>NC_083593.1:40342861-40705361 GCF_027579695.1 Neoarius graeffei | reverse complement strand
GAGAGAAGAAAAAGGGCTGGTAATTGGAAAGCAAGACTAAAAAAAAAAAAAAAAAAAGACAGACAGACACGGACCATGATCTAAAGACAGCGATTACCTTTAGGGAGCTTGGTGGGCGGAGCATTTCGGGCCCAGGCGTACATAATCTTAGCTTCGTCCTCACAGGTGCCCTGTTCTGTCCCACAATCCCTACACAAACACACACACACACACGCAAACTGCTCAATATAAACCACCTGCCGCGGTTTCATTATTCACCCATCCATCAACATTGCTCAGAGCCCTAGAGGCTTTACAAATGATCACACCGTCAAACATGTTTACATCATGGAGAGGATTAGAATACAAAACTCAGAGAGATATAATGCCCGGTTATCACTACACCATTACTGTTAAACCATCACTTAGCATTTCAACAGTCAGAAAATGTGAAAATTAGAAAAGGGTCCTGTGTGGGCTTGAGTTAATACAAAAACGTTATTTATTTGCCAGAGAGAATGTACTGCCACTAAACATTATTGTGACCGAGCATCAACCCTCAAATTTAATCAGCCTGCATTAGATCTCTGTAAATATATCTTTATTCAAGTCCCAAGAAACTTTGTGGAAAATATTAAAAATGCTTGTGTGGGATCAAACCTGAGTTATATTAAATATCCTGCAAATGTCGAATAGAAAAAAAAAATATTTTTTATATATAATGATCAAACTTGCTAATTAGACTGAGCTGAAGGCTTCTAATGACCAAGTCTGATTGGCGTTTTCCAAAACTCCCAGCCTGATTCAGCACTCACGCAGAACTAAACACAAGCTTCAGCTGACACAGCTGTCAGAATCATTTCCATACACAACCATGGAAAAAATTTAAAGAATGCTTTTCATAGTAATCAGATATTACTTTCTCCTCCCAGTCAAGAGTTGCTGTAATTATTTAACCATTTACATACAACAGCTTAAAGGAACAGTCCACCGTACTTCCATAATGAAATATGCTCTTATCTGAATTGAGACGAGCTGCTCCGTACCTCTCCGAGCTTTGCGCGACCTCCCAGTCAGTCAGACGCAGTCAGACGCGCTGTCACTCCTGTTAGCAATGTAGCTAGGCTCAGCATGGCCAATGGTATTTTTTGGGGCTGTAGTTAGATGCGACCAAACTCTTCCGCGTTTTTCCTGTTTACATAGGTTTATATGACCAGTGATATGAAACAAGTTCAGTTACACAAATTGAAACGTGGCGATTTTCTATGCTATGGAAAGTCCGCACTATAATGACAGGCGTACTAACACCTTCTGCACGCTTCGGCAGCGCATTGATATCTGAGCTCTGTATCAATGCGCTGCCAAAGCGCGCAGAAGGTGTTAGTACGCCTGTCATTATAGTGCGGACTTTCCATAGCATAGAAAATCGCCACGTTTCAATTTGTGTAGCTGAACTTGTTTCATGTCACTGGTCATATAAACCTATGTAAACAGGAAAAACGCGGAAGAGTTTGGTCGCATCTAACTACAGCCCCAAAAAATACCATTGGCCATGCTGAGCCTAGCTACATTGCTAACAGGAGTGACAGCACGTCTGACTGCGTCTGACTGACTGGGAGGTCGCGCAAAGCTCGGAGAGGTACGGAGCAGCTCGTCTCAATTCAGATAAGAGCATATTTCATTATGGAAGCACAAGTGTGGCTGGCTCAATCACCTCTGCCAGAAGTATGCAGGAACAACCTGAGGCACCTCCCACTGGCACCTGGACAGGTCTTTGGGCCAGCAGCACAAGAGGCCCTTGACAGATGTGTGTCTGTTACAGAGTCTCGTTCCCGTCATGTGGGCGTAGCACCCACCTTCAGAGCTCCGCCAAACCCTTCTGCCTCATGCTTTAGGCATGTGGCCCCTAGAGCTGCACAAAGGTCTCCCCATCGACCCCAGCAGCAGGCCCCCAATCCCCCACCTCCCTCATCTCCCTCGGCCGATTTTAGATTTAAGAAGGTTAAACCATTTCTTGAAGGTGCTTCCTTTTCGAATGCTACAAACAACAGATGTACTGCAAGCGGTCGTAGATCTCGAGGACGCCTATTTTCACATACCCATTGCCGCAGACCACAGGCGCTTCCTTCGTTTTTCATTCATGGGAAAGATGTTTCAGTTCAGAGTTGTCCCCTTTGGACTTTCTCTGGCGCCAAGGGTGTTCTCGAAATGTGTCCAAGTAGCACTAGAACCCCTTCAGAAGGAGGGCATAAGAGTGCTCCCTTACCTGGACGACTGGCTTCTTTGTGCGGCATTGCCCGAACAGGCCAGGGAACATGCTCACCGGTTGCTACTACACATTACGGCTCTGGGGTTCAGGGTGAACCAGAGGAAGTGCAAACTGGTCCCAGTCCAGGCAACACGTTTCATCGGCCTTGCCCTGGATTCGAACACTATGCTGGCCAGTCCCACGCCAGACAGAATAAGCTCAATTCTTACTGGAGTGAACCACCTTCGTGTCGGGGGAATTCAGCGTTACGTTTCTCTCCTTCAGCTGTTGGGGAAACTCACAGCGGCCTCAGTAGTCATTCCTCTGGGTCTTCTGTGGCTAAGGGCTTTTCAGAGATGGCTTCTTCAACCGCGTCTGTGTCCAGTGTGAGACAGGCACATGAGGGTGAGAATAAAACGCCGTTGCATGCTCACGCTAAGACCTTGGTCCCAGGCACACTTTCTCACTCGTGGAGTTCCACTTGGTCCCCCACCGGGACGGTGGGAGGTTATCCAGAGAGATGCTTCCCTCATGGGTTGGGGTGGAGTCTGGCGTCAGCAAGGTGTGAACGGCACCTGGCCTGCTCCGTGGCGCACGTCCCACATTAACACACTGGAGTTGATGGCGGTGTTTCTGACATTGCGCCACTTTCAGGAAGTGCTGCGGGGCAAATATGTATTGGTACATACAGACAATGTGGCAACTGTTTTCTATATCAATCATCAGGGGGGCACAAGGTCTGTAGCTGCGCTTCAGGTGGCTCACAGTCTCCTAGTATGGGCTCAGGACAACCTCCTTTCCATAAGAGCATCTTATCTACCTGGACGCCTAAACAGTGTGGCAGATGCTCTGTCACGCAGCAAGGTGTCTCAAGGGGATTGGAAACTGCATCCAGACACGGTGGAACAGATCTGGAAAACCTATGGGAGAGCAACTGTGGACCTGTTTGCGAGCAGTCAGACAACTCATTGTCTGACATGGTTTTCCCTGGGAGAAGAAACGGCAGCATTGGGCCAGGATGCTCTGGCCCACGACTGGCCGAGGGCTATCCTTTATGCCTTTCCCCCTCTACCACTGTTGTGGAGGACTCTCTGCCGTGTGCACGATCACGGTCACCATGTGCTATTGATAGCTCCTCATTGGCCATCCAGGCCATGGTTCCAGCTCCTGCTGTCACTACTAGTGGGACCCCCTTGTCAGCTGCCCAGCAGGCCCAACTTGCTGATGCAGATGGAGGGCAGGATTCAACACCCATGTCCCGAATGCCTGAAGCTCTGGGTGTGGCCCTTGGGGCCCCGGGGCTACTACTGGAGTGTTCAGAAGGGACCAGGAACACTGTGGTGAATGCACGTGCAGAATCTACCTGACGCTTGTATGCAGGCAAGTGGAAGGTGTTCTGTGATTGGTGTGCAGAACGCAACATTGACCCCCTAAGCTGCTCTGTTCCACAGATTTTAGATTTCCTGCAGCACCTTTTAGAGCTTGGCAGGGCTGCATCTACACTTAAGGTGTATGTTGCAGCACTAACAGCCCACCATTCAGAGGTTGGAGGTGTTTCACTTGGGTCCCACCGGCTGGTGGTAGCCTTTTTGAGAGGGGCAGTTCGTCTTAATCCTCCTCATTTTGTGCGGAGTCCGTCATGGGATCTGAACACTGTGCTCGAATCCCTTTGCTTGCCTCCTTATGAGCCCCTGTCAGCAGCTGACATTAAGTGGCTATCTGTTAAAACAGCTTTTCTCCTTGCCATCACAACAGCCCGGCGTGTGAGTGAGCTACATGCCCTCTCAGTGAGTACTGTTTGTCTTCATTGGGGCCCTATGTTTGACAGTGTTTCATTGTGGCCTAACCCAGCTTTCCTCCCGAAAGTCTTATCTCCCCAGTTTAGCAACCAGCCGATTTTGCTGACTGCTATACCGGCGGACAGGACGGACTTGCGTGCTGAGTTGTGCCCCGTCAGGGCTCTGAGGTTTTATTTTGATAGGACGGCAGCCTTTCGTACTACAGACCAATTGTTTGTTTGTTTTGGTGGTGCTCCGAGAGGAAGGCCTCTGTCCAAGCAGCGGCTCTCCCGTTGGGTTGTGGAGGCGATCACCCATGCCTATGAATCTATGGGACGTACTGTGCCCTCTCCTGTCCACTGCCATTCGACGCGTGCTCAGGCAACATCATGGGCAGCTCTCCGGGGTGTACCACTCTCTGACATTTGTGCTGCTGCAACTTGGTCCAATACATGTACATTTGCCCGGTACTACAGGCTAAATGTTGCGTCCATGCCAATGCTGTGTGCAGCTGTTCTTCCAGAAGGTGCTGATGCTCTTCTGAATTCCTCGTGACTGGGTTGGTATTCGTCTTCCACTAGTGCTTTCAGCACCGCCCTGGCGGTCTGGAGTGAAGGAAATAGAACGCTGGTTACGAATGTAACCGTGGTTGTATGACTAAGTGGAAGACCGCCAGGGTCTTTGGTCACTCGGATTGCGAGAGAATGATCTTGAGGCCAAATGACGTGGGATGTTGCCTTATATAGGCAGGCATGTCGTACGTCATGAGATGACAACTTTTGTATGCGATTCTCGAAACGCGCAGATGCAAAGATCCTTCCACTAGTGCTTTCAGCACTGCCCTGGCGGTCTTCCACTTGGTCATAGAACCACGGTTACATTCGTAACCAGCGTTTTCGTGACGTCGCGTGCGGGACGCCTCCTTCTGAATCCTACGTCAGCGCTGGTTTGTTTATGAGAAAACGACCTGGTGGTTTTCTGCAAATTTCTTCAACATTATCACGTAATTATTAAAATGGTTAACAGATGTATCGTAGGAGGGTGTAGCAACACCAATCTTGATGGGATTAGTGCTCATCGTTTTCCAAAAGACCGGACAATGAGAGAGAAATGGGAGCGCTTGGTCTACACAGGCCGTGCACTGAAACCGTGCAAAGCTCGCGCAGCCTGCTGGCGCTTCCGCAGGTAACGTCACAAATCTGGCTCCAGACTCCCTTGGGATTTTTCCAGACGTGCTTTGTTATTTTATTTTTTCATGCTGTAGACAGATGGCCTTGTGCAAAATTACCCTTCTGGATGAGTGTGTAAAGGGACATACTTTCATATAAAATAAAAAAATTAAAAAAAAACGAAATTGGTCCAGGATATGCACTTTAAGGTCAGTCTGTATCGTGAAATACCATGACCTGGGCCTTGAAAATACTGACCTCGGCCCAGAGGCCTCGGTCAGTATTTTCAAGACCTCGGTCACGGTATTTCATGATATGGACCTCCCAGCTGGTAAACAATATATAATTACAAATCAACTCAATCTTGAACAGTTATTATGTAAAAGTAAAAAATAATAAAAAGTAAATAATGGCATATTGTCAAAACATTTTTTTCAAAAATATTTAAATAATACACTATGAATCTATAAAACAAATGCCTTTGTACAGTTTTATAAGCTACGCAACCACAACAGGAACGAAATAAATTCTCTCAACTGTCTGATGCACAGTAAAACGGGCTATTCTTGGCTTAACTGCTCTTCAGCAGGAAAAGTAGCATTTCAGGTTTAAGGAGATTAGAGGAGGAGTTAGGAACGTTTCCTGCTGTGCTAAACAACAACAAACAGCACACACAAAGGTATTTACACACAACTTTCATTAGAATGTTCACGCCTTTCTTGTGTTTTTCGCCCATGACATTTTTGTGCAATTGTGTTACATCCTTTCCTCAGAGAACTACACCGATTCTGACAGTCATTTTCTTTCACAAGATGAGCTGCAATAAAGAGGGATGGAAGCATTTTAAAATAAATTATGTAAACAGGCTAAAATCTCATCTCATCTCATTATCTCTAGCCGCTTTATCCTTCTACAGGGTCGCAGGCAAGCTGGAGCCTATCCCAGCTGACTACGGGCGAAAGGCGGCGTACACCCTGGACAAGTCGCCAGGTCATCACAGGGCTGACACATAGACACAGACAACCATTCACACTCACATTCACACCTACGGTCAATTTAGAGTCACCAGTTAACCTAACCTGCATGTCTTTGGACTGTGGGGGAAACCGGAGCACCCGGAGGAAACCCACGCAGACACGGGGAGAACATGCAAACTCCACACAGAAAGGCCCTCGCCGACCCCGGGGCTCGAACCCAGGACCTTCTTGCTGTGAGGCGACAGCGCTAACCACTACACCACCGTGCCGCCCCCAGGCTAAAATCACATGTTTCAATACTATACAGCTCAATTTAAATTTTGTCACCAAAAAAAAAAGGCATGGTGGTGTAGTGGTTAGCACTGTCGCCTCACAACAAGAAGGTCCGGGTTCGAGCCCAGCGGTCGGCGAGGGCCTTTTTGTGTGGAGTTTGCATGTTCTCCCCGTGTCTGCGTGGGTTTCCTCCGGGTGCTCCGGTTTCCCCCACAGTCCAAAGACATGCGGTTAGGTTAACATGGGACGGCCTTGGGCTGAGGTGCCCTTGAGCGAGGCATCTAACTCCCAACTGCTCCCCGGGTGCTGTAGCATGGCTGCCCACTGCTCTGTGTGTGTGTGTGTTCACTGCTTCAGATGGGTTAAATGCAGAGAGGAATTTCACAAGGTGTAAGTTGTTGTGGTTCTTCTTCTTTAAACACTCATGCGTTGTTTGGACAGAAAAAGAAAAGAAAAAAGGTTCTACTTGATTTTATTAATGAAAAATCCAAACATCAACTCAACAGTGATCAGGAAAAAGCAGTTAAAGACAGATGAATGAATAAACAAACATCAGCTATCAAATCTATCCATTAATTGTTTAGTGCCATTTTTTTCGTACACTGTGCAAAAATAAATAAATTATTTACAAAAAAAAAAACCCACAACCCACAGTTGGGCACTTTGTAGGTTTTGTAGTCTTTTCATCCAAATCACTTTTAGAGATGAACAACAACAAAAAAAAAAATGGATTTTTCCTGAACAGAAAGAAACAAATTACATTTTATCTGTTATTGCTACCTCATGTAATCTATAAACCACCAAAACAATGAAAAAAAATTGTTTATATATAGAGGAAGCTCAGTTTTAGGTCTATGTAATAAAAATTTTCAATTATTTGTCAGTCAATTTTTTGTCAACTTGTTATTTTTAAGCCTAGGTCACAACTGGACGTACGATTTTTTGGCCGTGCGATTTTTGGCGTTTCCCAAATCGCTGCGGTTTTTTTGGTCATGGAGAAAGACGCACGTTGGCCGTAAGTTTGTCTTGCAACCTGAAAAAACCGTAAGCGCCCGTAGAGTTTGTTTGACATGACAAAGAACCTCTGCGGCCGGTCTGCGGCCAGTCTACAGCTCGAAAATCAGCACATCACACGCGTGCCCTCCGCGCGTTTCTTGCACGTAGACCGGCCGTAGAAGCACATACGGCCGGTTGTGACCGAGGCTTATATGTGAATTCTGCCATGTTCTACACGGACCCCGCCAAATAAACTTAAGCGTGCGCATGAACTTAAGTGTTTCTTGCTTTTCTCATGCCTTTTGTATGCTCTGTCAAAGTTGGCCAAACTCCAAAACCTAGTTTTGACCAAATAATCCATCCCTGGGATGGTTTCATTCAGAGACAAGTCTAACAGTGCATTCTCTTGGTCAAAGCACTCCCAGTTAACCAGTTTGTCATACCAAGACAGCTGAAATGAGCAACTGTGTCTCCTTGACTTTTGAATTAAATCGATTTTGGGCACTGATCTCACCTGTTTAATTTTGAGCCTCTCCTCGTAAGGAAGAGCATCAAATGCCTTCTCCAAAATCAGGTCAACAATATTAGCAACGTTTGCCATTTCACACAGCTAACAGCTAGCTAGCTGACTGGCTAGATTTTCCCCTCCATCGCCTGGCTTAAAATAAACAGCCTTTACTGAACTGAAATGAAAGCAAGTAACAAAAACTCACAAACTCTATATTTACAATTTTATTTACAGTATACAGGTAGTCGTCGACTTACGACCTATGCGACTTACGACCGATCGACTTTACGACCGTCTGGTTATGACTGGCAAGTGTTTCCCAGCTGAGCGTACGAGAGTTTCCGCCCCAGCTCCTGGCAGCGCCCAGCATCCAGCCAGTGTTGCCAGATACTGCTGACGGTTTCCAGCCCAAAATATGTTCAAAACCCGCCAAAATGCACTTAAAACTGCCCAATCTGGCAACACTGCATCCAGCCTCTTCTATTATGTGTGCAGTGTTTTGCTGGACAAACAACGAGCGAGCTACAGCGCGCGTACGGCTTAACCAGATCTTGTGCTAGAACGTGCGCAGCTGGTAATCAAAGTAACTTTCACTTTTCTGTTCTGCTACACTGTTGTGTCCAATGTCCAAAATGAAAAGTTAGTTTTCAACTGTTCAGCTAAAAAAAATGTAATTAAAACGATTGTGTTGTTGAAATGATGTGTTTGCAATTTATTTATAATCAAAAACTGATACAGGTGGATGAAAGAGTGATAAAGTACTATACTAGTACTACTGAGTGATAAGAAGTCCTAGTGAATGCTTGATAAGTAGACAATAATAAATAATTAGGTGTATTTTTCGGCGCGCACTGCGCACTATGGCTCAAAATAATATACCGCATGAAATAAAAGTTACTTTCACCCCTGAGTATGCAGTGTTTGACAAACCAAATAATGAGCCAAGGTAATGAAATAAGAAAATGTTGATAAAATAAGACTTTAAGATGATTACAACATCATTACACATCACAATATACTTACGTTCGTTTAACATAGGCCAACTTACGACCAGATCGGTTTACGACCGGTCAGTCGTAACCAAACGCAGTCGTAAGTCGATGACTACCTGTATACAAATGGAAATAGGAACTGTATACTGGTAGGAAAATAACAAGAATGAGCAGCAGCTAGTCTCACGACTTCACTTGCCAACATACCGCATGGACTGAGCTTGAATCCCTCCGACGCCATGTATAATTTTAAAACGCTCTCAGTCACATGACATTCAAAAGAGATTTAGGGGTTCTTCCAATCATCATACAGAAGCCCAGTGTCCAGTCCTACCTTACTGTCACCGACTTTCCATAGACCCTCAGTGAAGCCAGGCGTCTGGAAATTACGTTTTAAAAGCATATTGTCCAATAAATGTCTAGCTTTGCTCCACTAAGATTAAAACATATCCCGTAGTGGCATTAAACTACAGAGACACTGAGCGTCAATGGGTTTTCAATGAGCCATGCTTCTATGGGGGGGGGGGGGGGGGGGGGGGGTCACATTATCATCAGATTATGACAACCAGCGAGAAATAACTGCTGAATGAACTAGCCATAAAGCTGAGTACTTTCCAGCATAAAATGTCGATTTGGAATAAAAGTAGCGTAAATACATACAACCCCGATTCCAAAAAAGTTGGGACAAAGTACAAATTGTAAATTAAAATGGAATGCAATGATGTGGAAGTTTCAAAATTCCATATTTTATTCAGAATAGAACCTAGATGACATCAAAATGTTTAAACTGAGAAAATGTATCATTTAAAGAGAAAAATTAGGTGATTTTAAATTTCATGACAACACATCTCAAAAAAGTTGGGACAAGGCCATGTTTACCACTGTGAGACATCCCCTTTTCTCTTTACAACAGTCTGTAAACGTCTGGGGACTGAGGAGACAAGTTGCTCAAGCTTAGAGATAGGAATGTTAACCCATTCTTGTCTAATGTAGGATTCTAGTTGCTCAACTGTCTTAGGTCTTTTTTGTCGTATCTTCCGTTTTATGATGCACCAAATGTTTTCTATGGGTGAAAGATCTGGACTGCAGGCTGGCCAGTTCAGTACCCGGACCCTTCTTCTACGCAGCCATGATGCTGTAATTGATGCAGTATGTGGTTTGGCATTGTCATGTTGGAAAATGCAAGGTCTTCCCTGAAAGAGACGTCGTCTGGATGGGAGCATATGTTGCTCTAGAACCTGGATATACCTTTCAGCATTGATGGTGTCTTTCCAGATGTGTAAGCTGCCCATGCCACACGCACTAATGCAACCCCATACCATCAGAGATGCAGGCTTCTGAACTGAGCACTGATGATAACTTGGGTTGTCCTTCTCCTCTTTAGTCCAAATGACACGGCGTCCCTGATTTCCATAAAGAACTTCAAATTTTGATTCGTCTGACCACAGAACAGTTTTCCACTTTGCCACAGTCCATTTTAAATGAGCCTTGGCCCAGAGAAGATGTCTGCACTTCTGGATCATGTTTAGATACGGCTTCTTCTTTGAACTATAGAGTTTTAGCTGGCAACAGCGGATGGCATGGCGAATTATGTTCACAGATAATGTTCTCTGGAAATATTCCTGAGCCCATTTTGTGATTTCCAATACAGAAGCATGCCTGTATGTGATGCAGTGCCGTCTAAGGGCCCGAAGATCACGGGCGCCCAGTATGGTTTTCCGGCCTTGACCCTTACGCACAGAGATTCTTCCAGATTCTCTGAATCTTTTGATGATATTATGCACTGTAGATGATGATATGTTCAAACTCTCTGCAATTTTACACTGTCGAACTCCTTTTTGATATTGCTCCACTATTTGTCGGCGCAGAATTAGGGGGATTGGTGATCCTCTTCCCATCTTTACTTCTGAGAACCGCTGCCACTCCAAGATGCTCTTTTTATACCCAGTCATGTTAATGACCTATCGCCAGTTGACCTAATGAGTTGCAATTTGGTCTTCCAGCTGTTCCTTTTTTGTACCTTTAACTTTTCCAGCCTCTTATTGCCCCAGTCCCAACTTTTTTGAGATATGTGTTGCTGTCATGAAATTTCAAATGAGCCAATATTTGGCATGAAATTTCAAAATGCCTCACTTTTGACATTTGATATGTTGTCTATGTTCTATTGTGAATACAATATCAGTTTTTGAGATTTGTAAATTATTGCATTCCGTTTTTATTTACAATTTGTACTTTGTCCCAACTTTTTTGGAATCAGGGTTGTATTTAACCCATAAACTTTTTCAAGACATTTTACAGGAAGCTCGGCTTCCCTTTGTAGGTACCGCCTGTCTCGTCTTTTAGGACTACAAATCCCATCAACCAACTTCCGCTGTGACCTACGTCACGCCTGGGCGGGATCACCAACTTCACATCCTCCCTGAAGCCATAAGTAACTGAACCACGCTTCCGCTCAGTCTCTCTCGTCGTGGATTCCAAGCCATCCAGACACAAAGAGATACCCTGCACCAGAAAACCCAAGAAAAGATGTCTTTCTTGCGAGTAGAAGAGATTTAGCGCATTTTCTTTTGTTTACCACTGGCCACGGTAAAACTCCAGAATCGTGCGATTTAACTCAGATTGAGTTACAACCGGTTTTTCATTTGTTCATTATAAGTAACGTTACGACTGCAGCCCAAAGCAGTTAATTTCAAGTTAGAAGCGACCGGATTCCTTCTGACTAAAGCGCTGTGCACATTGTTTGATCAGAGACTTGTCCTCACGAACGCTGAAGTTCGGGCCAAGGATCCTCCTCTGCTTTTCCACGGAAACGACCCACGTGCTCCGGTGGACTCAGAAGTTCCGGAACATCTCTATAATCTTGCATAAGCAAGATACTGGAAGTAAGACTGGCATTTTTGGGCAAAAGAGTAGTCTTAGGAATTAGCTTTATGAAGTAGTGTGAATTTAAACTCAGGAATGGTTTAATTGTGTACACTGTAGACACTCAGGGTGTTGAATTAATTATTGTTCTATTTTGTTCTCTGTGTTAATAGATAGGCTTTTGCATGCTTTCTCTATTCCTTTCTAACACTTTAATTTCATTATTACACATATTTTGACCTCATCAAGATTTCAGTGGATTTAGTAGTGTTATAAGCTAGTGGAGTTAGCTACCATGGCTAATGCTTTTGTCTCATTAGCAACAGGGCTAATCCTTTTGTCTCCACCACATGGTCACCTCCCCCACACACAAACACACCTTAGCTAGCAACCACGGCTAACCCTTTTGTTTTAGGCCACACACACACACACACACACACACACACACACACACACACACACACACACACCTTAGCTAGCAACCAAGGCTAACCCCTTTTGTTTTAGGCCACGAGGCCCCCCCCCCCCCACACACTCACATACACACATCCACAGATATCACTGACGACCATTTGAATGTATTTCAACTGCTATTACTCATTTTTATCTTTGTTATAATAAATTCAATTATTATTGAAACTGTGTGTTTATTTGTTGCTCCTAATATACTTGAAGTCACAATCTAAAAGACCTCCAAATTACCTTCAGTGTGCTATTGGCTGTAGCATTTATGTGATACGGTAAGTTATACATTATTGCTGCATTGGTAGTGATCATAACAACTTGGAATATACCATAATTTAGCTGTTTGGTAATTTATTATTAAGCACCAAAATTAATGGTATTATTTAATGAGACTGATTTAATGATTTAATGAGACTTATTTAATGAGATTGATCACTTAAGACCAATAGCACCCTACACCTTATAGTCCGAGAGCAGTCGCCTCCGTTTCACACACAATGTAACAATTTTGCTTTCAACGTCTAAAACCACATCATTTCAGACGTCAAGATTTTTCTTTTACAAAACATAGCCACAGTAGTGTCAATCGTTGAAGAAGTTTCTTTCAGGTGTTTCAACATGTTTTCACATGTTTAATCTCCTGTTCACCAGTACAGGCCTATCCTGGTTGAGGCCTATAAGAGTCTCTTGATGTCTTTCCCAGCTCACTGGATTTACTGCATTCAGATATGGTCAGGTCACATGACCTGGTCAATTATTTATGGCTCCTTCCCTCAATGATCCTCTGCAACATTCTTGATTTTTGAAGCCCTGCAGGCATTTCACACTGAACGTTTGATGCCCGGAGTCCCGAGGATTGAAGGTAGATTTATTTTTGATGAAAAGCTGGTTCTACTAACAAGAGCAGGGACAGCTCGTGAAAATGTCTGCTACAGTATCCATTCACATGCAAGTCAATAGCAACTTAATGCATATTTTATTCAAAAGTATAAATTTAAATTTTACAGTTTAGAGGAAAAAAACAAAAAAACGTGTTTGTGTGTTCACCTCTGCATTTCATGGACAAAAATAACAGCGACAGACAACAGAGGTGTGGTCTGGAACCGAGGCGGTGTTTTCCTTGCAGAGGCGTGGAATAGTCTGATGTTCTGACCTGAAATGGTTTGGAATCAACCGTAATGTTCTCTTCGTTTTGCTTATCGCATAGACCCAAGAGAAAAGACAGAACGATGGAAGGGTAGAACTATGAGGCGGATATGAGAAATTCCCTCATCCCCTCCTCTAACCCACAACCCCACAGTGCAGCTTCAACAACCCCTGGTGTCAAGCTGGATGTGGTTGCCCTGGTAACAGGCGGGTTTATTAGCGTCTTCCCCATTCCCCCTCTCTCTCTCTGCCTTTGTCGAGGACAAAGCATCATTTGCTGTTTGTTATTTAGAGCATTCAGACCAGAATGAGCTGCTTGAGTTTCTTAATGGTACGTCACTAAGACTTAGTGCATAAGGCTAAATAAAATCAATTAGGGGTCTCCGGCAGCTTGTAATGATCCGTTCACTCCATTTGTTTTCATAAATTTATAAATTACGGTCAACAAGGCTGTTTATAAGCTTCGGTAATGACAAAATAGCTAATCTGTTTGTTTGGAAATCTACTCCTTCATTTTGCACTGCATAAAGCCATGTAATACTTTTGTAAATTGATCGGTATTAGGGACATCCATCACAGTTGAAAGTGGAAGAATAAAGCACTTACCAGTAACCTTTGGTGGAGTAGGGGGTTCTGCAGCCGTATAAGAGCATGTGGTGGGCTGTCTCCATGGAAGCATGGGGCACAAAATCCACTAAGGAGACAAACCACCATGTGTTAGCACTTCAGACTGACATACATAAGAATCCCAGACAGTATTCAACTCCTCAAAAAAAAAAAAAAAAAGGACATTAAATAAGGCTGGGCAGTATGGACAAAAACAACCCATCTACTGTATAGACACACGCACGTGCGCACACACACCATGTATCAATATACAGGGTGTTTTAAAAAAAAAAAAGATATTGAGATGTAAATATCCCAGAAATTACATAGTGTAGGCAAATGAGACTGAACAGGCTTAATGTTGAGCAATATAAGATTTATTCCTCAAAATTTGAATGAGAAATTCAAAAAGGTATGTGGATTCCATGAACGACTTCACAAATTTTCAATGTGCGCGCCGCCTGAGACACACAGACAGCCTTCCTCTTTGAACTTTTTGTGCCATGTCCAAATCTGCATTGCAGTCGGTGCATTTTTAGAGAATTCTCTCATACATACACGCCGCACAGTCTTGTTCGACTGTGTTCGAGCGCACTAACACACAAAACACCTTTTCTTTTCCAGTGAATGGCATTTCTATAACTAAAAAGATAAAAACAAAAAACATTAAAAACAAAATTTTGATCTGTTTTCACACATGCTGGTAAAATTTGAGGTCAATCGAACAAGAATTGGCAAAGTTATTAGATCGTGAAATGAACTCAAATGTTTTGAAAATATCCTGTACTTTAGTTCAGTGAAGGTTTACACAGTCACAATATAAAAAATAAATAAATAAATAAATAAATAAATTCGTGGTTCTATTTAAATAGACTTTTTGGATGAAAATTTATTGGACTTTATTAAAAAAAAAAGTCCAATTAATTTTCATCCAAAAAGTCTATTTAAATAGAACCACTTTTTTTTTTTTGGGGGGGGGGGGGGGGGGGGGGGGAATGACAACACAAACCCTGAGATTTAAAAAAAATAAATAAATAAACAAAAGATGATAATAATAATAATAATAATAATAATAATAATAATAATAATAAGACTTTTTGGATGGAAATTTATTGGACCTTATTAAAAAAAAGTCTAATTAATTTTCATCCAAAAAGTCTATTTAAATAGAACCACAATTTTTATTTTTTATTTTTTATTTTTTGGGGGGGGGATGACAACACAAACCCTGAGATTTAAAAACTAAATAAATTAATAATAATAATAATAATAATAATAATAACAATAATAATAATTAGACTTTTTGGATGAAAATTTATTGGACTTTATTAAAAAAAAAGTCCAATTAATTTTCATCCAAAAAGTCTATTTAAATAGAACCACTTTTTTTTTTTAAACAGACAATCCAATTAATTTTTATCCAAAAAGTCTATTTAAGTAGAACCACAAATTTTTTTTTTTTTTTTTTGGGGGGGGGGGGGGGGGATGATATGACACAAAGCCTGAGATTGGGGGTGGGGGGTGGGGAAAAAAACGAAGGAAAAAAAAAAAAAACACCCAGATGACGCTGATATCCAGGATTGATATCAAGCCGACATCTAAAGAAAAGACTGCTGGATCAGATAAAAGAGGGCAAATAAAGAACAGCTCAAGGCTGAAATATCACAGAACTGTGCATTATAACAAACTGTAACATAAGTATTACATACTGATAATTCTGATAACAAAAGCAAGTGGCCAGTTTTTAGAAGTATTAGAATTCAGTTATTCATTTCCATTCATCAGGGTTGCAGTGGACCCGGCTGTGTGGCAGGAACACATCCTGAAAGGCAGTCCATCACAGGACACCACACACACACACATTCAAATGCTCATTCACACCTAGAAGCAATTTAGCAAAGCCAACCCACCTACAAGCATGTTTTGGGGAAGCGTGAGGAAACCAGAGAACCCAGAGGAAACCCATGCTAACACAAGCAGATTATGCAAAACACTACAAAGACAGTACCCCAGCTGTGAGTTCTGTCTAGGTCACATCCATGGCTCTGTATTTCATGCTGTAGGATAGTGGAGTGTTTGAACAGTTTGAGTCCAGGCATTTTAAAATGTCCATCTTAAGTGAAGTGCTTAAAAATACTGAAAACCTCTCAAAGTAGCTGCAGCAACGTTTCAAAACAACAAACACTGAGAGCATTCACGGTATTAACATCTACAAAAGGAAATGAAGGAAAACCAGATTTCAACCTCCAGTTAAATACTTGTTCCTGTGAGTAAGGATGGAGTTAGTCAGAGAAAAAAAATAATAATGATAGTGTCAGAAAGGCATGTCGTCACATATGACCATCACTCAATAAAACCAATTTCAGTGCCTTTGTCCCGCACTAAATGAACTGTTCAAGTTTACGCCGCTTCTTGTTTGTCCACTCAAACTTAATCAAACCTAATCTGTGCTACTGCAAACTCAGCAACATGCGCTCCAAAAGAGCATCACCAGGGGCGGCAAATCAATACATAGAATTTGACTGACACCCCGTTCTGGACGTTCTCTTCAGGCAAGCTTAATGGAGTTATAAATAACGAATGGGCTTGTCTGATTGACAGCCATTCCTGACCCAGCTGAACGCAAAACTACAAAATAGATTTCAGGCATCGTTCAGCTCTTTCCATTATTACACATGGTGCACTTGTCTCTCAATAAAACATGGTGGAAATTAACTTTTAACGTGTTGCATTACAGTGAGATGTTACAGAAGCATCACTGAACAGCACTGGAGAAAGTTTATGTCGCTACAATGGATATGAAATGTGGATATGACGATAATTATGCCCAGTCGACCAGAGAGGCACCAACCAATGGAGCACTTGCATGTGACGTCACAGCCGATCCAGATTGTGACAGACGCCATTTTGTCGGTCAACCGCCATATTTCCGCCTTCTACTTCTACTTCTGGTTCTACCTTTTCTTCTGGAAAACCCTACTATATACAATTCTACTACAACGGCTGCAAGCTCTCCCTACCTGTGCACGTTTTTTATGTTTTTTTGTGTATATTTTTGCGTGTTGTTCGTCTGTACCGGACTTCAATATCCACTACAACCGTATGGACTTACTGGACATTGGTTTCCAGCAGAAAATGACGGTTTGTAGCGATTTCCATCGCATGCACAACATTCCGGATGAGATAGCGAGACCAGCGGGGTCTCCGTGGATTGTTATCGGAAGCAAAGCGAAGGAGGCGGCATCGGGAGCGGAAGCAAAAGCGAGGCTGCAGGCAGAGCCGGCCTGTTGACTAAGCTCAGAAAACAGCCACTCAAATCTCCACTGCTAAGCCTCTACCTCTCCAACGCCAGATCCATGGTAAACAAGACGGACAATTTGGAATTACAGCTGGAATTACCTTATTCTATTCTATAATCGGCTGGTCAGTGCTATACTCAATACTTAAGTGACTTACCCGTCCAATGAGGATTGTTATTTTCTTGTTTACAAGATGCCACATCTGAGTCGCTGACAAATCCTGAATTTCTGTAAAGATAACTGTCCAGAGATTTATAAGCACACAGTGCTTCACCACTGAACAGCGAGGGAAAGTTGATGAGGTAATTATACACGTCTGGGTATTCCACCTCTGGCAGTTCAAAATCCACTGACATGGTCGTGAAAACTACGTCCGGAAAGCCATAAGGGTCACTAATCTGTAGATCGTTTATTTTAGACATGTATCTAGTTATCTGTTCATTAGAAAAATGAGCCGTGTAGTCCGTCGGTTGAAAGTGATCCATTTTATACACGAGTGCAGCAGTATTCAGCTGTGTTTTTTACCGACAAGATGGCGGCTGTTAACTTTCCGGTCACGTGACTGCAAGATCTCTATAGTCGTGGTTTGTGAGCTCATATATGCAGAAAAGGGCAGATAGCTCTTTCCTCCAAGTGTATTAAACTGCCCTGTGATTAAAGAGCAGTTTGAAAACGTGTTGTAATTGGCTTCTCGTGTGTCAAAGGAAGCATGTGATGGCCTTCACCCGCTCCGGTTGTTGCCTATTGTGTGATGGGAGAGAGACGGTGAGCGGGGTGGAACGGGCAGATGGTCAAACTGGCAAAATGAGAAAGGAGAAAAATGAGGGGGAAATTATCCAAGTGCTCTATGATCTAATATTATTAATGTTTGACAAAATAATTTCTCCTTTATAGCGTGTGTCAGGATCCACATCAATAGAATCCACATAAAAGAAGATTACACGAAGACTTGAGACTTGACGGAGGTCAAATCCTCTCTGACTAGAAGGGGATCTGTGCGCACAGTGGGTAGTAATTCTTGCTCACAGTCTCCCCCTCCTCGCCCTCTCCCTAGCCTTTGGCGCAGGACTTGCCTTTGCCTCCGTGATCGCTGCATTTCATCTTCTTGGCTTGGTGGAGCTGCATTGGTGCAGTGGGACAGAATTATTTCCAGCGTTCATTTATTTTAATGATGAGACGTGATCAGCTCTGTTCTGCCGTTTTCGCTTGTTTACTGGTTAAACAGTGCTCCGATAGTAATGGTTTAGCCTCGCCTTATCTCAAAGTATACGAGTATTTTTCCCCTCATTGGCTTCCATGCTTCCTGCTTGTGTCACAGCAAGGCTGATGTTATGTTGGCATAATGGACCATTCCTGCTGTTGGAATGGCACAGCCGCCCCAGAGCTGCTCCGCAAGCAATGAGGCACCTCATATATATCATTAAAAAGTCACACACACTCTTTTTCTTTTCTACACGCTGTTTGCACTGTTATTGGAGTTGCTTTTAATCTCATTGTACATGGGTATATTGACAATAAAGGCATTCTATTCTATTCTCTCCCTCTCACGTACACACATTAACACTCAGTCCTCACTGAGAGCAGTCTATAATGAAGCAGCACGATGCTTTGACATTAATCAGGGCTCAGGAGCAAATTCTCAGTCCCTGCCCGGACAGCAAGGAGACAGGATAAAGTCATCGCTTGTCAAACGGTCCTTCACCACACACCCCCAGCTAAACACACACAACACACAATCTGTGTGGTTGACTGCCACCGCTGGCTAATATCAATGCTCTCGTTAGTCACCTCACTGAGCAGCACTGAAGAAGGCTTATGTGGACTGGATGACGAGCCGCTGATTGGTTTTCCGCATGACAGGATCGCTTTCACCATTCTGTAATCTACTCTGGAGTCAGACTAATGCAACAACCAAACATGTCCATTTTGATGAGGATGATAAGAGCCAGAACATGACAACAGGTGCAGCACACGACAGAGCTTCTGCACAAGAGCCATTAAAGTGCATATCAGGAGCAAGATCAATGCAATTCTCCTATTTTTTATTAAACTTTGGTCAAATATCTGTCACATTTTGCACAATTTTTTTTTACCTTGCGCAATACCAGAAAAATTCAGTTGAAATCAAGCCATTTGAAGCGAATTGGTCCGCCTCTGAAAAAACTTGGCATTTGGATTTCCTGGCAAACACTGATTTTCGTGACGTCACGTGCGGGGCGCTTCCCTCTGAATCCTACGTCAGCGCTGGTTTGTTTATGAGAAAACGATTTGGTGGTTTTCTGCAAATTTCTTCAACGTTATCACGTAATTTTTAAAATGGCTAACAGATGTATCGTAGGAGGGTGGAGCAACACCAATCTTGATAGGATTAGTACTCATTGTTTTCCAAAAGACCGGACAATGAGAGAGAAATGGGAGCGCTTGGTCTACACAGGCTGTGCACTGAAACCGTGCAAAGCTCGCGCAGCCTGCTGGCGCTTCCGCAGGTAACGTCACGAATCTGGCTCCAGGCTCCCTTGGGATTTTTCCAGACGCATTTTGTTATTTTATTTTTTTCTGCTGGAGACAGATGGCCTTGTGCAAAATTACCCTTCTGGATGAGTGTGTAAAGGGACATACTTTCATATAAAAAAAACCACGAAATTGGTCCAGAATATGCACTTTAAAGGAACAGTCCACCGTACTTCCATAATGAAATATGCTCTTATCTGAATTGAGACGAGCTGCTCCGTACCTCTCCGAGCTTTGCGCGACCTCCCAGTCAGTCAGACGCGCTGTCACTCCTGTTAGCAATGTAGCTAGGCTCAGTATGGCCAATGGTATTTTTTGGGGCTGTAGTTAGATGCGACCAAACTCTTCCGCGTTTTTCCTGTTTACATCGGTTTATATGACCAGTGACATGAAACAAGTTCAGTTACACAAATTGAAACGTAGCGATTTTCTATGCTATGGAAAGTCCGCACTATAATGACAGGCGTACTAACACCTTCTGCGCGCTTCGGCAGCGCATTGATACGGAGCTCAGATATCAATGCGCTGCCGAAGCGCGCAGAAGGTGTTAGTACGCCTGTCATTATAGTGCGGACTTTCCATAGCATAGAAAATCGCTACGTTTCAATTTGTGTAACTGAACTTGTTTCATATCACTGGTCATATAAACCTACGTACCGTATTTTTCGGACTATAAGTCGCACTTTTTTTCATGGTTCGGCTGGCCATGTGACTTATACTCCAGTGCGACGTATATATGTTTTTTTTGTTTGTTTTTTTTCACCGCGGAATAACTGGAGCTGATGCTGAGTCTGACGACAGCCACGCAGAAGAAGAGGAAACGGCGCTTCATCTGCCGCTGGAGGCAGAGTTGTTCAGAAACGACACTGAGGATGAGGAATTCAATGGATTTGCTGATTTGGAGTGAAATCATCAGCTTGATAAACTTGATTGACCTGTGTTTTATTATTAATGATAGGCCTATAGTTATTTAAATAAGTTATGTAGTGATTTTAGGCAGTGCTTAATTTGTGAAGTGGGAGGTCCCAGAACGCAGGAGGTGGGTGGGTCCGGCGACTCAAAAAAAAAAAAAAAAAGGCGGGGGATGGTTTACTATAACTTTACGCACATGCGCTTATTGTGTGTGTAAAATAATAATAATAATAATAATAATAATATCAGACATTATGAACTTAGAAAACACTTTAGTGACAAACAGTTACAGACAGTAATATGTCGTGATATTATATTATAAAATATTAATTTTTATTAGTCTATATATTAAATTATATATTACATTTATCTTCTAAAATAACAGACTGTACTCATCACAACCGGTTTATTTCACCATTGGAGATCAGATCACACAAGACATGAGTTAAATGACTCATTTTAAGGATTTAAGTAGGGGATTTAAAAGCGGTTGTTGTTTTTTTCACTAGACGGTTGTTTTTACTACCGTACCTGTCTTTGGAGATGATATACCTATAGCCTACTTGACTTCTGATTTGATGAAATAAAATTCGACAAAAATGAAGAATGACACTCCTCGATGATGACTACAGCTTTAATAACACAGATGAAAGAGCCATGGGGCGATAATAAGCCCTACCGGTAAAAATATTCTAAAAGCAAACTGATTAATGCATCAGTAATAGGCTACTAATATTAGTTATAATAATAATATAGGCCATTAGTAATAACGCTAGTGATAGTATTAAAGATAGTAGTAGATCTCATCTCATCTCATTATCTCTAGCCGCTTTATCCACTAGGCTACTTACAGGGCAAAGGGCACGTTATCACTGCTCAGCTGTTCGTTTATTAAATAAACAATGCAGTCGCGCAGTAACCACGCGCCGCTTATCAGATAGAATCACAGATTCTATGGATAGAATAATCCTTCAAAAAAGTGCGACTTATAGTCCGGTGCGATGTATATATGTTTTTTTCGTCTTCATAATGCATTTTTTGGCTGATGCGACTTAAACTCCGGAGCGACGTATAGTCCGGAAAATACGGTAAACAGGAAAAACGCGGAAGAGTTTGGTTGCATCTAACTACAGCCCCAAAAAATACCATTGGCCATGCTGAGCCTAGCTACATTGCTAACAGGAGTGACAGCGCGTCTGACTGCGTCTGACTGACTGGGAGGTCGCGCAAAGCTCGGACAGGTGCGGAGCAGTTCGTCTCAATTCAGATAAGAGCATATTTCATTATGGAAGTACGGTGGACTGTTCCTTTAAGGTCTTTGATCGCTGCATTTTCTGAAACATCAACCCACTGAGGATTATTGGTGGGTGGACAAACCATAGACCAGACACAGAATCTGTCCAATATGTATGCAAGGAATAAAACGTGATGCTCCGCTGTTGATTACTGACCCAACTACACATCTTACAGCACTTTAATCCACTTATTCCAATGATAGTTTATATAGGTGCTCATTCTAATATGTTATTGTTCCTATAAAACAGCTCATTCTGATCAGAAGGTCACGAATTCAAATCCCAGCACCATCAAACTGCCACTGAAGGGCCCTTGAGCAATGCCCTTAACTCTTCAGTTGTAAATCAAGTTTTTTTGTTGAACTAAAAAGGTAAAGGGAGTCCTAATACCCCTTTCAATAATTCCATGTTAAAATAACCTTCAGTAAGCTCAAACTAAAGAGGTTTATTTTAGCTTGATGGTGCACAGGGCGCCCAAAATCAAGTCTGTCTTATTAGAGGCTGGAGTGGAGTCCAAATTTTATATGAAATGGAGAGACCTGCGTCTGTACAAATATTTGAATTGTGCCAGTTTGGTTGGTATAAACCTGTATTAGGTCCACTTTGACAAGTCGGTAACTAAAAAAGTGAAGAATACCATTTGACTTTATTTTTCAAGGAAAAAACTGAAGAATATTTTTCAGAATCCAGGGAACCCTGTGTGCACGTGCTAGTTTTATATATAAATCAGTGTTCTCCCCAGAGTGCTTTTGCGTGTCGGGGCCAACACACTTTAATTTCATGCCGACATGCTTTAAATTTCCCGACACGCTATTTTTTTTGCTTTGACACTCAACTGAAAAATCATGCCAGATTTCTACCTAGCGATGTTTGGGGCATATTTTGAAGGAAAATCAGCGTTTTGGGTTGACTTGCTGCTATGACGCACTCAGACGGACCAGAAATACCCCTGAGAAACCCCAATCACAACAAACGCCCTCAATCATTTTGCTGCTGCACTGGTACCACGATGCTTCAGTGCGTGGGCGAGCATCCTTGCAGTGACGTCAGATTTACCTTAGCAACCGTCGCTACTCTATGCCTGGGGGACAAGCGAACTTCGTTTACATACTGTTCATATACAGAAGACAAGCGAAGACGTCCAGCGTCTGTTGCCTGAAGAAAACTACAGCTAAAAAAAGCTCTACTACCGAACTACTTGGATAATCTTGGTCAGAAAGAAGCAAAGGATAGATATGTGGAAATCAGAGTTTATTAGCAGTTATGATCCATACAAAATTCCTCGAAACGACTGGAGTGACGGTGCAGATTTGTGACCTAGCGTTAGCTACATGTCGGAATATACCTTCTTTTCCCCCTGAAGAGTCCCAACACGGAAGAACAGTAAAAATTAAAGCCGCTAGCGGCCTTGACGGGCCCTCGCACGTGTGGTTCTGCAACCCAGGACATCCCGCCATCCAACAAAACAGTCACATGTCATATATTCATCAAATGTTCAAAGGTGATGTGCATGTTGCAAATGCCATGACTGCTTGACGGATGAGAGATAGACAAAGACCGTGTGTGTGTGTGTGTGTGTGTGTGTGTGTGTGTTTCCGTGGTGTAAAGATGTACATTTATATACAAAACTATACGTGTCTCCTCCTTATCTCTATCTCATGCTGTAATCTTAAGTCATCTTAGCTTTCCTGTATCTGCAGTGTGTGTGTGTGTGTGTGTGTGTGTGTGTGTGTGTGTATGCAGAGTTTTCATATGTCTGCAACAAAATGCACAATGATGGCAGGTCACTATTACTGTGTGTGTGTGTGTGTGTGTTGCTAGGACAACTATCATGATTCATGTCATTTTTGTATTGATCTAAGGGTTCTGAGTAAGGTTCTGGCCATAAATTCTGAAGAGTTTTGTTTCAATTAGGGGGCGCTATGAAGTCCCTGGGCCATGCCCGGGGCCAAACGTCTGTGGCTGAGAAGCGGTTACAATGACTTGTGTGTATCAAATTTCATGAGTTTTCGTGCATGGGAAATGCCTCAAACAAAGCCAAACGTGACAGAAAAATAATAATAATAATGATAATAATAATAATAATAATAATCCTTCGAAAAACAATAGGGTCTTCGCACCGAACGGTGCTCGGGCCCTAAAAAGGACCTACAAAAGCAAGAAAATCTTTCTGGAAAGACTTTTCTTTTTCCAACATCAGTTTTTGGGAACAGAATGTTGCAAAAGCCAAAGCATTTACTCTCAAAGGACTCCTACCTGAACTGTGGGTTAGATGGCATTCCCAGCCCTCCATGTCTCAACAACCCCAAGGACATCTAGGTACACAGCTATTTGCACTATCATTTATACAGTGATGCTTATCATTGAGAAAACAATATCTGAAGTGTTTTTTGTAAAATAATAAAATTAATTTTTCACGGTCCAAATCCTGCGCTCTGATTGGCTGGCGAGCGGGTCCGTATCCTACGATACGGACCCCAGTTACGGACCTCTGGCGACTCGCTTGTTCACAACAACAAACATAGTAGCATTTTTATCTTTTTTTTTTTATAAGATTTATTTACAAGATTATCAAAAATCTTATACATTTTTGCCAGCATTTCTCAGGAGAGTAGCATTAATTTTACATCGTATGTAGTGATAACGACAGTGTTCATAGTGAAAGCGAGTTTTACTACCCTGAGGAAGAAGAAATAAAATAAAACATTTCAGGAGAAAGCTAAAAACCTGTAATTTGCTAACACCGAGCAAAAACATGGATGAATCCTGAATGACTCCGATTTGTATAAATAGGGGACGACATAGGCGGCAAAATGTAGTTTTTTCCCTGCCATGGAAGTGCACTTGTATACCGAGGAGAAAGCAATTTGCATTACAGCCGTGAATGACGATTCAAATGGCGGCTCGCCTCGGTTTTCCCTTTCGGGCGCTCTCGTTTTCTGTTAGAATTTGGTAAAGAAAAAAATATACGTATTATTTACCAGCTTAAGGTTGGTCCGTATGGTGAAATACCGTGACCTCGGCCTTGAATACTGACCTCGACCCAGAGGGCCTCAGTCAGTACTTTCAAGACCTCGGTCACGGTATTTCACGATACGGACCTCCCAGCTGGTAAACAACATACATATCTTGCTCTAGACTTTCAAACAATATTGTAAGTTTTTATTTTAATTTTATCTGATAGTGGATGATACAATAATTACATCATTAATTAATACAAGAATTACATGTAGTAATAGCAGTATTATTGCTCAAACATGTTTATTCTAGGGCGGCACGGTGGTGTAGTGGTTAGCGCTGTCACCTCACAGCAAGAAGGTCCTGGGTTCGAGCCCATGGCCGGCGAGGGCCTTTCTGTGTGGAGTTTGCATGTTCTCCCCGTGTCCGCGTGGGTTTCCTCCGGGTGCTCCGGTTTCCCCCACAGTCCAAAGACATGCAGGTTAGGTTAACTGGTGACTCTAAATTGAGCGTAGGTGTGAATGTGAGTGTGAATGGTTGTCTGTGTCTATGTGTCAGCCCTGTGATGACCTGGCGACTTGTCCAGGGTGTACCCCACCTTTCGCCCGTAGTCAGCTGGGATAGGCTCCAGCTTGCTTGCGACCCTGTAGAAGGATAAAGCGGCTAGAGATAATGAGATGAGATGAGATGTTTATTCTAAGGTGCTTTTGGTGTTTGAAGTATTAAGCAGGCCCAAGTATAAAGGGCATTTGTGCAGTAAATGCAGTCTGCAGGGTTTTGTTTTGTTTTTCTAACTGCAACAGAACTCATTTAAAAACTTTTAGCTAGTGGTGTTCTGGCAGTGGTTCAGGTAATAAAACAGCATCATTATATAATACACTGTTGTCAGATGATGACTTTATTTATTGCTCATGTGAAGCCCATGCTGCAAACCACAGCATCACAGACCTCCACTTGTTGTAGCAACCTTTTCAACCATGTTAACAGTAAAAAGTGACAGTACCACCATAAAATGCTCCGAAAAGTCACCAGATGCCACAAAACGGGCTCCCTTTTCTCAAAATTTTGGGAAACCCCCTCTCGTACTCTCCCCCGCAAACCTACCTACTCTCCACCGTACGGGCTGCGCAGGGTGGCCTGTGGTCACCCAAAAGTTAGAGCTTCATTTTAATCCTGGGGACAACAGTGATACGTATATTAAAAAAAACAAACAAAAACAAACATGTAAAAGCTATATGTTATACAATATATTCATGCTTGGTATACCAAATATTGTTTTATATTTCACATTCAAGACAAGTACACAGGATCTAAATTATTCAAGCTGCACCGAGCATACGTAAAATGCACTCACTGAGAGACCCAAAATAAATCTCTTGTTAAAGCAATTTGCTTAAGTTAAATCACAGTATGCCCCCAAAAACCTACTTAGTGCTCGCTCTCGCTTCGCTGGTGTTAATTTCCCTGTGAATGGAGCAAGGCAAGGGTTTGCTTTCAAAGCAGAAACATGTATGTCTCGGAGTTATTAAAAGTTTATTCAGAGCCAAGCAAAGCGTGTGGCCCAAATACTGCATTATACTGAATTTCACTGCGATTTGTCCGTATAGAACAGCTTCATCGTCTTCAGTACACCCATAACGGTGTTTGGTTCCATTATAAGAGCTGGGGATAGCTGACATGACAGAGAAAAAGCAGGCAGGCTGATGAAGCACTTCTGGGGGGAATAGAAACCATTACTAAATGCTGTTGCTGCTCGTTTTGTGTGTGTGTGTGTGTGTGTGTGTGTGCGCGCGCGCGTCAAACAACTGATAGTGATAGATGAGGTCTGCTTCATGTCACAATGGCCTAAAAGGAAAAGGGAAGTCACGAATACGAGCGCAAGTGTACACGTCACATAAACTACACCCCAGAGGCTGTACATGGTTAATATTACTTCATATAACTTGTCACATAAATGTTTGTATGTAAATATCAGAAATGACAAATCCTCTAAGACCGCTAGATGATGAATGAAGTCATAAAGAAAGTAAATTAGCTTAACACGTCATCTATTGAGCAGAAATGTTTTAAATATACATAAGTAAAGCTAGATTTATTATAGCTGTCACTTATTTGTATTACTTGTATGACACAATCACGATGATGTTAATTAGCAGACCAGACCGTCAGGCTTATTCATTGATCTTTACATTCACGGCAACTGAGCTGTGTAGAAATTACACCCTTTTTTTTTTTTTAACACTCTTCTAATTTAGGAGGTCAAACGTCATTATTGCTCAAAGGTTTCCTCGCCAACTGTGCCACTGGATCCCGAGCTCATGCACACGATTGTAGACAAGAGTTAATTCTAAATCTTTTCAGTGCACATTCAAAAACTAGAACAGATGTGAAGAGAACTTGAGTGATCTCTTGTTCATTCACCACCAACTTGAGAGAAGACCGGACTGAACCGGTCAACAGCGATGACAGTTAAAGCAATAGCTTCATATTAGGACATGCGACAATGCCAGTGCACAAGATGTGCCTGAATACGCAGAGGGCCTTTATCTGATTGGTCGAATGGTTGACCACCTTTTACTGGCCACAACAAAATTAGCGACATCAAAACCCATTTAACCCTTTTCTTACTCTTGATGATGACAATATAAAAAAATAATAATTTTGCTCATACTAATTTGAGCATACAGCCTCTGTTCCTGAAGTGACTTTCAGGCTTATTAAATCACAATGCAGGTTCAAAATGAATCGATTTACATAAACTCTGCCCTACATTTTGCACCATGACGTAAAAACGTCCCAAATGTACATTTTCATCTCACAGATGCTGTTGATGCAGAGTGACTCCAAAAGTCCTGACGAATGAAGCATCTAGCAAATCTGTAAAAATTCATAACCTGAGGGACAAGAGACAAAATGCTAGTTTCTACAAGTGCACGACTGATCGTAGTAGTAAAAAAAAAAAAAAAAAAACACACACTTCACATGACCTTTGTCTGGTCTGAATTTGGGGGTTTTGCTTTTGAGGAAGGAAGAGATTTATTTAAAAGTGAATGCGGAAGCTCGCTCCAGCACACAGGAAAATGTGAGATCTTGCATTACAAACATGTTTAGACCTCAGAGAAAGACATGCCATATGGCCTAAAGTTGAAGATATGAGCTGGCTGGTGTGCAGCTCAGGACAAAGATGAAAAGGCAAAAAGAGGGTGGGGTTATAGAAGTCTAGAAATAACCAAATAACTCATCTCATCTCATTATCTCTAGCCGCTTTATCCTTCTACAGGGTCGCAGGCAAGCTGGAGCCTATCCCAGCTGACTACGGGCGAAAGGCGGAGTACACCCTGGACAAGTCGCCAGGTCATCACAGGGCTGACACACATAGGCACAGACAACCATTCACACTCACATTCACACCTACGGTCAATTTAGAGTCACCAGTTAACCTAACCTGCATGTCTTTGGACTGTGGGGGAAACCGGAGCACCCGGAGGAAACCCACGCGGACACGGGGAGAACATGCAAACTCCGCACAGAAAGGCCCTCGCTGGCCACGGGGCTCGAACCCAGGACCTTCTTGCTGTGAGGCGACAGCGCTAACCACTACACCACCGTGCCGCCCTAACCAAATAACTATGTAGTGAAAATTCATTATGTCTGATTATTATAACTATTCTTTAAGTTTGTTTCTTAAGACACGCATTTTTTAGTATGTTACCTCGTTTGTTGACAGTTTCAGCGAACACTTCCGCCTTCTTCAAAACAGTCACCAAACCAAGAAAACTTAAAATCAGCTATTTCAGACCACTGCAAACGACAAAATCATATTATGAATTGGGAAGAGCCCAGAGTCATTCGCGCTGAAGAGAATAGATATCAGCGTTGGATTTTGGAGGCAGTGGAGATACGAAAGCGGGCGCAGAGGACGATGAACCGGGATGAGGGAGCGTACGCGCTGTCACACACCTGGAGCGCAGTCCTGGGGCAGCGACCTGACAGCAGGAGGCGTGGACTACCTGTCAAATTGGGCGGGACGTTCACGCCTCCATAGAGTAACATCAGCTGATAAGGCACGTCACCACTCGACATCTGGTGACTGTTTTGAAGAAGGCGGAAGTGTTCGCCGAAACTGTCAACAAACGAGGCAACATACTAAAAAATACGTGTCTTAAGAAACGAACTTAAAGAATAACCAAATAACTAGAGCGTGCATAGGAAGGTGAGCAGAATCTAGAATCGGAAAAAAAGTCATATTCCTCCGATGTTAGGAAGAAGAAATCTGCAGGATTGGATCGTCTTAAAGGGAAAAAAAAAAAAATCACACCAAGTTTCTCAGGCTGTGCTGCAGCGGTGTCAATGGTGATGGACAGGGTCCAAATTTATCACCTGCCACTCACCAAATCCAACTAAAAATCTACTTTGGTGAATAAAATAAATGAGGTCAGTCTCCACTGACAGGTACGGTAGGTGAACTCTGCCTACTTTCATCACAATACCACAAGGTTGGGGCGTCGTGGCTCAGGTGGCTAAGGCGCCATACCATAAATCCGGGGACCTGGGTTCGATTCCAACCCGAGGTCATTTCCCGATCCCTCCCCGTCTCTCTCTCCCGCTCATTTCCTGTCCTGTCTCTACACTGTCCTATCCAATAAAGGTGAAAAAAGCCAAAAAAAAAAAATCTTAAAAAAAAAAATACCACAAGGTTGTTTCATTCTATTGACAGTTGAAAAATATTTTGACTGGAATTTTTCCCAGTTTACCAGCCATTGGCAGATAGACCAAAAAGTTGATTTTGGACCTTGGGGACACGTCCAGGAAGGGGGCTCTTGGCTGGCAGGTCAGAATTCAGTTCAGTTTTAAGGTCTCTCATTTAAGGGGTAGATCAGTTTCATTACACTGCGTGTGTTTATTGAACAGCCCATTTCAGATTCAGTCCCCATTTACTTTTATAATAATCTTCACTAGGGCGGCACGGTGGTGTAGTGGTTAGCGCTGTCGCCTCACAGCAAGAAGGTCCGGGTTTGAGCCCCGTGGCCGGCGAGGGCCTTTCTGTGTGGAGTTTGCATGTTCTCCCCGTGTCCGCGTGGGTTTCCTCCGGGTGCTCCGGTTTCCCCCACAGTCCAAAGACATGCAGGTTAGGTTAACTGGTGACTCTAAATTGACCGTAGGTGTGAATGTGAGTGTGAATGGTTGTCTGTGTCTATGTGTCAGCCCTGTGATGACCTGGCGACTTGTCCAGGGTGTACCCCGCCTTTCGCCCGTAGTCAGCTGGGATAGGCTCCAGCTTGCCTGCGACCCTGTGGAACAGGATGGAGTGGCTAGAGATAATGAGATGAGATACTCTTCACTCTCCTGGCAAGTTTTTCCACTAGATTTTGGATTGTGGCTGTGGGGATTTTGTCCATTCAGCAACAACAGCATTAATAGGGGCAGGCACTGATGTCGGGCAAGGAGGCCTGGCACACAGTTGGCATTCCAGTTCATCCCAAAGTGGGGTTGAGGTCAGGAATTTCTTCAGGACTCTCAAGTTCTTCCTCTTCATCACTGGCAAATCATTTTTCATGGAGCTTGCTTTGTGCACAGGGGCACTGTCATGCTGCTACAAGTTTTGGCCCCTTAGTTCCAGTGAAAGGAAATCTTAATTCAAGAGTATACAAAGACATTTGTTTCTAACTTTGGGACAATGGTTTGGGGAAGGACCACATATGGGTGTGATGGTCAGTTGTCCACATAATTTTGGCCATAGTCTAGCTAGATAGACCACAAAGGAAAACGTCGGTGAAGAAGTGAAAAGAAATTGTGCAGAAAAACTGCTGAACAGCTCAGGATCACTTGGTTTCGATACATCAAAGTGTACCATAAAGAGAAATACACAAGCATGACCTCAGCCTTGATGGATGAGCTGAAAACTAACTTATTCCAGAGTGACAGGAAGAGGAATATGTGGAAAATAAAATACATCACTCAGGGTCCAATGCACACCACTTCATCTGGGAAATATGATAGCGTGGACATGTATGGCTGCCAGTAGACCTGGCTCACTTGTCTTTATTGATGATTGGACTGTCAGCAACAGCCGCAGGTGACGTCTAAAGTCTCCACAAGCATCAGATCTAACCAGACACTCAAAACTTGCCAGAGCACAATGTGCCATACTAGGGAGCTATCAAAATTTTAACAGCCAAATCTGAATTGTTTGCATTGGCTAAGTCAGTCAAAGAAAAAAAAACAGCAATGGGAAGTAGCCATATCGGAGCCTTGGCAGAACATCGCTGATGCCCAGCATCTGGTAATGTTTATTGATTACAAAGGATTTATTACGAAATGTCGATATTAATTAAGATCACGTGCATTTGTCCCATCGCCTGAAATAGAGAAAGGCACGTATAAAAACAATTGAGACTATTAGACGTTTCGTGCAACAGAGACGCCAATTACAGCAAATTCTAATATTCTGGACTTCAGTCTCATCGTTTGATTTATTTTGAATCCAAAACAGCATTACAGATCACATTGTGAACATAGCACACGGTATGAAAAGCAAACAATATACCGTATTGGCTCGAATATAAGACGGTGTTTTTGTTGCAAAAAATAGCTCTTAAAAAGGGGGGTCGTCTTAAATTCGCGGACTAGACAAAATGCCGCCAAAAACGAAAGTGAAAGTGAGGACAGTGAGAGTGAGCAAAGTGAGGCTGAGGATCTCTGTGCTGAGTAGCTGTAATTTAGCAAACTACCCTTTCCATTGTTTCAGTTGTTTATTATTGTAAACCTTAATGTATTGTTTAATGCATTGTTTAAAGCATTTGCACTGTTCTGCAAATTTATTCCATATACCCGTAGGCTATGGGAAGTTAATGCATTGACATTCTGAAGTTTATGAACTTTCAATCTAAACCTGACAAATCTGTTGAATTAATGCAATTTAAATGTTTTAATTTGGCTTGTCTAGTAGCCTGCAGTTTAGCCTCTTTTTTTACTTCTATGAAAAGTGTTCACGGAAATGAGACTGAAATGACCTCTATTTAAATGTGAAAAACAAAAGCCTCTAATTTTAAACAGAATTTTGAAATAAATACACTTTATATGAATGAACATTTGGTCTTCAAAAAACTTTTTCCCCAAAGATGAACTTGGAAAAGGGGGGGTCGTCTTACATTCAGGGTCGTCTTATATTCGGGCCAATACGGTAGTTGCATTTTCTCACATCCTGAATTTGCAATAATTAAAGTAACTAAGTAGAACATACAAAAAATGTCCTCGTCATTTCTTGTGTTATATACCATGCAGGGCGGCGTGGTGGTGTAGTGGTTAGCGCTGTCGCCTCACAGCAAGAAGGTCCGGGTTCGAGCCCCGGGGCCGGCGAGGGCCTTTCTGTGCGGAGTTTGCATGTTCTCCCCGTGTCCGCGTGGGTTTCCTCCGGGTGCTCCGGTTTCCCCCACAGTCCAAAGACATGCAGGTTAGGTTAACTGGTGACTCTAAATTGAGCGTAGGTGTGAATGTGAGTGTGAATGGTTGTCTGTGTCTATGTGTCAGCCCTGTGATGACCTGGCGACTTGTCCAGGGTGTACCCCGCCTTTCGCCCGTAGTCAGCTGGGATAGGCTCCAGCTTGCCTGCGACCCTGTAGAAGGATAAAGCGGCTAGAGATAATGAGATGAGATATACCATGCACGTACCTTGATGATAAGCTATGATTTCACCACAGCACTAACAAAGATGTGAAAAGGTGTAGCTACAATAAGAAAAAAAAAAAGTCATCTTGGCCAGTCCTTTTAAAGTAAAACAGAGCACTGAGCAGAACTGAAGCTGTAACCAGCACTGAGGCGAAAAACAAGGTTTGTTAAAGCTCTGGCTACAGCTGTGAAATGCATGATGTGATTCCATTCAGTTCTCCGTGAGAGCCTGTCCTATAAGATTTAACAAGACTGGAGACTTGCTCTCTTTATTGTTCTGCTAGTGATGGTGCAGGGGAAATGCGGCTGAATGGGGGTAATCTTATTCTGCCGGGACCGGGCAAACACAGACTATCAGATCATAAGGAGCAGAAGGAACAGCAGCCACTTGTAGGGTTGCTGGACTGTGCAAAGATCTTCACTAGAGAACATATCAGCTGATATATTGAGACAGACATTACCAACAGCAAATAGAATCTCGTATAACAAGAGTGCTCTGAGAGCACAATATCCCCCGCTGGCAACTCGGCCATAACTCTGGTAAAAACGCGACTGAATTGAGCAAAATTGCGATGTGTGTATTACCGACATATAACAAAGAATCCTGTCAAGTTTTGTGAAATTCCTCCAAAAATTGTGAGGGGGGTGGCACGGTGGTGTAGTGCTTAGCGCTGTCGCCTCACAGCAAGAGGGTCCGGGTTCGAGCCCCGTGGCTGACGAGGACCTTTCTGTGTGGAGTTTGCATGTTCTCCCCGTGTCCGTGTGGGTTTCCTCCGGGTGCTCCGGTTTCCCCCACAGTCCAAAGACATGCAGGTTAGGTTAACTGGTGACTCTAAATTGACCGTAGGTGTGAATGTGAGTGTGAATGGTTGTCTGTGTCTATGTGTCAGCCCTGTGATGACCTGGCGACTTGTCCAGGGTGTACCCCGCCTTTCACCCGTAGTCAGCTGGGATAGGCTCCAGCTTGCCTGCGACCCTGTAGAACAGGATAAAGCCGGTACAGATAACGAGATGAGATGATAATTGTGAGGGGAGTTGATTTCAGAAAGTGAGTACTCTTCCCAGGACGGACAGGCATCGCCACGACATAATCCCCCTTCGGGCCTTTCAGCCAGCGGGGGATAAAAATTGTGAGGGAGGTTGATTTCAGAAAGCAAGCACACTTTGATAAAATTGCCAAAGTACAAGTTTGTTAATAATCAAGGGCATAACTCTGGTAAAATTTGTCCAAATTAAACGAAATTTCAATGTGCGTATAACTGTCATATAACAAAGCCTTTTGCCAAGTTTGGTGAAATTCCTCCACTAATTGTGAGAGGAGTTGATTCAGAAGAACGTACACCCTCATGAAATTGTCAAAGTACAAGTTATTTAATCAAGGGTCAAAACTCTGGTCAAATTTTCGCAAACGAAATTAAATCGCAATATGCGTATTACCATCATATAACAAGGGCTTTTGCCAAGCTTCGAGAAATTCGTCCAAAAATTGTGAGAGGAGTTGATGTCAGAAGGTGAGCACACCTTCATGAAACTGTGAACATACAAAGTTGTTAATCAAGGGCCACAACTCTGGTAAAACGCAACCGAATTGAACAAAATAACAATATGCGTACTACCGACATATAACAATGCCTTTTGCCAAGTTTGGTGAAATTCCTCCACAAACTATGAGAGGAGTTGATTTCAGAAGGTGAGCACCCTTCCCGGAACGGATGGACGGACGTCAAACATCACCATGACATAATCCCCTTCAGGCCTTTCGGCCAGCAGGGGATGAAAACCCAATATTGCCCCTTTTCCACCAAAGCAGTTCCAGGGCTGGTTCGGGGCCAGTGTTTAGTTTGGAACTGGGTTTTCTGTTTCCACTGACAAAGAACTGGCTCTGGGGCCAGAAAAAACGGTTCCAGGCTAGCACCAACTCTCTGCTGGGCCAGAGGAAAGAACCGCTTATGTCAGCGGGGGGGCGGAGTTGTTAAGACCAACAACAATAACCAGACCGCGAAAGATCGCCATTTTTAAGTGACGAGAAGCAGCAGCTGTACAAATGCGAAGTCATCCATTATTATTGTTGTTGCTGCTGCTGCTTCTTCCGCGTTGTTTTTGCTTCGATATTCGCGCCAAGGTTTATGCAAACGTAGCGACCTAACTCACGTACACAGCGACGTAATGACGTGGCTTCCCTTAGCACCGCGAGCTATGGAAAAGCAAACTGGTTCTCAGCTGGCTCGCAAGTTGAACGAGTTGTGAACCAGCACCGGCCCCGAACCAGCCCTGGAACTGATTTGGTGGAAAAGTGGTATATGTGGAAACAAGATTGGACTGAACTGCCTTTATATGAGATTAAATGCCGTGAATTAATTCCATGCTATATTTGTTTCTAAATGTGGGTCATGAATTTAAGAGAAAGGCATAATTAAGGATTTAAAAAAGGTGAACTCAATATACAAAATCACTTCCACTCCCATTTTATAACTATACTATACATTTTGAATTCCCCACACACACACACACACACAGGTCAACTGGATTTCTTTACCAATTATTGTGCCATTGTTACTCACCTATATAGGCGTCCCTTGGTGTGGGCACTCGAAAAGCCATACAGTAATAGGAATCGGACTGCAAAACAACAAGAAACCTACATCACTAAATGCAAACAAGCAAATTACACTGAGGCTACTATGCCGATCATCATCATTTTGCTTAACGGTGAGCAAGTTATCACAACATAACATGGAATATTTATGGAATAAAATCTAGAGCATTGAGTAAAATTGGGAAGGGAATGGAGGGGAACGAGAAAGGAAGAGAAAAAGGAAAGGAAAGGCAAAAGAAAATCAAAAGGACAGGACCGATCAGGATCGGAGAAAGAAGAGAAGACAACAAAGGAGAAAGGAAAATAAAACGAAAGGCAAAAACAAAAGAAATGTGAAAGGAAAATTTAACATAATAGTAAATAGGCATTAGCCAACTTCAAGTATTCTCACCAATTTGACAAGAATCAGAAACCTGTGAATCTGATTCATTGTGCAGCCCTGCTTAAGCATTTACTAAGTACATCACAAACACAACTGAAATAGAACTTGCATCAGTAAATCCGGCGTATGAGTCACGCCTGGGGTGTCTGGACTGCAGTGGTATTGACAGCGTGATGCATCAATTGAAAAGCAAAACACAATGCATGTTGGCTGAAGTCAATCCTTTCTTACTGTCAAAATATTGTGATAGAGTTGTGACATCCAAATACTGCAACGTTTAAGGTTAGTTCGCCCCCTCCCCTCCCGCACCCCCCATTCGTTGGGGCTTTGTGAATGAAACGTGCAATTATATCTCTCAGCCAGCTGCTGCCTCTACACTCCTGAACACATCACAACTTCAGCAAGAAGCCTCTGACAAGCAAGCATGATGTGATTCAGACAGCCCTGCTCTTGTTTTATTCAAATTCCTCCTCGACCTTGCATAACGTGCCACAATCAGGCCGGACTTCGGCAAGAGGCCAACACAACGCACTTAATCCAATAACAAACATGATGGGATGACGGGCCCCACCCAGAGGCAACAGGGTTTTATTCTGCGCCCTCTCTCTCTCTCTCTCTCTCTCATCCATTTAATGCTAACGATCAGCTCAAACAAGTCAAAGCACAGCTGTCAAAATATTTTGTTTTACTCAAAATATTTTTCAATTGACACAAAGCAAAGGTGCGTTTGTGGGTATAAGGGAGAAAATGGAGTTCACTGCAAAATGGAGTTCCAACAGCCATTCAGTGACATTACTAACAAAAATGACATCAAGTCATTTGCGGCACAATGCTGTAATTGCTTGGCTACGGCTGAGAGCTTTTGGCTGTCATCTAGCCCTCTGACTTCCTGCTTTAGGGCAACAAGACTGAATCAATTTTTCATTCGGCTGTGGCAATAGAAAACTTATGCACCAATACAGGGCAATTTACGAAGTGAATTTCTGTCATTAACACAGCTTTATTTATTTTAGCCACTATCAGGAGTTAGCTTAAACCTGAAAGAGAGACATTCAACTCAAGTTCATTAAGGCCTGACCCAAGATACGGATTCTGTCTAAAACAAAGCTAATAATCGTAAAACACGCACGTGGGAGGAGCAACAGCAAGCAAAACAACTTAAAGTGCATATCACGGGACGGGTAAATTCAGGAGCAAGATCAATGTAATTCTCCTATTTTATATTAAACTTTGGTCAAATATCTGTCATATTTTGCGCAATTTTTTTTACCTTGCGCAATACCAGAAAAATTCAGTTGAAATCAAGCCGTTTGAGGCGAATCGGTCCGCCTCTGAAAAAACTTGGCATTTGGGTTTCCCGGGAAACATTGATTTTCGTGACGTCGCGTGCGGGACGCCTCCTTCTGAATCCTACGTCAGCGCTGGTTTGTTTATGAGAAAACGACCTGGTGGTTTTCTGCAAATTTCTTCAACGTTATCGCGTAATTATTAAAATGGTTAACAGATGTATCGTAGGAGGGTGTAGCAACACTAAGCTTGATGGGATTAGTACTCATCGTTTTCCAAAAGACCGGACAATGAGAGAGAAATGGGAGCGCTTGGTGTACACAGGCTGTGCACTGAAACCGTGCAAAGCTCGCGCAGCCTGCTGGCGCTTCCGCAGGTAACGTCACGAATCCGGCTCCAGACTCCCTTGGGATTTTTCCAGATGCGTTTTGTTAAGGCCTCTGCATGCTCTTGCGACAAGGCTTTCGCAGACAGTTGTAATTTATTGTTGAGCGGGGAATAATAGGCATGCGCGATGTTATTCACCGGCACAACGCCAGGGGGTGCGAAGTCGCTAGGAGTAGTTGGTGGGTGTGGTTAGTGGAGTGTTTATCCTCCGGTTACTTATAATGACTAGAACTTTTTTTTTTATTATGACTAGAACTGGAGTCGTATAGATGTACGTACTTCCTCAATCAACCGCTCTTCATGCTGCTCCATCTTCGCTCGTGTTTTTAAAAATGCCGGTCGTGAAAACAAACCGGGAAAGTAGGGAAGCGGAAGTGCGTGTACAGCGGATGTAGAGTGGACCAATCAGAGCCCTCTTGTCTGCGGCGCTGTCTGCGAGGCTTCTGCGGTGGTCACAATTTTTGGGAGGTGTGCGCAGAGCGTCTGCGAAGGTGGGAGGGGCTACGCAGACACTGTCTGCGACGCTATCTGCGAGGACTGGGTTGTCAGCATAAATTGGCCTTTATTTTATTTTTTTCTGCTGTAGACAGATGGACTTGTGCAAAATTACCCTTCTGGATGAGTGTGTAAAGGGACATACTTTCATATTTAAAAAAAAAAAAAAATGAAATTGGTCCAGGATATGCACTTTAAGACACCCCCCTGCGCCAGGGAAAGGTCATCAATACAGTCGAAGCTGACAAACTCAACTCGTTTCTTCTGTGATATTACATTCACATACCCCACCCCCCACCCCAACAGAGTTATCAACGAGCGCCTTCGATGAATCACTTGCCGATGAGTCATCGAGCTGTAAAGAGAATAAGAATAGCGGCAGCCCATCAGCCCCTCCACAGTTCCTGAGACTTTCACAATCTGGAGAAGAATAGAAGCTCTCTAATGTTCATTCGACTTTGTTACTGATAAATCCTGCTTTTTTCTCATGTTAAGGTTTCCCTGTTCTATGGGACAAAGTGCAGCAGCTTCGGAGGCAGCTGCAAGGGCCAATTAGCTATGGCCTGCAGCAAGGAGTTCAGCTTTAATGACTACATTAGCGTGAGATCGATACAGTGCACACACAAACGCTGCAGGAGATCCAGGCCAGGACACAGTGCACACTTCCTGAGTAGAGACAGCTTCGGGATCACTGTAAACAGCAACCCGGAGCAGTGCATGCCAAAGCAGGGTCGTGATAAAATGCTTTTAGTAAGTTTTGGAAGAGAAGGGGAACGGCAGAAAAATTTCCAACACGGGTTGCAAAGGTAAAGGGTTCTCCGAGCATCAGAAGTGAACGCTCTCTGGGTGAAAAGGATGGAATTACTCTTTTCCCCTATTAATCAGGACGACACTAGCCAATTGGACTCCTCTGTGAACTCAGATATATGAATGAGTTTAGCACTCTTTTCTAACCTTCACGACTTGAACTAGCAAGGGGTGAGTACAGGCATGACTACTAGGAATTACCGAAAAAGTGAACGTCACATCTGTTTCCAAATCATCATCATCATCATCTTTTGGCTGAAGATCCCGATTAGGGGTCGCCACAGCGGGTCTTTCGTCTCCATTGCTCCCTGTCTTCCATGTCCTTCTCTACCACTTTCATGTCCTCTCTCACCACATCCATGCATCTCCTCTTTGGCCTTCCTCGTTTTCGTGTGCCTGGCAGCTCCGTCCTCAACATTCTCCTTCCAACATGCTCTGCATCTCTTCTCAGGATGTGCCCATACCATCTCAGTCTCATCTCTCTTAGCTTCATTCCCAAGCTCTCCACATGTGCTGTCCCTCTGATGTGCTCGTTCCTTATCCTGTCCGACCTCCCATCGCAAACCTTAACATCCTCAACTCCGCCACCTCCAACTTTGCCTCCTGCTTCTTCGTTAAAGTGCCATTCCACCATTGGATGTATTCTTTGGCATAAAATACAATATATTTTGACAACATATATAAATGGTATCACTAGATAGAGAAATCTTTTAGCTTCAAAATGATATATCAAACAGAATTTTTTGACAACGACAAGTATATTAATTTTGCGACCAAAGTCACCTACCCTTTTAATTTCCGCGCGTGATGTCATCGGCAGGTTCCCCTTCTTGTGTACCACGTGACGTGTGACGTGGCACATATTATCAGCAATGGCGGATAGAACGCGATAAAAATAATACCAATAAATCTAGCTAATACCAATAAATCTAGCTAACTGAAAGATTAACTCAATTTTTCGCAATTTTTTTGGCCCCCATATATGACGAGAAATGACTCTCTCACTTTGGGGGTTTCCTGGTCTAAAAATAGACCGACACGTGGTACACAAGAAGGGGAACCTGCCGATGACATCACGTTTCACTACCGCGCGGAAATTAAAAGGGTAGGTGACTTTGGTCGCAAAATTAATATACTTGTCGTTGTCAAAAAATTATGTTTGATATCTCATTTTGAAGCTAAAAGATTTCTCGGTCTAGTCATGTTGTCATAAAATATATTGTATTTTATGCCAAAGAATACATCCAATGGTGGAATGCCACTTTAAGGTCTCCAATCCATACATCACAGCTGGTCTCACTACTGTCTTATACATCTTACCTTTCACTTTTGCTGGGAGTTTCCGATCACAAATGACTCCCGAAATCCTTCTCCGACTGCTCCACCCTGCCTGCACTCTCTTTCTCACCTCACTATCGCAGCCCCCATTTTCCTGCACAGTTGACCCCGGGTACTTGAATTCACCAACTTTCTTTACGTCTACTCCTTGCATCTTCACTACACTCTCATCCCCGTTCTCACTGATACACATGTATTCTGTTTTGCTCCTGCTCACCTTCATTCCTCAAAGCAGGAAGGAAGGACTCAAAGCAGATCCTTGATCCATCTGTTTCCAAATGCATCATAACATCATGATTATACAACTCTCAGTAATGCTGTGCAATGGATCTGACTAGTTTGCATTTTATGGCTCAGACAGTAGCTGCACTCCCTGCCAAAACAGAGCTACTCAGCCAAAGTCCTTATAGACCTCTTGCAGTCACGTGACCGGAATGTAAACAGCCACCATCTTGTCGGTAAAAAACACAGCTGAATACTGCTGCACTCGTGTATAAAATGGATCAATTTCAACCGACGGACTACACGGCTCATTTTTCTAATGAACAGATAACTAGATATATGTTTAAAATAAACGACCTACAGATTAGTGACCCTTATCGATTACCGGACGTAGTTTTCACGACCGTGTCAGTGGACATTGAACTGCCAGCGGAATACCCAGATGTGTATAATTACCTCATTAACTTTCTCGCGCTGTTCAGTGGTGAAGCACTGCGTGCTTATAAATCTCTGGACAGTTATCTTTACAGAAATTCAGGATTTGTCAGCCGCCCTCACATGTGGCATCTTGTAAACAAGAAAATAACAATCCTCATTGGACGGGTAAGTCACTTAAGTATTGAGACCCCGCTGGTCTTGCTATCTCGTCCGGAATGTTGTGCATGCGATGGAAATCGCTACAAACCGTCATTTTCTGCTGGAAACCAATGTCCAGTAAGCCCATACGGTTGTAGTGGATATTGAGGTTTTTCACCCACGTGACCAAGTCATGTGATGCATCGTTAGGCTGCCATTTTGGACGTCACGGCTCGAATCAGTTTGAATGCGAGGAAGGCGACAAACGAAAAACATAAAAGAAAAAGGAGCGAGATGCAGAAAACACCTTCGCTATCCAGTGACGTAGGGCATTTACAGGGCGAGCAGAGGGAGAGGTATTTGCAAAAATTGAGGTTAGCAGGCTTAGAGAACGACGTTTACCTGCTTCCACCAGGATTGTTCACTGACGTACGGAAGTACACGAAGCCCTCGTCTTTACCTGACTTCGGCCCACATGATCTTTATACCTATGTCGTTAAAAACCCATCGCCATACACAGGTATTGATCTGAAAGCGTATAAGAGTTTGGATGCCTACAAATATTTTGTGTCAGGCTGGGTAACATGCCTACATCAGTGGGTCGTCCCTGGAGCCGGTGGTCGCCATCTTATTACAGCTAAGGTTTGTTCACATTTTCATTTACTTTCGGTCCTCAGGATAAACAAAATGTTATTAAACGTCATTGAAATAACTTCTTAGTCTGTTGAGACATGGCCCGTTATAAATTTGCTGTTACCAGGCAATGACCAAGAACTGTATTATTAGGGTCGGTGTCTGTGTTGTAGCAGTGTACTAGCAACTAGCTGTTAGCACTAGCTAATGTCAACAACATAGTAGCTGGTATGTTACTGTAGCAATGTTTACGTTCAGTCATTTGGATGACTGTTAAAACCTTTCAGTCTCAAGTTTTTCCTTTACTGTATTTACTAGTTTACTGTAATTATGATCCGGCAGCTATTTACACCGGATACAGTGTAAATGGCTGCCGGAGCGCGCTCCGGCTTGCTCCCCCTCAAATTAAGCAGCGCGCTCTGGCTTGCTCCCGGAGCACTCCGGGAGCAAGCCAGAGCGCGCTGCTTAATTTGAGGGGGAGCAAGCCGGAGCGCGCTCCGGAACCTCGGCCGGAGCACTCCGGGAGCAAGCCGGAGCGCGCTGCTTAATTTGAGGGGGAGCAAGCCGGAGCGCGCTGCTTAATTTGAGGGGGAGCAAGCCGGAGCGCGCTGCTTAATTTGAGGGGGAGCAAGCCGGAGCGTGCTCCGGCAGCTATTTACACTGGATCCGGTGTAAATAGCTGCCGGATCATAATTACAGTAAACTAGTAAATCCAGTAAAGGAAAAACTTGAGACTGAAAGGTTTTAACAGTCATCCAAATGACTGAACGTAAACATTGCTACAGTAACATACTAGCTACTATGTTGTTGACATTAGCTAGCTTGACCTTCAAAATGGCGGACACCGGGGCGTCACGTGACCCTGTGACGTCAGGTGAAAAACCTCAATTGAAGTCCGGTACAGACGAACAACACGCAAAAATACACACAAAAAACATAAAAAACGTGCACAGGTAGGGAGAGCTTGTAGTCTAGATAGCAGCAATCCATTTTGCACGCCTGTCAGGGTCCCGTGGCAGCCTACTGTCAAGTGTATGTGAGCATCATGGGTTTCCCACACTTGAAAGGGAAGGACTCGGACACAGGATTCCACTCGTCTTATGTTTTATTGATTTTCAGTGGAGCTGACGTTGTAGTAGAATTGTATGTAGTAGGGTTTTCCAGAAGAAAAGGTAGAAGTAGAAGGCGGAAATATGGCGTTTGACCGACAAGGTAGCGTCTGTTTACAATCTGGATCGGATGTGACGTCACATGCAAGTGCTCCATAGGTAATTCTTGCCACTCAGCAGCCATCTTGGTAACGCACCTGGGCAGTTATTTTGGACTAACAAGATCAGGTCCCTATCTAAACGAACGACGAGAGCCATAACTGCACTTTCAATGGCCACCGGGACATAAAAACTACATGTATAGAGAATCACCAGCCAAATCTGACAAAAACCACCTAAAGTTTGGTGACTTTGCTCCAAAATAAGGTTTAAAAAGCTTTTCCCTTTCACAGGTTATGCTTCTAATACACATGCGCAAGGTTGCTACAAGTTCTCTATACGTCTACTACGAATGCGCAACCATGCACTTGCATCAGTGCAACAACACAAGTGCCTTAAAATGCTTCCCGGTTCAGCAGATGCTTGGCTTTTTGGACAGAAGGGCAGGATATGTGTGTACAACTACCATCTTTGGCATCACAGACTTTTTCCATAGCTTTCTATTCAGGATTCTTAAAGTGGGATATCACCTCCCTCATAACATCGCTGACTCTGCTCGGTCACTTTTTCTTTCAATTAAAAAAAAATAATAATAATTGCAGGGGATCAGAAAGTAATGAGGGTTTTTTTTTTTGTAACAGCAATTTGCTTTGTAGGTAGCATCTCATATATACACTACCGTTCAAAAGTTTGGGGTCACCCAGACAATTTTGTGTTTTCCATGAAAAGTCACACTTTTATTTACCACAATAAGTTGTAAAATGAATAGAAAATATTGTCAAGTAAATTATTATTTTTTTTTAAAATCACAAAAAAAATATTGTTAAACTATACTACAACGTTTTTTTGCTGGCACTGTGAAACTTCAGACTTTTTCCACAGGACAGTCATTAACTATCCCTGTGTCCGAAATCGCTCCCTACTCACTATATAATGAGGACGCCATTTTGTAGTGCTGTCCGAAACCTTAGTGAGGATTATTTATACCCTATATAGTGCACTCAAAGTATCCCACAATGCATCACGAAAAGTAGTGTACAACCGATGGTCACTAACCAAAGCATTATGCATTGCGGTCGCGCTGAAAGAAATCAAATTAAAAGTCTCAAATTTGATTTAATAAAAGGCAGCGGCAAAGAAGAAAGTATTCAGCCTTGATTTAAAAAAAAAAAAAAAAAAGGAACTGAAAGACGCAGGTACTTTGGATTGATTAATGTGGGAAATGCGCTCAGTATAATATGGATTTATCACAAAATCACATGCATGTATTTATTATTTTGAAAACCCACCAGCTGCCTGATCGGGCACGTTTTAATTGTGTGACAGTAATGATGTAAATACCAGCGCGACGGACTAGTGTCCGAAAGCGTTTTTAAATTTTATCAATGAGCTCACTATATGGTCTTCTATACACTACCGTTCAAAAGTTTGGGGTCACCCAGACAATTTTGTGTTTTCCATGAAAAGTCACACTTTTATTTCCCACCATAAGTTGTAAAACGAATAGAAAATATAGTCAAGACATTTTTCTGGCCATTTTGAGCATTTAATCGACCCCACAAATGTGATGCTCCAGAAACTCAATCTGCTCAAAGGAAGGTCAGTTTTATAGCTTCTCTAAAGAGCTCAACTGTTTTCAGCTGTGCTAACATGATTGTACAAGGGTTTTCTAATCATCCATTAGCCTTCTGAGGCAATGAGCAAACACATTGTACCATTAGAACACTGGAGTGAGAGTTGCTGGAAATGGGCCTCTATACACCTATGGAGATATTGCACCAAAAACCAGACATTTGCAGCTAGAATAGTCATTTACCACATTAGCAATGTATAGAGTGGATTTCTGATTAGTTTAAAGCGATCTGCATTGAAAAGAACAGTGCTTTTCTTTCAAAAATAAGGACATTTCAAAGTGACCCCAAACTTTTGAACGGTAGTGTATATATATTAAAAAAAAAAAAAAAATTACAAACCGCACCTTTAATTGACAACACTACAAAAGTATTACAATTATAATAGTGCAAAGAATCTATGAACCATTTTAGATTTCTCAAAATATCCTCACAGAAATATAACATCATATTGCTACTGCAGAACTGTAACCTTTCAATCAGTCCTCTTTGAAACGACTTTTTTTTTTTTTAAATAATTTGAGCTCTCTTACCGCTGTTGGGACGACTCCTGGCATGCGGAGGTCCAAGGAGAAGTTGTATGGGTTGGACAGGGCGAAAGGCTGCCTGGCTTGAGAGCAGTCGTTCGGTTCAGACCACACGGCCTCTTCAAATCTGAACAGCATGGGAGACACCAAGGTCGTTTCAGACACATGGCACAGAGGCATCTATTCATCAGCCATCAGAAACTATAATTCAAAACTGAACTTTAATCCAAAGTTATACATTATATAAATCTAATTCTATTATACAGACAGATTAGTCTGTTAAAAACACAGATAGGCGATATGGTATATAGGTTTGCTTGCCAACTAACAAAACGGCAGTGCTGTGGTTAAAAAAAAAAAAATACATACCCTGTTCATGAACTCAATGAACATTACAGATTTTAAATGTTTAGATTTGTGGAACTTTCTAGAAACAAGTTAGTTCCTGTTCTCACCTATGCTACTTACCGGTACACACACACCATTTTACTGAGAAAATGCAAAGTCTAACAGAGATGGAGAGGGCTTACAATCGAGACTCCTTCCATAAACATTAAACATCTAACTAAAACCTTCACCACATCAACGAGTAGGAGATGACTTTAGCCTCGGTCACAACCGGCCGTACGTGCTCCTACGACCGGTCTACGTGCAAAAAACGCAAGAAACGCACGGAGGGCGCGCGTGTGACGTGCTGATTAGAGGTCTGCGCGGGTCGGATTTTTCAGCCCCGCTCCCGCCCACGCCCGCATTGTGCAGTCCCACTCCCGCAAAGAATTATGATTTTCAGTCCCGCTCCCGCCCGCGCCCGCATTGTGCAGTCCCACTCCCGCAAAGAATTATGATTTTCAGTCCCGCTCCCGCCCGCGCCCACAAAAAAAATTATGATTTTTAGTCCCGCTCCCGCCCGCGCCTGCCATATTTTGTCCCGCTCCCGCCCGCAAATCCCGCATGATGCAGACGTTCGCGTTATTTCTCAGGAAAGTTCTTGTCTTGACACAGTGTGATGGTGCCCCGCTCCCTACTTTGAGTGGATTTGAGCATAAATATCTACAGCTCACGTCCACGTTTGTTATTATTTACCTTGTTTCTGAATTCAGCATGTAGTGTCTCTAATAATAATAATAATAATAATAATTAGTGCTGTCAAGCAATTAAAATATTTAATCGCGAATCGCACATTTTTATCACATGAGAAACCATTGTAATTCTCTGATCAGCATAAAAAAGTGAATGGGCTTGCTTTGTACCAATGGTGGTTTTTTTTCTTTTTTATTGCAAAGCAGAGCTAGTAAGAGAAGTGAATTGATTTACTGCTTGAGTTAGTCTACAACTTTAATCAGAGAGACAAGTTACACAGTGACGGTAGGCTTGACTCAATGCTATCCCAGAAATCCTTCCTGTAATATGCAAATTTGGCCACCTCTGATTGGACAGCCAAATTTGCATATTACAGGAAGGATTTCTGGGATAGCATTGAGTCAAGCCTACTGTCACTGTGTAACCTGTCTCTCTGATTAAAGTTGTAGACTAACGCAAGCAGTAAATCACTTCACTCATGGTTCTCTTGCTAGCTGGGTGTGAACGGCGAGTCATTAGAGTTATCAAAGGATTTCCCGGCAAATTTAAGATGCTATTCCTCACTCAATCTGGCAGACTCTCTCTGAAAATTTAGGCATCTTAAAATGTTTTTATTAATGCCAAATAAAATATCCAGCACAAATTATATATGATAGACATAAATTAATAATTTATAAATTTTATTTCAAACACATTTTTAGTTAGCGGGACTGCAGCTTATCACCGCTCCTGTCCGCGCCGCATATGTGCACTCCCGCTCCCGCCCGCGCGCGCATATGTGCACTTCCGGTCCCGCCCGCGCTCGCAATGAGCTTTCAAAATTTGTCCCGCACCGCACTGCTTTGCGGCGGGTCCCGCGGGACTCCCGCGGGAGTGCAGGGCTCTAGTGCTGATTTTCGAGCCGTAGACCGGCCGCAGACGTTCTTTGTCATGTCAAACAAACTCTGCGAGCGCTTACGTTTTTTTCAGGTTGCAAGACAAACTTACAGCCAACGTGCGTCTTTCTCCATGAACAAAAAAACCGCACCGATTTGGGAAACGGCAAAAATCACACGGCCAAAAAAATCGTACGTTCGGTTGTGACCTAGGCTTTTGTTAAACATGTTTTAAAATCCATTTATTATTAGTCTTCGATTATGTGGGGAGTCCACCATACTATGTCCATCCCCAGTGTATCAGCTGTTACTACAGAAACGATAGATTAGAATGAGTGCGTTCATATTAACCGATAGTTTCTGTTACAGCCGTGATGTTACACCAAAATAATGCACAACTACTGACCAATCAGAATCGAAGATTCGCCCACGCTGCAGTTTAAAACAGGGCTAAAAATTCTTTACAAAACTAATTCGAAAGACTCGGCACAGAATTAACGTCTATGCTAATAGTCTGCTTCAAATCAGAGTTTGCATTTTTATTTAAAAAAAATAATAATAATCTCAAAAGTGACAATATCAAAACTGTAATAAATTCTATTAAGTTTTAAATATATTTTTGTGCATTTCTGTTACACTGCAGATAAGGCAGTGACTCAACTGCTGTTTTATATACTGCACTGTGGCAAAATGTGTGTGTGCGCCGAGTTATAATTAGAAACCGCAAAAGCTACAGTTAGTACAAAAAAAAAAAAAAAACACCACACCACCACGACACACACAACCATTCAAATGTTCTTTTTTTTCACAACCAAAACAGCCACAGAAAAAAGTATCACATACTGTATATGAACATGAAATATTAATATGAATAACTACATGACTAGATTGATTGATTGACAGAAAGCCTCTTACCGTTTGTACCTGTCCAGAGGGCTTCTGACACTGTAGCTATGATTCTGACAGATCAGAGCCAGCGCAAGCACGCTATACAGCAGGACTCCCATATTCACTCCTCTCCCACTCACTCGGTCTCTCTCCTTCCCTCACTCTTTGATATGTTTCGGTGAATGGAATGGATGTTGAGCTGATCTGTGCTCGTCTCACAGCATCGAACCTACTCTGGGTCCGCACACCGAGCGTTAGAGCCTGCTAGGCTCCTTCTTTTGCTTCACCTTCTTCTCTCCTTCAGTTATCGCACCTCGAAAAGGTGAGCAAAGGCGGGGCTGCCCTCAGGTTCACGCTCTTCTCCTCCTCCTCTCACTCAATCAGCTTGAAAAAAAAAAAAAGTGTTGATTTGGAAGCTCTGTTCACTCTGAAGTCATGCTGGGGTACAGCCTCTGGCACAATCATGTGAGGGAAGGGAGAGAGAGAGAGAGAAAAAGAAAAAAGGAGGATGAGGATGTGGAAGAGGAGAGAGAGAGAGAGAGAGAGAGAGAGAGAGAAAAACAGAACGTGCAGATTCTCACTCGTCTTCAGGCTAGACGGCACATCACAGATACAGCATCAGGCTTTTCACAACCTGCAGACACACAGTGACAGACAAGTTTGAATATTTAACCCAATCCAACACCGAACATCCTGTGCGCGGTTTCTAAAGCGTGAATGTTGTTCTGTTGTTTGGGCTTTATGAAAAATACATTGAGAGGGGCTGACGAAAGAGGAGAGAGAGAGGAAACAGAAAAGACACAGACAGCCTCCATCACAGTACACTAATCTAATCGCAGAGCCTCCCAGCAAATGGAGTCCTATAAAATCCCTGGTCTGCTGCTTATCACTGAAATGGTGAGTATAATGGAATGTGAAATAGAACGGTACGATAAACAACGTGACAATTCACTTTTCTGAGAAAAATCAATAATATTTCTGTGCTCACAATAACAAGCAGCTGATAAACATGCAAGCACATTTCTGCACAACTTTTTCCTCCCTTGGTTAATAATTTTTTTTTTTTTTTAAATCACAAAAATATTGTTAAACTATACTACAAAGTTTTTTTTGCTGGCACTGTGAAACTTCAGACTTTTTCCACAGGACAGTCATTAACTATCCCTGTGTCCGAAATCGCTCCCTACTCACTATATAATGAGGACGCCATTTTGTAGTGCTGTCCGAAACCTTAGTGAGGATTATTTATACCCTATATAGTGCACTCAAAGTATCCCACAATGCATCACGAAAAGTAGCGTACAACCGATGGTCACTAACCAAAGCATTATGCATTGCGGTCGCGCTGAAAGAAATCAAATTAAAAGTCTCAAATTTGATTTAATAAAAGGCAGCGGCAAAGAAGAAAGTATTCAGCCTTGATTTAAAAAAAAAAAAAAGAACTGAAAGACGCAGGTACTTTGGATTGATTAATGTGGGAAATGCGCTCAGTATAATACGGATTTATCACAAAATCACATGCATGTATTTATTATTTTGAAATCCCACCAGCTGCCTGATCGGGCACGTTTTAATTGTGCGACAGTAATGATGTAAATACCAGCGCGACGGACTAGTGTCCGAAAGCGTTTTTAAATTTTAATCAATGAGCTCACTATATGGTCTTCTATACACTTCCGTTCAAAAGTTTGGGGTCACCCAGACAATTTTGTGTTTTCCATGAAAAGTCACACTTTTATTTACCACCATAAGTTGTAAAATGAATAGAAAATATAGTCAAGACATTTTTCTGGCCATTTTGAGCATTTAATCGACCCCACAAATTAGGGATGTTAACTGATGACCATTTGACCGGTGGTTGACCGAATCAACGTCAACCGGTTAATTTTTTTTTTTGGTTGTCGGTGAAAAAAAAAAAAAATCAATCGTTTTGAAGCTGCCGATTTTGGAGCGGAGAACCTGGAATTCTGTGTTGTAAACGCTTGGGCCATGCCATGCGATGTAAGGACGACAGCTGACAAATCAGAAACACCCATTCAGTCGTGTCCCGCCCTCCCGCCCCAGTTAAAGACAGCTGACAAATCAGAAACAACCATTCAGTCATGTCTCGCCCCAATTAAAGACAGCTGACAAATCAGAAACACCCATTCAGTCATGTCCCGCCCTCCCGCCCCAGTTAAAGACAGCTGACAAATCAGAAACACCCATTCAGTCATATCCCGCCCCAGTTGAACACAGCTGCCACTCGGCGAAAGAAAAAAAAAAAAGTGTAGACAGGCTTTTTCGCTTACAAATTACTATTCTGTTTTTTTTAATTATTATTAGAAGGCACATGGAGTTTAGTCCTGCCTTGGCCAGTGCATTCTGAAAGTACCGTATGTTTCGGTCTGTAGCCAACAATGCATGTTATTGCAGATCATATCTCTCCACACAAACTAAAGGCGCAGATGCCGACTTTTGGAGGGAAGGGGAGAGAATGAAATGACAGCGGTGTCTGAAGGGGGAGTGACGAACGCAGCTTTTATGTCTGTGAGCCAAGTCGGTGACGGCTTCAGAGCAACTTCAATACCATGCAGTAAGGGCATGTTGATATTGGTAACGGCGTTATAACGATTGTAGCTAATTAATTAGATTACCCGGCGTTATAACAGCCTTTATTTTAACGCCGTTATTCCCATCACTGAATGTTATGTACTTCTTCTAGCACTTGACTTTATTTTCAACGCCATCATGGCCAACTGAAACCGTCTCTAAGCTGGAGCCATTTGTCCTCCGCTCCAATACAAACCCCTCGACATCAGTGCCGCGTTTGACTAAATGTTTCGCGCTGTAGAAAAGGTAATGTGAGTGGAGGGCAGCGACTGGGACTGAATGTGCGGATGCTCGCGGTTAGATTTAGAATGGATTCTAATAATTCCAATTCTAGAATTTTAAACTCATAGGTTAACCGACTTTAACCGGCTAATGAGGCTCGGTGGTCGGTCAAGATTTTTTTTTAGTTTTCGCCATCCCTAGTAGGAGTATCGTGACACTGGGTTTAGCTGCTGATGAGCAGGGTGATGAGAAAGGGGAAGGAAGGGTGTGAGCCCCCTGCTGGGCAAACAATTCCCACCTCTCCATAACAACATTGGGATAGAGATAAAAGGGACAGCACAACTAAAGCTTTATTTTAAAGGAAAACACGTATACAACTGCTATGATAACATTTAAACCTAGTAGGCTTAAATATTTACGGAGCACTACTTAATTTTTAAAGCCCTGACTGTCTACTTTCATATGAACTACTAACCACTACTGTAGAGCGCAACATTACAAATAAATTCAAAAGCTGAACACGGGCACCTCAGAAACAAGTGCAAATTCCAGTTTTTTGGCCTCTGGTAAAAAGTGTTAAGTGCTGAGGTATAAAAAAAATAAGACTCTTATAGGGAAATAAAAAAAAAAAAATTATAATAACCCCCAAGTTGATTATTTTCCCATAACAGCACATCCTGGAGTGCTTTATTCCTCTTACACCATCTTCCCCCCCATTCCATTATCCGCATTATTCTGTGCAAGCTGGAGCCTATCCCAGCTGACTATTGTTGAAAGGCGGGGTACACCCTGGACAAGTCGCGAGGTCATCGCAGCTTACACCATCTTGTCCATCCATTATCTAGACGGCTCATCTGGTCAGGGTCACAGGGGAAGCTAGAACCAATCCCAGCTAGGTTTGGGTGGGATACACCCTGGGCACCCTATCGCAGGGTTAATGCAGAGACACAAACCATTCACACTCGCACCTATGGGCAATTTAGCCAGTTGACCAAATCAGCACGTCTTTGGACTGTCGGAAGAAACCGGAGCACCTAGAGGAAACCCGCACAGGTACGGTATGAGGAGAACATGTAAACTCCACACTGAAAGGCCCTAGACAGCAAAGAGGTTCAAACCAAGAACCTTCTTGCTTTGAGGTGCTTCTTATTCACTAATGAATGACAATTTTTATACGTTTATTTATTAAAGGTCATTGGAAACCTGTAGAACAATTGAGCACATGTTAGCGTTTACATTATAGCAGCTATACACAGTCATTCCTTCACCAGCCTCGCTTTTTGTTTTTCCCCTCTTGTACTTGATAAGACAAAAGATGCAGCTTGTCATGTTATAAGAAATCACAAAAGTGCCAAACCCTGACCTGTACCGTGTTGGAAAATATAAGTGAAATCACTTTACCTCTGACAATTATGAAGCATTGATGCTGGAGACGCCTTCCCAAAAAGCAAAATAAACCTCTCCTTTTAGAAAAGGTCATCATATTAACAATTATACATGCTTTAATCCATTTATGTGGCGTGTCCTCCAGACAAGTCAGGGTGGATTTACTGCTGCTATAGAAATGGTAACGTATTAGAACTAACACGTTATTATAAACCATGGCTGTGCAATAGAACTACCAGAACGTCAGGGACGGAGTCGCTCATCTGGCCTGCCATCAAAACAACCATGACGGCCAAAACAACAAACAGAACTGAAATGTGACGATGTGAGAGAGGACCAACCTCCACGACAAAGTGTTCACAACAGGAAAATCAACAAAGGACTAAAATTTGCTCCTCGAGGGAAGAGCTACACAAAACATCCATCACAACTGAACAGAGAATAATAATAAATGACAGAGGAGATACAATTAAAGAAAGAAAGAAAGAAAGAAAGAAAGAAAGAAAGAAAGAAAGAAAGAAAGAAAAGGACAGGAAAAGAAGGGAAAGGAAGAAAAGAAAAGGAAGGAAAGGAAAGGAAAAAAGAAAGGAAAGGAGGGGAAATAAAAAAAGAAAAGAAAAGGAAGGAAAGGAAGGGAAAGAAAAAAAGGAAAGGAAGGGAAATAAAGAAAAAGAAAAGAAAGAAAAGGAAAGGAAGGTAAAGAAAAAAGGAAGGGAAAGAAAAAAGAAAGAAAGAAAGAAAGAAAGAAAGAAAGAAAGAAAGAAAGAAAGAAAGAAAGAAAGAAAGAAAGAAAGAAAGAAAGAAAGAAAGAAAGAAAGAAAGAAAGAAAGAAAAGGAAGGGAAAGAAAGAAGAAAGAAAAGGACAGGAAAAGAAGGGAAAGGAAGGAAAGGAAAAGAAAGAAAGGAAAGGAAGGGAAATAAAGAAAAGAAAAGGAAGGAAAGAAAGGGAAAGAAAGAAGAAAGAAAAGGACAGGAAAAGAAGGGAAAGGAAGGAAAGGAAAGGGAAAGAAAGGAAAGGAAGGGAAATAAAGAAAAGAAAAGGAAGGAAAGGAAGGGAAAGAAAAAAAGGAAAGGAAGGGAAATAAAGAAAAGAAAGAAAGAAAAGAAAAGGGAAAGAAAGAAAGGGACAGGAAAAGAAGGGAAAGGAAGAAAAGGAAAGGAAGGGAAAGAAAGGAAAGGAAAGGAAGGGAAATAAAAAAAGAAAAGAAAAAAAAGGAAAGGAAGGGAAATAAAGAAAAGAAAGAAAGAAAGAAAGAAAGAAAGAAAGAAAGAAAGAAAGAAGTTTACTCAATCACACACTTGTGACATTCCTTTCTGCATTTAACCCATCTGAAGCAGTGAACGCACACACACACACACACACACACACACACACCCAGAGCAGTGGGCAGCCATGCTAACAGCGCCCGGGGAGCAGTTGGGAGTTAGGTGCTTCGCTCAAGGGCACCTCAGCCCAAGGCCGTCCCATATTAACCCTAACTACATGTCTTTGGACTGTGGGGGAAACCGGAGCACCCGGAGGAAACCCACGCAGACACGGGGAGAACATGCAAACTCCACACAGAAAGGCCCTCGCCGGCCACTGGGCTCGAACCCAGGACCTTCTTGCTGTGAGGCGACAGTGCTAACCACTACACCACCGTGCCACCCACATTAGTAAGTAATTAGTAAGTTGTTAAGCAAAAAAATACGACAAAACAACGACCAAGTTTTGTGTGGAGTGATGAGTTCTTTCAAACAAAACAATCGGAACAAAAATCCGTGGAGAACTGACAGAGGAGATACAATTTAACTGAACTGTGGATGACGGACGGACGGGCGGGTGGACGCCACGCCACCCAGCTCATCGGCCTTATGGCCAGATCAGATAATAATATTAATCATTATCATGGACTGGAAGCAGCTCTTTCATTTTAAATCCGTAACATTTTACAATTTTATTGCTCATTTTCAGTGCTTGTTTTAATAAATAATGTAATATTTCAAAACAAATTACATGGAATTTTTTATACAAGTTTGTTATATTCGGTAATAAAAATATTTGTATTATTATTTATACTTTTTTTTTTTTACATGACTGTTGTTGCCAGTTAGTGAACAAACCTATATTTCATGATACGAATGCTTTCAGGAATCATGATGCTTCTTTTTTTTCGGTCATTGTCCACGACTATAATAAACCCTGAGCTATGTTATTAAAATTAAATTACATTTTTTAAAAAAAACCAAGTATCATGCCATGATTATCACTTTGTTATGGGAACAGTCATTGGTTGCATCTACCGAGAGAAGCATGAGGAGAAAGAAGGAAAGACACTCCACTCTAATGACGCCATGTGGCCCACCATGTGGTGCATCACATTGCAAAGAAGAAAAATAAATAAATAAATAATAAATGTGCCGAGCACAGAGAGAGAGAGCTAACGTTAGAGATTCTTTCTATAGCATGAACCATGTCGATCTCCTCCCAAACACCAGCTGTTAATTTTGATTTCTAGGTGGATGTCAGTAACCCAGCTTCTGCTGAGAGGGAGCGAGCAGCAGGGGCTGACGGGATTGCCTGGTGGAGATCACGTTCAGTCCACCAGCATCATTACGACACATCCTTGTTCTGTTCATCAACCTCATATAAATGAGGGGCAACTCAGACAGATAAATAAACGTCAGGGACGGGGAAAGAAAAAAAAAAAATCAGATCTGCGCATCAGGGGAGTGTTCAGGAGAAAGGGACTGGCAAATTAGCCTCCTTCGGAAAACGTCTGATGATTGACATAATCCTCGGCTGCGCTGTCGGAAAGTAAAGGAACGTTCTGGTGTTTTTCAGCATAATCTGCACGCACTTTTATCTATCCTGTACGTGCAAGCAGCATGCACAAGAACTCCCCTGTACTGTGAAAAGAACTGACAGTCTGTTTTCTCACTGATAATAGAAGTCTAAAGGCACTTGTCAAACGTTCATGCAAAACAATTTTTTGGAATGCTTTTGTGAATTCTTAAGTCAAGAAGATTTGTAAATGAACCTCGATTTTTTTTTTTCCCTTTCAAAGCTGGCACTACTTTTATAGGGAGGAATTTGTTTTCATGTGTAACCCATATTGTCAGTGTTGCTTAAAGTGCATATCACGGGTAAATTCAGGAGCAAGATCAATGGAATTCTCCTATTTTATATTAAACTTTGGTCAAATATCTGTCACATTTTGCGCAATTTTTTTTACCTTGCGCAATACCAGAAAAATTCAGTTGAAATCAAGCCATTTGAGGCGAATTGGTCCGCCTCTGAAAAAACCTGGCGTTTGGATTTCCCGGGAAACATTGATTTTCGTGACGTCGCGTGCGGGACGCCTCCTTCTGAATCCTACGTCAGCGCTGGTTTGTTTATGAGCAGGCGCAGATCTAGAAAAATATTTATGGGGTGGCAAGAGGGGGGCAGGAATTTTTGAGGGGTGGCAACTAGGGCTGGGCGATATGAGAAAAAATTATATCATGATATATTTTTTCAAAATTTTCGATAACGATATATATCACGATATAAATCAAATCACCATTTTTGTATTTTCTTTAATTTTCTGCTCAAAATATGAACATTACAAATTAGTAGTTCCTTCCTAATTAACAAAAATAGCTTAACAAGCCTTCAAGTTTCACAGAACCAAAACAAACTGGATGCACATTCTTTTGTTCTTTTTGTTCAAATGAATAAACTGAAACTGAAAAATAAAAACTATATACCATTGTTAATCATTTGTGCAAATTCTAGCAGCTTTCAAATAAACATAAAAAACATATTGACGTGTAAACCTTATGCTACAAGGAGAAAAAAAGTGCAATCCTGTACGTCAGTGTGTTTAAGGTTTTGTGTAACACTTTGTTGTATGTCCGATTTTAAATATCCAAAATACCTCCACACAACCGAAGATCTCTGGCCCTTCTTTTCAACGATGTCCTCCAGGGCAGTGCTCTGACTTTCCTGTTCAGAACTCCGGTCAGTCGGCTTCTCGCTCATTTTTATAATCGCTTTGTTTCACGCTTTGTTGGAGAAATGCCGCGCTCCTGCAAACTTCACCACAGCCATGCTGTGCGTTGCTGCTACACGTGTGTTTGTGTGTGCACGCAACCTAACTTGACGTGGCTCTCTTCCAACTGATTGGTTACGTGCGGTACTGTTTAGTTATGATTGGCTATTCGCGTGTCTGTCAAAACTTCAGATGAAGTAATTTTATTGAAGGCGTAGGCATATCGTACGTGTCTAATTTCTAATCGTAGAGATTTTATATCGTGAATAACATCGTAATCATAAAATCGCCCAGCCCTAGTGGCAACGTATTACAGACATATATATACTGAATTTAATCACAGTTATCACAGTTTGATGACAAATAGTATGTACACACTACAAAAGGGCACGGGCTGCCATTTACAAACTCATACAGACAAACTTAATCTCATGCTTTTATTGTTCACAAAGAACACACATTCTCAGATGAGGTCTATACCGTTTCTGGACAGTTTTAGGCCCACTTTACACGGGGACGGTCTGAAACAAAAACGCAAAAGTCCGTTTTCGTTCTCACTTTTTTCCACGTCTACACGACCGTTTTCAAGGAGGAAATCTGCGTCTATACGGTGACGCATAAATGTGTGGAATTCAATTGGATGTGCATGCCAGGCGGCTAGGTGGTGCTGTGAAAGACCTCCGCTATGTCTGCACGCATGCGCAACGTCTGCAGTCTTGTCTGATCTGCACCGCGAAAACTTTGACTACTCTGGCTATGGTAAGTAAGAAAGTAAGTAAAAAAGTAAGAGCATACTATACCCGCCTCTGTTCATTAACGGTATATGTGCAGATTCGGTATAGATGTTCGAAGGACTCCTGGACGTTTATTAAAGCTGCCAGAGCAGCTTGAAGGTCCGTTGGATCGATGTAATCAGACATGCTCTTACTTTTTTACTTACTTTCTTACTTCCCGGGCTGGCATGTACAGTATATGACATATGTATGACGTAAACGCGTACCCGACGTGAGCAGAGTTTCGCGTATTGGGTAGTTTAGACGGATATGCAACGGGGGCTGTTTTTAACTTATCCACTCTGGAAGGCGTTTTCAATTTTTTCCGTTTTTCAGCCTCGGAAACGCCGTCCCCGTGTAGACGAAAGGCACATCCGATAAAATATTTAGTCGTTTTTACCCGACAGCGTTCTCGTGTAAACAGGCCCTTATACTGTATATGCAAAAGAACAGACACTAAAAAACAACAATAACAACACTGCTTCAAGTTCAGCATGATTTAAACCATTTACACCAGTGTCACATTTTATAGTATTTTTTTTCTCACACTTTGTAAAGGCTCACCAGTGAGCATAACATGAACTTGTCATGATTCAAAGTAACTTTACAATGTTTTCCTTGACAGACGTTGAATCAATATTAACTTTTGTGGCCGACCTTACACAAAACTAATGTCAGACCTAGCTAACATTACATGTATAGTTAGCTAAATAACGTTCTCCAACCTGATTTTTATCCTCTCAAAATCGGCATCGCAACTATGCTAGCACTGTTCATTCATTATAATTTCATTTCTTGGTAGACAGTTAATCAGCTTTTACCTCTTTCCTCCCGTGTCTCCTTTCCTCGCGACTCCTGGCTCCCTCGCTTCGCGCCTCTCAATTTTCCAAAACAACCAATCTCTGGCGTTATCTCGTGCTGCATTCGCCGCAGTCGGACATTGGAAATTCATGCACGTAAATGTCAAATTGGCCGTAATTTTTCTTTGAATTCGTCGCTGCCAACTGGGGTGGCAGCAGGGGTGGCAAGGCTTTCTTTTATGGCGGCATTTGCCACCCTATGCCACCCCGGTAGATCCGCCCATGTTTATGAGAAAACGACCTGGTGGTTTTCTGCAAATTTTTTCAACGTTATCGCGTAATTATTAAAATGGTTAACAGATGTATCGTAGGAGGGTGTAGCAACACCAATCTTGATAGGATTAGGGCCTCTGCATGCTCTTGCGACAAGGCTTTCGCAGATAGCTTTTCGCAGACAGTTGTAATTTATCGTTGAGCGGGGAGTAATAGGCATGCGCAATGTTATTCACCGCCACAACGCAAGGGGGCGTGAAGTCGCTAGGAGTAGTTGGTGGGTGTGGTTAGTGGAGTGTTTATCCTCCGGTTACTTATAATGACTAGAACTGGAGTCGTATAGATGCACGTACTTCCTCACTTCCTCGATCAACCGCTCTTCGTGCTGCTCCATCTTCGCTCGTATTTTTAAAAATGGCGGTCGTGAAAACAAACCAAACCGGGAAAGTAGGGAAGCGGAAGTGCGTGTACAGCGGATGTAGAGTGGACCAATCAGAGCCCTCTTGTCTGCGACGCTGTCTGCGAGGCTTCTGCGGTGGTCACAATTTTTGGGAGGTGCGCGCAGAGCGTCTGCGAAGGTGGGGGGGGCTACGCAGACGCCATCTGCGAGGACTGCGTTGTCAGCATAAATTGGCCTTTAGTACTCATCATTTTCCAAAAGACCGGACAATGAGAGAGAAATGGGAGCGCTTGGTCTACACAGGCTGTGCACTGAAACCGTGCAATCTCTCGCAGCCTGCTGGCGCTTCCGCAGGTAACGTCACGAATCTGGCTCCAGACTCCCTTGGGATTTTTCCAGACGCGTTTTGTTATTTTATTTTTTTCTGCTGGAGACAGACGGCCTTGTGCAAAATTACCCTTCTGGATGAGTGTGTAAAGGGACATACTTTCATATTTAAAAAAAAAAAACGAAATTGGTCCAGGATATGCACTTTAAAGTAAACATGGAAGTGACTTTGTTTTTCCATCTCCTCACTCACACAACCTTAGGAAGAGCAACGTGACTGGCTTTTTACTGTATTGTTCCAGTTACTCGAGTATTCGTTGACATCTTTGTGACCCTGGCACTTGTATAAAGATATATTAAATAAAACGGAAGGGTTTTTTTTTTTTCTGTAAACATGTTCGTTCTTCTGGTTTGTTTTTTGTGTGACTATCATATGCTGGGCCCTGCCTTTTTTGTCATCTAGGCTTCCTGTTAAAACCATACGAGGTCAATAAGTGGCCAGTTTAACAAAACACGGCTATAAAACGCTCAGTCAGCTTAAAGGTGTGTTAGCTGTTCATTAAACGCGCGTTCCTCACACAATGAATTTTAGACCATGTTTAGTTTCATTCAAATCCTAATGGCAATTATAATATGCTAATTCGTTTACCATTGCAAGGAGTGCTGACAAGCTGCGAGATCATTTAAATTCAATTGCAAAAAACATGTAAAAATAAAATGTAAATTTAAAAGGACACTCATATTTCATTTCCAACGCGTAAGCTGGGAGGATTCGACGACTCTCAGTCCCCACATCTAAAATTCATCTAAAAATAATGCTGTTTGAATTCAGATTTTCAGCTTCAACAACGGGCGGTACGGTAGTGTAGTGGTTAGCGCTGTCGCCTCACAGCAAGAAGGTCCGGGTTCGAGCCCCGGGGCCGGCGGGGGCCTTTCTGTGCGGAGTTTGCATGTTCTCCCCGTGTCCGCGTGGGTTTCCTCCGGGTGCTCCGGTTTCCCCCACAGTCCAAAGACATGCAGGTTAGGTTAACTGGTGACTCTAAATTGACCGTAGGTGTGAATGTGAGTGTGAATGGTTGTCTGTGTCTATGTGTCAGCCCTGTGATGACCTGGCGACTTGTCCAGGGTGTACCCCGCCTTTCGCCCGTAGTCAGCTGGGATAGGCTCCAGCTTGCCTGCGACCCTGTAGAACAGGATAAAGCGGCTAGAGATAATGAGATGAGATGAGCTTCAATAACATGGGTGTGTGTCAGTAATAAATGCTTCCATGGAGTACAATACGATTTTGATTCTTAAAGAAATGAGTTGTTATTTGATGATGCCACTGAACGTGCCGTGATACGATCGTAGCCTTGGAGTGAAGGCCTCTGCATGCTCTTGCGACAAGGCTTTCGCAGACAGCTTTTCGCAGACAGTTGTAATTTATCGTTGAGCGGGGAGTAATAGGCGTGCGCGATGTTATTCACCGCTACAACGCAAGGGGGCGCGAAGTCGCGAAATCGCTAGGAGTAGTTGGTGGGTGTGGTTAGTGGAGTGTTTATCCTCCGGTTACTTATAATGACTAGAACCGGAGTCGTATAGATGTACGTACTTCCTCACTTCCTCGATCAACCGCTCTTCGTGCTGCTCCATCTTCGCTCGTGGTTTTAAAAATGGCGGTCGTGAAAACAAAACAAACCGGGAAAGTAGGGAAGCGGAAGTGCGTGTACAGTGGATGTAGAGTGGACCAATCAGAGCCCTCTTGTCTGCGACGCTGTCTGCGAGGCTTCTGCGGTGGTCACAATTTTTGGGAGGTGCGCGCAGAGCATCTGCGAAGGTGGGGGGGCTACGCAGACGCTATCTGCAACACCGTCTGCGAGGACTGCGTTGTCAGCATAAATTGGCCTTGATGCGAGACCAACTTTGCTCAGAATCGGAGAAGACTTCATTTGTGAACGACGACGTAGAGAAGAATTATTTTAAGTATTTAAAAAAAAAAAAGTTATGGTCAAATCACATCACTAACCAAATTATACACGGCATAAAAACATGAATTACTGTTAACACACTAGGTATAAAGAAAATTATCATTAATAACAGGTTCATAATGAATAACAAACAATTTACGATTGTCGATTCGTTTTTTTTTTTTAATAATTAAAATTTTAAAATTTCCGACACATCAGTTGAAATCATCTAATCGTTACGTGTCTAGTCACATGTCCGAGAGTGACGTCACAGTAAACTGAACCATAATTACCCAAAAACGGAGCAAAAATTCAACCAACTTGTTTGTGCCGATTTGTACTGAACAAAATACTTTGCGGTTGTTTCATTTTTATGTCTCGGTCACGAGGTGGTGGAGGCATGACGTTTCCGAGTTTTTAGTACGGAACTAAAACCACAGCATGGCTGAATGATCAAAGCTGATTGGTCAGAAGGTGTGCATTATTTCTACATAACAGCACGGCTTGGACGATATTCCCAGCTGTTACATGAACGATAGATTTATATTAACGTGTTCATTCTAACAGGCTATCGTTTCGAATGCGTTAAATGTTTCTATACAGGCACAATGCATCACACCGCACCAGCATGCATCATCTTTGTATAACAGCCACGTATTTAACAGTTATTCCACAAAATCAAGTCGTACGTGAGCTGATTGCTGACGAGACGCGTAGCACCGAGTTGGCTATAAGCAGGGGTGATAGCGTAATTCGTATGATATGGAACTAGTGGGAGACCCTCCGAGGGTCTAATTCGTGCCGTGACGGCACTTTTTCCCCACTAGTTCCATATCATGCGAATTCCCTTTACTGTCTATCTGCGCATCTCAGAATGACACAGTACAATGGGCGAACTAGATTTTTTTTTTTCCCCAGCCACGGTACGCCGGAAATCCGGCGCGGCGCCAGAACGCCATCACCCCTGTATAAGCCATGTACGACGAGATTGAGTGGAATAACTGTTTTATTCTATCCACATTCACTGGATTTAGAGAAACGGAGCTTCTTTTTTTTTGTAAATTCAGTCGCTAAAAACTTTATACAAAACGTCCAATAAAATCATTTCTGCTTAGAATGTAAGCAAACTGGCGAAATGACAGGAGCAGTTTGTGAAAAAGTGTTATAATAATTTTTGAAAAATAAAAAAATAAATACATTCTTAACATCAAATACTTTTATTCCATATTTTGTTGCTTTTTTGGAGGAGGGTTTGTTTTTGAGTTTTTAATTTTGTCCTCGGTTGGTTCAGCAATACGTGCCGCCATTTTGTTTTTCTCTACTAACGGTATATGCGCTGATAGCCTAGTAGTAAAGTACTACTAGGCTATCAGCGCACATCAGTGCACGCGATTGCTGATATCCAGTGAATGTGGATAGAATAAGGTGTTATTCCTTACTCGTCACTGTAACCAGCGGATTAACTGTTTTAAGAACTGTTCCAAACAGGGTCAAGGTCACAGCAAGGTCAAATATCCGAAATGGTTGTTTAATAGCTTCCTTTCTGTTTGAAGCATATCCTGGATCAATTTCGTTTTTTTTTTTTTTATATGAAAGTCTGTCCCTTTACACACTCATCCAGAAGGGTAATTTTGCACAAGGCCGTCTGTCTACAGCAGAAAAAAAATTAAATAAAACGCGTCTGGAAAAATCCCAAGGGAGCCTGGAGCCAGATTCGTGACGTCACCTGCGGAAGCGCCAGCAGGCTGCGCGAGCTTTGCGCGGTTTCAGTGCACAGCCTGTGTAGACCAAGCGCTCCCATTTCTCTCTCATTGTCCGGTCTTTTGGAAAACGATGAGTACTAATCCCATCAAGATTGGTGTTGCTACACCCTCCTACGATACATCTGTTAACCATTTTAATAATTACGTGATAACGTTGAAGAAATTTGCAGAAAACCACCAGGTCGTTTTCTCATAAACAAACCAGCGCTGACATAGGATTCAGAGGGAGGCGTCCCGCACGCGACGTCACGAAAATCAAATCAATGTTTCCCGGGAAATCCAAACGCCAAGTTTTTTCAGAGGCGGACCAATTCGCCTCAAACGGCTTGATTTCAACTGAATTTTTCTGGTATTGCGCAAGGTAAAAAAAAAATTGCAGAGAATGCAGAATGTGACAGATATTTGACCAAAGTTTAATATAAAATAAGAGAATTAGGGGGCGTCGTGGCTCAGGTGGATAAGGTGCTATACCATAAATCTAGGGACCCAGGTTCGATTCCGACCCGAGGTAATTTCCCGATCCCTCCCCGTCTCTCTCTCCTGCTCATTTCCTGTCTCTACACTGTCCTATCCAAATAAAGGTGAAAAAAAGCCCAAAAAATATCTTAAAAAAAAAAAAAAAAAAATAGGAGAATTACATTGATCTTGCTCCTGAATTTACCCGTGATATGCACTTTAAAGTGCCATTCCACCATTGGATGTATTCTTTGGCATAAAATACAATATATTTTGACAACATATATAAATGGTATCACTAGACAGAGAAATCTTTTAGCTTCAAAATGATATATCAAACATAATTTTTTGACAACGACAAGTATATTAATTTTGCGACCAAAGTCACCTACCCTTTTAATTTCCGCGCGTGATGTCATCGGCAGGTTCCCCTTCTTGTGTACCACGTGACGTGTGACGTGGCACATATTATCAGCAATGGCGGATAGAACGCGATAAAAATAATACCATTAAATCTAGCTAATACCAATAAATCTAGCTAACTGAAAGATTAACTCAATTTTTCGCATTTTTTTTGGCCCCCATATACGATGAGAAATGACTCTCTCACTTTGGGGGGTTTCCTGGTCTAAAAATAGACCGACACGTGGTACACAAGAAGGGGAACCTGCCGATGACATCACGTTTCACTACCGCGCGGAAATTAAAAGGGTAGGTGACTTTGGTCGCAAAATTAATATACTTGTCAAAAAATTATGTTTGATATCTCATTTTGAAGCTAAAAGATTTCTCTGTCTAGTCATGTTGTCATAAAATATATTGTATTTTATGACAAAGAATACATCCAATGGTGGAATGGCACTTTAAGTTTATTTCAGGTATAACAATCAGGAACAAGAAGGAGTAGACTTGTCAGCGGAGGCCCTTTGATGAAGCTGGTGTTGAGTTCCACATGTTTAATAATATGATGAGGTGAAAGCTTCAGCCTTCACGCTTCTATAAAATATAATCCCAAGAAATCAGGTAGCTAAACAACCTGAGCATACATCATTTCAAATTGCACTATTATTTAAGCACAACGGCACTTTGGACACACGAGCGTGTGTGTGTGTATAACTTTTCGCTCTCCAGTGCATCTTTCCCAAAATAATCACAGCTTTATAAAATCACTCAGCTGACAAGCACAGTGACTTGAGCATTTTCTGCATTTAGTGCTCAACTGAGTGCTGTAGGCACGGACATGGATTCATTGGAGCTATTTCCGCTGACTTTTTTTTTCCCCCTGTCGCTTCATGAGACTGATAGCGTGCTGGACCTCCTGGCCTCAGCTTTGTAAATAAGGCCCTTTCCCTACAACATCCATTCATCACAAAGCAGCACGACAGCCCACCCTGGTCCCCCTGCTCGTTCACACTGGCACTGGGAGACCGGTGTTTTTAGATGTCGAACAATTATTGCGTTGTCTCCTTCTAATCTCCAAGACTAACGAGCCCAGCCGTATGAGGAATGCTCATGCGGTAATTGCAGAAAAACAAACGTTCCCGTTGGTCTGTTACAACTTTACAGAAACATGTGTTTTGGTTTTAATTCATGGAATTTGCTGTGGAACGTGGAAATTTCTCCGCACGCTTGTCCGCCACATCTGATCGTTAAAATAAATGGATGCTGGAAATCATTCTTTCCCACTGCAACAATGCAGCTCCAACAAGCCAAGAGGATGAAACACAGAAAGCCCGGAGGTGAAGGCAAGCCATGCACCAAAGGCTGGGCAGGGAGGAGGCGTGAGAGAGAGAGAGAGAGACTCTGTGTTTGCAGAGCAGCTCTGGGGGCGGATATACCATTCCAACAACAGGAACTGTCCATATGCCAACATGACACCAGCCTCGCTGTGACACAAGCAGGAAACATTGGAGCCAACTGGGAGGGGAATCACTGTGTACTTTATGAGATAAGGCGAGGCCAAACCATTACTATCAGAGCACTGTTTAACTAGTGAATGAGAGAAAACAGCAGAACAGATCCCTGAGAAAAAAAAAGAAAAAGCCTGTGAAATAACATTCACCAAAGGGAAAAAATATATAAAAACAACTTGTAATGTAATGGAACTGATGCTGATGTTCAGCAATGCGTCCCAGAGAACCCATTCCTGAAATGAAGCTTAGTCATAACAGAGGCGTGATTCAGTTTTATTTGCCAAATGAATAAATCAATAAATCATTCAACAAAACTGACCGTGCAAACTGAAATTATTCAGCTTTAACTGGTCGACATGTCTCAATTTGGCCACCTCATCACTATTTTGCAGTCTATTTTTAGGAACAGACAGTTACAAACGGTCTCTAAAGATAAAATATACATGTAGAAACCAGAATTTTTCTTCTCTCCCTCTCCATTAAAATATATAACCCTCTGAATTAAACACTGTAGAACGGAAGAATTTCCATTTTCTAATCTCCGAATTCCTGAAGGCAGGTTCAGATGCGTGATTAAAAGTCGGAAGGCAAAAACGACATCGTTTAAACTACCAAACATCAAAACGCTTATTTAATTAAGACGCAACGCAAGTAAAGAGCGTGTATCCTGTAGGTCCATAAAAATCTGAACTCGCACTGCGCTGGTTCTCGTTTAACATTTCGTGATTATATGACTTCTAGTTAAAAGCAAACAGAACTTTCGTACCGAGTAGTGTGAAGAATACAAACTGGGATCTGTCTAAAAATTAGCCATATCATATTACTAAATATAGAGTTATGGCTCATTCGTGTGACATTATAGCAACTGTTTTCACGGTCTGTTTCTATCGCTGCCAGGAAGAGCACTTTCGTTCAAAATGAAACTGAGGAGTTGAATTTTAATGACTGTGCACATAACGGCAAAGGTATGCGATCAGCTTTGCAGACGGCGGCCAAGAAATGCATTTCGGAGCAATTTAAAAATTAAAAAAAAAAAAAAACAGCCATTTCTATTGATCCCTGCAGTGCCCTCTCTCTCTCTCTCTCTCTCTCTCAGAACATCCAGCAAACAGAGTTTCCCAAAGATGTCCCCGAGACTGAATTAGGAGCTGTTCCTCTCTTCACCAACCTCTAACACCCTCAGTGCTCTACACACAATTTTTCATTTAATTTTAAAAAAAAAAAAAACAGCAGATATTTTTAAGCAAACCCAAACACAGTCTTAAAAACAGTGTAAAACCAAACAGAGAAGAGTCCTAGAGCATCCCTGAAAACAGCAAGCTCCTTGTCAGGCTGCCTACCTGCTCGTAACGTACCACAGAATGAGATCCGGAGAGAGACGAGAGGACAGCTGCTTCTCCGCTGCCACTGAGTCAGGAGGGTGAGCAAGATGGAGAGAGATGAGGAAGAGAGAGAGAGAGAGAGGGGGAGGCGGGGGGGATGGCTCAGCGTGCACACTGACATCATCATCATCTCTCTCTCACACACACACACACACACACACACACACACACACTTGGAGGAGGAAACTATGGTAACAGCTGCGTGCGCCTTCAGCCAGGCATCTCTGAAACGTAAGCAAGCAGCCGTGGGGCATGAAGCACTGCCACCAGACAGGCGTAAAAAAAATAACGGGTGCGACCTTTCTGATGGTGCCTTTGTAAGCACAGGTTCTCTTCTTCATGACTTTAGGAAAATACTGATGTTTTGTGCTTGAGGGCAGAATTATGAACACTGGAATTATTTTAAAATGTTACTTAAAATATGGATGGATAGACGAATTTTTAAATATTTAATAACTGCATCATTTAAAATACAAATAACTTTTCAAACAAAGTCATTTAGCTACAAAATACTATGAGTGTTTTAAAAAAAAAAAATCAAAACAGACATGAGCCAATATTTCCATTTTACTCTCACAACTGCCACACTTCATGACAGTTAATATTAATACATATACATGTTATTTACCAGCTGGGAGGTCCGTATCGTGAAATACCGCGACCGAGGTCTTGAAAGTACTGACTGAGGCCCTCTGGGTTGAGGTCAGTATTTAAGGCCGAGGTCACGGTATTTCACCATACGGACCGACCTTAAGCTGGTAAATAATATTTTTTTTTCTTGACCAAATTCGAACAGAAAACGAGAGCGCTCGAAAGGGAAAACCGAGCCGAGCCGCCATTTTGAATCGTCATTCACGGCTGTAATGCAAATTGCTTCCTCCTCGGTATACAAGTGCACTTCCATGACAGGAAAAAAACTACATTTTGCCACCTATGTAGTCCCCTATTTATACAAAGTTGAGTCATTCAGGGTTCAGCCATGTTTTTGCTCGGCGTTAGCAACAGTTAGAGGTTTTTAGCTTTCTCCTGAAATGTCTTCTTTGATTTCTTCTTTCTCAGGGTAGTAAAACTCGCTTTCGCTGTGAAGACTGTCATTATCACTATCCATGCTGTAAAATTAATGCTATTATGCTGAGAAATGCTGGCAAAAATGTAAGATTTTTGATTAAAATCTTATAAATAAATCTTATTTAAAAAAAAAAAAAGATAAACGTTGACAAAAATTGCTACTATGTTTGCTGTTGTTGTGAACGAGCGAGTCGCCAGAGGTCCGTAACCGGGGTCCGTACCGTAGGATACGGACCCGCTCGCCAGCCAATCAGAGCGCAGGATTTGATGGGAACTGGACCGCGAAAAAAATAATGCAATGTTATTCCACTAGATAGGTTTATTTTTTGTGAAACATGCAATATGTACGTATTTAGTGGTGCATTCGAGATACAGGGTTAAATGTAGCTAACAGGTAAGTAAAGCTTATCAGCACCAGATTAGTCTCATCTCATCTCATCATCTCTAGCCGCTTTATCCTTCTACAGGGTCGCAGGCAAGCTGGAGCCTATCCCAGCTGACTACGGGCGAAAGGCGGGGTACACCCTGGACAAGTCGCCAGGTCATCACAGGGCTGACACATAGACACAGACAACCATTCACACTCACATTCACACCTACGGTCAATTTAGAGTCACCAGTTAACCTAACCTGCATGTATTTGGACTGTGGGGGAAACCGGAGCACCCGGAGGAAACCCACGCGGACACGGGGAGAACATGCAAACTCCACACAGAAAGGCCCCAGGGCTCAAACCCAGGACCTTCTTGCTGTGAGACGACAGCGCTAACCACTACACCACCGTGCCGCCCGCACCAGATTAGTGTCTAGTCAAAAATGTTATAGCAGACAAGAAGTAATTTATCAAACCAGATCATCTCTAGGATTTACCATTGGGTTTGAAATATAAGACAAGCCAGCTGTGCACAGAAACTGCCATTTTGTCTTCTGAACTGAGAGAGAGAGAGGGGGGGGGGGGGGGCTGGTGAATAAGTGATGGCAGGAACCAACATGTTTCACAAACATTCTTCATTGAAGACTCAATATGTAACTGAATAGATAGAAAAAAAATAGTTTCACTCTTTAAAAAAAAAAAAAATTATTGACGGTATACAAAGAATAAAACACTTTAGTAGTAGTGCTGTCAAGCGATTAAAATATTTAATCACGATTAATGTCGCGACTGTCATAGTTAACTCGCGATTAATCGCAATTTAATCGCACATTTTTGTCACATGAAAAAACGTTGTAATTCTCTTATCAGCATAAAAAAGTGAATGGGCTTGCTTTGTACCAATAATGTTTTTTTTACTGCAGAGCATAACACGTCTTGTCACAGCCACTGACATCCATAACTTCCATATTAGATGAGAAAACCAAGGGATGAAAAATAAAGTGCATATCACTGTGAAAATAAAAAAATGTTTTATTTTACTCTTCATTAGTTTCTTTTGAAGAGAAATATTTGCCATAAAAGAAGAAAAAAAACAGATAAAAATAAAAACATTCATCATACGTTCAAAAACGTTCATCATAGTGTGGCACTGTATTATCTAATTCTCACTGCTTATAACTCTACACCTACCCGGTGGAGATGAGCTGGGAAACTGAAGACTGAAGGAACAGTATTGAAAAGTATTTTTCCAGTCTCACCTGTGAAAGGTAATCCCATGTGATCTCGTTTGGACGGTAAACCTGTTGGTACAGTTAAACGCGGCACATGAATGAGGCATCTTTATTCTCGGCTACTGTCTAGACGCTATACCAGAGACGGCTGAAGAATCTCCACTTTGCCCCATCCAATATGGCGGCGAGGATGTTTATATGTCTATGCCTTTCTCCATCACTCACATGTACTCTTATTGAAGCAGCGCGCGACAAGCCTCAACAGGAACTACGGGTGACTTGCAGGGCCAAATTAGAATTTGCGTTAACAGCACTATTTTTTTAAAATTGTGTTAAATTGAGATCGCGTTAACGCATCATTATCGCGTTAACTTTGACAGCACTATTTAGTAGTAATCTTTTTTTTTTTGGGTGGGTGGGTGGGGGGGCAGCACGGAATCACACATCCCCGTCACTGATTATTTTCCTATAACTCCGTGATTTATTCCTTGCATATAGCCGAGATGTATGTGTATTTGTCATGTGTGATGTGTAAGCACTGTGTACCAGTAGATATGTTACGCTCATTATGTCTTCTTATTAAATCAAATCATTAGTTTTCTTTTGTTTCAGACATGTAAACGTTTTTTTCCTTTACCTGACATGTTTCGACGGTGTAACTTCCGTCTTCATCAGAGGGTCACCCGGATGTTGGTGTGTGGCGTGCCTTTATAATCAGCTGATGTTACGGAGGTGTGACCGCCATCAATGTTGACAGGTCCCGCTGTCAGTGTTGCTTTCAGAAAGCATAGCTCAAGAACAATAAACAGGGGTGAGGGGGCATACATGCTCTCCCACACCTGGAGCGCCGTCCTGAGGGGGCAACACTGACAGCGGGAGGTGTGACCGACCTGTCAATATTGACAGGGAGGTCACACCTCCATAACATCAGCTGATTATAAAGGCATGTCACACACCAACATCCGGGTGACCCTCTGATGAAGACGGAAGTTACGCCGTCGAAACATGTCAGGTAAAGGAAAAAAACGTTTACATGTCTGAAACAGGGCGGCACGGTGGTGTAGTGGTTAGCGCTGTCGCCTCACAGCAAGAAGGTCCGGGTTCGAGCCCCGGGGCCGGCGAGGGCCTTTCTGTGCGGAGTTTGCATGTTCTCCCCGTGTCCGCGTGGGTTTCCTCCGGGTGCTCCGGTTTCCCCCACAGTCCAAAGACATGCAGGTTAGGTTAACTGGTGACTCTAAATTGACCGTAGGTGTGAATGTGAGTGTGAATGGTTGTCTGTGTCTATGTGTCAGCCCTGTGATGACCTGGCGACTTGTCCAGGGTGTACCCCGCCTTTCGCCCGTAGTCAGCTGGGATAGGCTCCAGCTTGCCTGCGACCCTGTAGAAGGATAAAGCGGCTAGAGATGATGTGATGTGATGTGTCTGAAACAAAAGAAAACTAATGATTTGACTGTGTACCAGTGCCCCCCCCTCCAAAAAAAAAGTATTGTACAAGTACATTTCTGTTCCCAGTGGCACAAATGAAACAAATGTTTCAGCCACGGCCTGAAGCTTAGAGAAGTAGCCTTGGGCTCAAAGGGTCACCAGTTCAATTCCCGTGACCAGCAGAGAAAATGTGAAGGGAATTGAGTGAATGATCAGCGCTCTCCCCTCCCTCTACATCATAGCTGAAGTGCCTTTGAGCAAGGCGCCTAACCCCCAACTGCTCCCCAGATGCTGTAGTATAGCCGCCCACTACTCTGGGTATGCGTGTGCGCGCTCACTGCTCACTTGTGTGTGCATGCATGTGTTCACTGCTTTAGACGGGTTAAATGCAGAGGAGGAATTTCGCTGTTCGAGTGTACATGTGACAACGGCAAAAAAAAAAAAAAAAAAAAGTCCAACAGAGTAGCTTAAGGGTTGGAGGTGAAACGTAGAATATCAACTTTATTGTCGAGAAGAACGACCCAGAAAGTGAATTCAATCTTCTTAGTGTCTAATTTGCACACTAAAATTGAATAAAACGGTTAAAATATACAGTTTTGCTCAATTTCCGAAGGTTTGTTTACATCTCACTAATGCACACTTTCACTGCCAGGGGACCGTCGTCGTGACGTCATTTAAGGCAAACAGACTGGGAGCAGCTCTGTTTACTTGCGAACCAAGCACACGTGTACGGACTTTGGTCGTGAGAGGTTGTGTAAAATGTCTGAAAGCGATAGCGATTTTGAAGTAGGAACTCTACAAATCGAATATAGAGAGGTGAAACCATACATGTATGAACCTATGGCCGTTGCGAAAGCAATCGGTGAACGTGGCTCACTGGTTTGACCGTGCAGCCTCGGAATCGGACAGCGACTCGGCCGACTCTGATCGCGGTGACCCCGGACCTCAACAAGACTCGCGCCCAAACGATTTATCCTGGTAGTTATGATAAATTCCTACTTTCGTCGTAATACTAAATAAGAGTCCTTTTGAAGAATAATTAAACCGCTCTCCCTAGTGGATATAGGGAACAATTACCGGACAGTGCGCCGGTAGGCCACACAGCGCTCGAAACTAACGGTGTCCCGATGTCCCGGGGACCATAAAAAATGTCATCGGGACACAAAATTATCATATCTGGGACAATCCCGGGACAATGGAAAAAAATAGATCTAGAAAAAAAGTTCTACATTAATATTATTTACAAAGCCGTAACACATACGTAGACATTCACCTAATTTGTCAATTTTAATTTTAAAACGTTAACAGCGAAAAATACATAGTAGCTACACTTTCGATGCACCTGCATCCGTAGGCTACAGAGCAGCGCATTCTGTTCTAGAATCTTCGGCCGGAGTCCGCGTTATATGGACTTGGAATGGAATTGCTACCGCACACGCTGCGCCGACTCTTGCCAGAACAAAAATGCTTAAGTGGTTGAAGCGGACCGACCGCGGGGAAGAAACTGAAAGCCCAGACATAACGTCTCCGGGACCTTCAGGATCCAAAGTGTCATCGCCTGCTCTGCAGGCAACGCTAGCAACTGAATGAACACTGTTAGACACGTTATAAAATACTACAGGAATGATGTGGATGATATTGACGGAAGATACCGTTCAACAGAATAAGTGAGTTTTCTTGGTGTCTTTCTAGTTCAGAAAGTTTAGTCAGTCAGCAGCACAACTAGGCTCGGACCTGGCACTATGCTGATGGTGCTAACATTTGCGCCCACGTTTCGGCAGCGAAAGTTCATAAAATGGATAACGGAAAGTTCATAAAATGGATAACGGAAAGTTCATAAAATGGATAACGGAAAGTTCATAAAAATGGATAACGGAAAGTTCATAAAAATGGATAACGGTAATGGTGAAAATTATAAGTTGGCCTTATAAGTGCCAACAGATATTCAAGGTATAAGTAGATGAAATGAACATAAAAGGGGTCTTATTTTCAACTAAAGTGTACTGCAGATGTAGGGAGTTGAAACATTTTCTGAATGAGCTAGTTGGCCCCTTTAAATAAACGGGTATCTATTCATACAGTGAGATCGCCAAAGTTTAATAAACTGAAAATGCAATAACTGTAATTTTGAAGTAGATGATGTATAGGACATGTGTCGCTTGTGTCTTGTGGCTTATTGTAAAAATGATATAAAGGGTTCAAAATCGCATAGTTACAAATATAATAGTAACTTCATATGATAATATTAACCACTGCTTATTTCAGAGAGGAAAAAAATGGGGACACTATTGCTTCCATTCGGGACAATACAACACAGAATTCGGGACCACTGGGGGACACAAAGAAAAAAAGTTAATTTCGAGCCCTGAGGCCACATTAGCCTGCCATCCGCGGCATTATACTATTTATAGCCGACTCTAAGCGAGGAAATATCCCTTTGTCTCATTTCTACAATGATTGTACAGGATCCCTCAGGATTCTTGACTTGTCAATTGCAAGCAAAGGTAAAAATGTTTACCTCCAATCTTCTCCTTTTTGCTTGAGCGTTGCTGGTCCGTTTCTTCTTTGACTACTTGATTTTGTTTCACACGCACAATCCACTTTCTCCACCTCTTCTCCTCTTTCGGAAAAAGCCAACCCTCTGGCTTCATGCACACAATCCACTCTCTCCGTCTCTTCTCCTCTTTCGGAAAAACCCCATCCACTCGCTCCGCCTCTTCTCCTCTTTCGGAAAAAGCCAATCCACTCTCTCTGCCTCTTCTCCTCTCTCAGAAAAAGGTAAAAACTTCTTCCTGAACCGGTCCTGTTGTTACAGTTCACTGCACAACAATAAGGCATGGTTTTCTTTGGAAATTCCTGAACGCACGTCTGCACTCAAGCCAAACGGCAATGTAAGTAAACGGAAGTGGACTCAACTCGAGCGGTTTGTTTGGCTTAAATGACGTCACACGCCCAGTGGTCACAAAAATAGCCGACAGAAATTCGCCATGATCCGCGCCAACTTATTTTAATTATTACTTATTAACAATACTTCTTGGGACCAGAAGAAAATTACAGAGGGTTTTTTTAATATATAAAGTTTCAAATGTGCATAAAATTAAAACCGTTGCCTATGAGCTTTAAGCGTGCTTCAAAAGTCCTCTTGTTCCTCTTCCTGAAGCTACAAAAGCCAAATCCTGGTGATGATGATAAGTACCTATTCCCTGAAAAATACAGTTTAGTACCATCCATCCATTATCTGTAGCTGCTTATCCTGTGCAAGGTCGCAGGCAAGCTGGAGCCTATCCCAGCTGACTACGGGCGAAAGGCGGGGTACACCCTGGACAAGTCGCCAGGTCATCACAGGGCTGACACATAGAAACAACCATTCACACTCACATTCACACCTACGGTCAATTTAGAGCCACCAGTTAACCTAACCTGCATGTCTTTGGACTGTGAGGGGAAACCGGAGCACCCGGAGGAAACCCACGCGGACACGGGGAGAACATGCAAACCCCACACAGAAAGGCCCTGCTGGCCGCTGGGCTTGAACCCAGGACCTTCTTGCCGTGAGGCAACAGTGCTAACCATTGCACCACTGTGCCGCCCCCAGTTTAGTACCTCGGAAACTAATTTATTTATACCGTAGAGGTTTTCGACCCACGTGACCGTTGCCATGTCGACAAGTAGATGGAGCCATTTTGGCGGTCACAACAATGGCGACTCCCGCTAACCCAACATGTGGGTTATCGAGCGACATTACACTGTCAACTACTTTTAATATTTTACTACTTTTAATATTTAAATAGAAAAACCGGCGGCACGGTGGTGTAGTGGTTAGCGCTGTCGCCTCACAGCAAGAAGGTCCGGGTTCGAGCCCCGTGGCTGGCAAGGGCCTTTCTGTGAGGAGTTTGCATGTTCTCCCCGTGTCCGCGTGGGTTTCCTCCGGGTGCTCCGGTTTCCCCCACAGTCCAAAGACATGCAGGTTAGGTTAACTGGTGACTCTAAATTGACCGTAGGTGTGAATGTGAGTGTGAATGGTTGTCTGTGTCTATGTGTCAGCCCTGTGATGACCTGGCGACTTGTCCAGGGTGTACCCCGCCTTTCGCCCGTAGTCAGCTGGGATAGGCTCCAGCTTGCCTGCGACCCTGTAGAACAGGATAAAGCGGCTACAGATAATGAGATGAGAAGAGAATAGAAAAACCTACTTTAAAGATTTGTCAAAAAATGTATTTTCCCTTTTCACAGCATGCATTGTTTGAATGGTTGCCATGACAACATATGCAAAGATTTCCAACAACATTTTGTGGCAAAAAAAATTCCATAACTGTCTACTTCAACGTGATACCAAATAAAAGTAAATTCATTGCAGTTAGAAAAATAGTGTCCAGGTTGAGAGAGAGTTACATTAATCATATAGAAAAACACATAATTAATATGTCTAGTATCAAATTCTAGTTTTGTCCATTGCATATTCACATCTAAAACGTACAACCCACCCAACAACATGGCTCTGCCTCGCTTGAGGGCACCGTGTATGTTAAACCTAGACTACACGCAAGCCGCCCAAACACTAGTAAGAAGCCCGGTGCCAGGTAGCCCCACTGATGAGGCCGAGCGGTCCCCGTCTCACGTATATAAAACCATGGATGTATAAAGATAAAACCATCGTAGCCTGACTAGTGGGGCTCGGTGCCAGGTAGCCTGAACACCGCCTAACAGGGCTTACGTGTAGGCTAGGTGCTAAGCTACATGTATAATTTGTCATTTATCTCACATACAATATCTTTAAACTTTTGGAAAAGTTACCTGAGACAAAATGTTCGCCACACAAACGCGTGTGTTCGGTGGGCTGCCAATTCTCTCGCCTGATCGCCGCGATCCACTTTTCGCAACGCTGTCGATCGGCCGGGAACCTACGGAACGTTAATCCAGGTTTATCCCCTCTTCTGTTGTGGCAGCTAACTGCACAACACGTATCAGGCATTCTACGATAAAAGTAAGCGATGAAGATGGATATTACAAGCGTTGTTTGACCTCCAAAATGGCGGCGTAAACAGGATCATGTGACCCTATGACATCAGGTCGAAAACCTCTATAGACTGATAGTCTCCAGAAAGAAAACAGTTTCCCTTTTTTTTTTTTTTGGAGCATCTTGAGCAAATATCAAAATGTATTTTTCTAAAGGTAGACACAATTTAAAAGAATTTGCACTTTTGTTAGCTTCTGCGGTCTCTTATTAGTGGATTATTAGTATTTTATTATTATTTTCTGCACCTAACAGGATATAAAACTCACAGCACCGCACACTCACTCACTCTCGACACTTTATACCACAGCACTGTTTAATTCTCAAATCTGATTGGTCAGAAGGTGTTAAGTTTCTGCAGCTCTGACAGTCGTGCCGGATGTAATTCAAACCATAGGTTCAGATTAACGTGTTTGTTATTGTTTCTATAGTAATAGCTAATGCACATAATCCTCTATAGTGGACAACATATGAAATTAAGGTTAATCATAAATGGATGAACAAAAAAAAAAAATGTTAATTAACAAAGAAGAAAGAAAAAAAAAAACCACACAGCTGCAAAAATAATGCACGCTGGGGTGTAAAGTGCAGTATTTTCATATAACAGCATGGGCTGAGGTGTGTTATTCCACTTATACCACAGCAACTTGCCAACAGTTTCGATGCTTAATTTATTAATGAACATCGCACATTTTAACAGTTTATAGTTCAATTTAATGTTATGGAACATCTGACATTTTACTTTGTGAATGGAAGTAGCCATTAGAACAGGGGTCACCAAACTATGGCCCGCCACCCCCCTTTGACCGGCCCCCCAGCCCCTCTGCCCCCCACCACTTGAACCAGCCCTATGAGGCAATCCCCAAAAGTGGTCATGGCCTATTTTTTTTTTAAATTGCTTTTTGACAAATAATAACGTCTGCATCTTGTATTTTGTTGATTTTATCAATTAAAATTGATATTTAGTTATAAAATGAACTATTCATATTTTCCGCATTTTCGTCATATGCTCGCGATCAAGCAGTGACAGGCAGCGCACGCGCAGAGAACTGTCAGTGTTCAGGACAGTAAAATGGCTAGCGGTCAGCGAAAAGCTGACAGAGAGTGCAGAGTTTTTAAACAACAGTGGAGCACTGATTATTTTTTCGTTCAGTGTAAGGACCGTGCAGTTTGTCTTGTATGTAAAGAAAGTGTGTCAGTTTTCAAAGAATATAATCTGCGTCGTCACTACGAAACCCGCCACAAAGAGTATGCTAGTTTGTGAGGGAAAACAAGAGAAGACAGGATTCGGAGGATGAAATGCGGACTGGCTGCACAACAGAATGTATTCCTTCGCCAAACCCAGATCAACCAGGCTGCTGTCTGAGCTAGCTATAAGGTAGCTCACCTACTAGCTACCCATGGAAAGCCGTTTACTGATGGGGACTTTGTTAAAGTATGCATGCTTGCTGTGGCCGAGGAGGTGTGTCCCGACAAGAAGGATGCGCTCAACGCGGTGAGTCTCTCCGCACCTACTATGACCAGGCGAACCGAAGATTTGGGGGACAACGTATATGACCAGCTGAATGAGAGAGCGTCAGAATTTGAGTTTTTTGCTTTGGCCATGGATGAGAGCAATGACGTGCAGGACACAGCACAACTGCTGTGATCTATTGATCTATTGCTCATATTATAATTTCACTTTTTTTTTTTTAATGTATTTATTTTATAGGCCTATTTATTTGACCTTTATTAAGTGCTGCACACAATTATTATTAATAATATCAACAGGCCTACCTACAATTTATAATTTTCCACTCACCTTTGCCAGTGTCAGTCACCTCAACTCGGCAGATGTTTCTTACCTTGACAGCTTTGATGTTATTTTTATTAGAAAATAAATAAATGGAATATCTGTGGTATTTCAAATTAAAACCAAGTATGAAGACTCGATTACTACTTTTGCAAACCACTAGTAAAGATAAACAAATATGTGCCAGGAATTAAGTGTTGATCTAGTAGTGTGGATATAGTAGTGGGGATGGCTGTGCGAGGCTAGTAATCTCTACTACACAATGAGGCCTGCTGGTGGTCATATTTGTCTGGGTCATACAATTCTATGTTATATAGCTGACCCGACCCCGGCCTCCCATCACAGTCAGGAACGACAGTGTGGCCCCCAGAGCAAAAAGTTTGGTGACCCCTGCATTAGAAGATGGTAAATTGTAGTCATGAAGGAATGAACCTGATCAGCAACAATACTCAAATAGTGCGTGGCATTCAAACCATTATTGATTGTATTAACAGGCCAAAAGTGTGCCAAGAAAACATTCCCCACAACATTACACAGGCATGAAAATGGGTCGGGGGTGAAAAAGGTGAGAAGGGTGCGCGAGTTCAACATGTGTGTTCAACATGTGTGTTCAGCAAGGACGCGTTATCCTAATGGGCTTCATGGGCAGCTGCCCGGGGCCTCGGAGGTAGCGAGATCGGAAAATATGAAACGATATTTTCAGAAGTTTTGATCATATTGATAACATTTTTGATGCATTTCGCCACCCGTAAGGAAGCCCACATTGTCCTGTCGCATAAATCACCCGTCATTGTCGATATGATCGCTGTCCACCATGTCTTCACACGCTACGCCAGCTTGAGTTCAATGATTTAATTAATGACTTCGCTTTCCAGAAAAGTGCCCTTGTAAGTTGACCCATGGCTGTCAAACTGAATGCGCAAAGCTGTGTGCCACTGCTGTTTGGGACATTACGTGTGTGAAAGGATGAAATGTTTCACATAGCCTAACATTTTGAGATTTATTTCTGAGAAGCAAGATATTTTTCTTTCTTTGTTATCGCTCTTTGTTTTCACAAGTTAAAAGTCGCCTGGATTCCAAAATGAAAACGAATGGTTATATACCAAATGAATGTGCTTGTTCTGAATACTAAAGAAACTGTTGTAGGCCTAGGTTATGTTCTTGACATGTTGTTCATTGACTCACTCATTCAAAGGCTTCTTGAGGCTAAACTTTAGTTAACCAGACTTGTTAACCGTGATGTCTGATGGATTCATGCAATTGCCTATTTCACCATTGCTGATGGATATAAAGTTTTATCGTTCAACAGTATTTCTAATTGTGCCACTGTCATTATTTAAGTTTCTGTGTCTAGTTAGACAGGCACGTCTGAGGGGGTGAATTTGCTGAGCGCAGTTGACAGCAGGCGGGTGTGGGGTCTCGGGGGGGGGGGGGGGGGGGGGGGGGTCCTGCCCACGGCCTCGGCAAGGGTTAACACGGCCCTGGTGTTCAGAGATGCTTTTCTGCACACCACAATTGTACAGAGTGGTTATCCAAGTTACTGTCGCCTTTCTGTCAGCTCAAACCAGTTTGACCATTCTCAGCTGACCTCTCTCAACAACAAGGCGTTTCCGTCTGCAGAACTGCCACTCACTGGATTTTTTTGTTGTTTGTTTGTTTGTTGTTTTAAAGTGAACCGTTCTGAGTAAACTCCAGAGACTTATATGTGAAAATCCCAGATCAGCAGTTACTCCAACCAGCCTGTCAGGCATCAACAATCATGCCACTGTCAAAATAACGGAGATCACGTTTCCCTCCTCATTCCAATGGTTGATGTGAACATTACCCAAAGCTACTGGCCCATATTGACATCATTTTATGCCTTGCACTGCTGCCACATGATTCACTGAATTAAATAAATGCATGAATGGGTAAACGTACAGGTGTTCCTAATAAAGTGCGCCGTAATTTTATGTACGTGTATGTACATATCCCCACCCTCGCTTTCTGTATGTCTCTCTCTCTCTGCATCTCTCTCTCTCTCTCTCTCTCGTGTGCCTGTCTGTGTGTGTCTCTCTCCCTCTGCATCTCTGTGTCTCTCTCTCTGTCTGTCTGCATCTCTCTGCATGCGTCTCTCTCTCTCTGTCTGTCTCACTCTGCGTCTGCATCTCTCTCTCCCTCTCTGCCCGTCTGTCTGTCCATCTGCATCTCTCTCTCTCCCTCCCTCTCTGCCCATCTGTCTCTCTGCATCTCTGTCTATCTGTCTCTCTCTCCCTCTGTCCGTCTCTCTTCCCCCACCTGTCTAAGTGTCTCTGTCTGTCTCTCTGTCTCCCCATCTCTCTCTCCCCCCATCTGTCTGTCTCTCTCTAAGTCTCTTTCTGTCTCTGTCTCTCTATATCCGTCTGTCTCTGCATGTCTGTCTGTCCCTCTCTCTCCCTGTCCCTCTCTCTCTCTCTCTCTTTCTTTCTGTCCCTGTCCCTCTCTCCCCTCACCAAAAAAACAGAAACTGTCCCGAAGACCTTCCTGAGCTTGGAAACTTTAAACTTTTACAAAAGTTACAACAGAGACTCCTTCCATAAATGTAAACCAAACAGATCTGAGAATTAAACTCGGGGGGGGGACACGTATAAAATTGTTGATATGGTGAAATTTTCTTTAACGAGATGTTTATGTAACATTTATGGAAGGAGTCTCCACTGCCAGTGGTTTGTAACGGTCAGTACATTTCTGCTACGGGAAAGTCTTTGCAGTTTACGCTTTCCAGGTTCCCGGATTTACTTGTCTCAAGTAAAAATTATAAATCATTGGAAAATTACTGTGATAAGAGGAATAAAGTGTTTCAGGCACCCTGTTACAGGAAAATTATCATCAGCTTCAGGACGGAGGCGCTAACTCCATTTTGCATCATGCCACATGATCACTTTGTCACTGGTGAAACCTCTCGCCAAACTATTTTGGGCACGTTGCAATATGTCTCCCACTTTACTACCACAAAGGACTAAGACTTTTCTCCGTGTAATAAACAGATCATTTTTATTACACGCGACACATACTTCAACATCTAATTTAATTGTAAATGTTTAAATGCTGCTTCATACTGCTGCTTCAGGTACTTTTGATATGTCTATAGAGTACTGTTCAGACACTACAACTACACAGAGTTACGACAGTGTTTATTTTATTATGTTTTGATCACATACTGCTCCTATGCAAATTTCAGTGTTTACAGTTAGGATTTGCAAGCAATTAAACAAACAGTCATTAAGTAAACAAATAATTACATCGGGGCGGCACGGTGGTGTAGTGGTTAGCGCTGTCGCCTCACACCAAGAAGGTCCGGGTTCGAGCCCCGGGGCGGCGAGGGCCTTTCTGTGCGGAGTTTGCATGTTCTCCCCGTGTCCGCGTGGGTTTCCTCCGGGTGCTCCGGTTTCCCCCACAGTCCAAAGACATGCAGGTTAGGTTAACTGGTGACTCTAAATTGACCGTAGGTGTGAATGTGAGTGTGAATGGTTGTCTGTGTCTATGTGTCAGCCCTGTGATGACCTGGCGACTTGTCCAGGGTGTACCCCGCCTTTCACCCGTAGTCAGCTGGGATAGGCTCCAGCTTGCCTGCGACCCTGTAGAACAGGATAAAGCGGCTACAGATAATGAGATGAGATGAGAATTACATCAGTAAACAAAGGGTCAGTAAATAAAGGGCCACATCAAGAAACAGACAAACAGTCGGGCGAGCAAGCAAAAGGGGCCCCGTCAAGAAAAACGAACAGTCGGGCGAGCAAGCAAAAGGGGCCCCGTCAAGAAAAACGAACAGTCGGGCGAGCAAGCAAAAGGGGCCCCGTCAAGAAAATCGAACAGTCGGGCGAGCAAGCAAAAGGGGCCCCGTCAAGAAAATCGAACAGTCGGGCGAGCAAGCAAAAGGGGCCCCGTCAAGAAAATCGAACAGTCGGGCGAGCAAGCAAAAGGGGCCCCGTCAAGAAAAACGAACAGTCGGGCGAGCAAGCAAAAGGGGCCACGTCAAGAAAAACGAACAGTCGGGCGAGCAAGCAAAAGGGGCCACGTCAAGAAAAACGAACAGTCGGGCGAGCAAGCAAAAGGGGCCACGTCAAGAAAAAAAACAAACAGTCAGGCGAGCAACCAAAAGGGGCCACGTCAAGAAACAACCAAACGGTCAGGCAAGGAAGCAAAAGGGGCCAGGTCAAGAAACAACCGAACAGTCAGGCGAGTAAGCAAAAGGGGCCACATCAAGAAAAACAAACAGTCGGCTGAGCAAGCAAAAGGGGCCCCGTCAAGAAAAACGAACAGTCGGCTGAGCAAGCAAAAGGGGCCCCGTCAAGAAAAACGAACAGTCGGGCGAGTAAGAAAGAGGGGCCCCATCAAGAAACAACCAAATGGTTGGGCAAGCAAGCAAAAGGGGCCCCGTCAAGAAAAATGAACAGTCAGGCAAGCAAGCAAAAGGGGGCCACATCAAGAAACAAACGAATGGTCGGGTGAGCAAGCAAAAAGGGGCCGGGCCAAAATAGTCACTAAAATAGTTTAGCCTGCTGACTTCGTGTCACTGAGCTGCTAGTTTAACCAGGCTAAAGTAGGGGGATTTTTTTTTTTGCTGTTCTTGTCAGCTGATCGGATTTATTGTGATGATGAAGTTGATCACGAGCAGGAAAATTTCACAATAAGGACCCACTTTCAGAGATTTTAACTCAAACTTTTCTCAAAGGAAAGCAGTGTTTCACTAAACTAACTGCTGTGAAGAACACCAAGAGCTTCATAAATCACACCTTCCGGATCACAGAGATTCACTAGTGTTTAGTGAGAGACAGTTCACCAGAGATTCACTAGTGTTTAGTGAGAGACAGTTCACCAGAGATTCACTAGTGTTTAGTGAGAGACAGTTCACCAGAGATTCACTAGTGTTTAGTGAGAGACAGTTCACCACAGAGATTCACTAGTGTTTAGTGAGAGACAGTTCACCAGAGATTCACTAGTGTTTAGTGAGAGACAGTTCACCAGAGATTCACTAGTGTTTAGTGAGAGACAGTTCACCACAGAGATTCACTAGTGTTTAGTGAGAGACAGTTCACCACAGAGATTCACTAGTGTTTAGTGAGAGACAGTTCACCAGAGATTCACTAGTGTTTAGTGAGAGACAGTTCACCAGAGATTCACTAGTGTTTAGTGAGAGACAGTTCACCAGAGATTCACTAGTGTTTAGTGAGAGACAGTTCACCAGAGATTCATTAGTGTTTAGTGAGAGACAGTTCACCAGAGATTCACTAGTGTTTAGTGAGAGACAGTTCACCACAGAGATTCACTAGTGTTTAGTGAGAGACAGTTCACCAGAGATTCACTAGTGTTTAGTGAGAGACAGTTCACCAGAGATTCACTAGTGTTTAGTGAGAGACAGTTCACCACAGAGATTCACTAGTGTTTAGTGAGAGACAGTTCACCAGAGATTCACTAGTGTTTAGTGAGAGACAGTTCACCAGAGATTCACTAGTGTTTAGTGAGAGACAGTTCACCAGAGATTCACTAGTGTTTAGTGAGAGACAGTTCACCACAGAGATTCACTAGTGTTTAGTGAGAGACAGTTCACCAGAGATTCACTAGTGTTTAGTGAGAGACAGTTCACCAGAGATTCACTAGTGTTTAGTGAGAGACAGTTCACCACAGAGATTCACTAGTGTTTAGTGAGAGACAGTTCACCACAGAGATTCACTAGTGTTTAGTGAGAGACAGTTCACCAGAGATTCACTAGTGTTTAGTGAGAGACAGTTCACCAGAGATTCACTAGTGTTTAGTGAGAGACAGTTCACCACAGAGATTCACTAGTGTTTAGTGAGAGACAGTTCACCAGAGATTCACTAGTGTTTAGTGAGAGACAGTTCACCAGAGATTCACTAGTGTTTAGTGAGAGACAGTTCACCAGAGATTCACTAGTGTTTAGTGAGAGACAGTTCACCAGAGATTCACTAGTGTTTAGTGAGAGACAGTTCACCACAGAGGGACACGAGGCCGCGCAGTGAAAGCTGATCTGATCACAAAATCCACACAATAATAACCAACCCTTTCAGAGATAAATAACACAATCCAGAGAACAACACACAGGACACACAGACCGTGTTTTCTCTGGTTTACAGCTAAACATGAGACAGTTCACAATAAAATAAAATAAAATAAAGGACATTTTTCCAAAATACAAATCTCACCCTGGGAATTTCAGAGGTCTGGGAAAGTTGAGTGAAGATGGAAAACCGCCTGGAACAATCTGGAAGTTCTTGTTTCTCTCTTTAAAATAAGCCCGAGGGTTTCTCCCGCTGGATTTTAAAACGAGTTCTTGAAGCACACAGTCGTTGTTTACTGTTTATTTTTCCTGTAAACCTCCTGAAACGCTTCCATTCCACTCGGAACTCCTCAGGAGAACCGCCGCGTCCCTTCAGGCCAAAATAAGCGCTCAGGAGAACTCGATAGAGAGACGCACGCGCGAGCGGGCGCACGTACACAGATGACCCGTGTGTTTCCGCCTTTAGGGGGCGCTCGTGATTAATACCATAACAAGCGCGAGCTTTCAAAAGGATTCCGGATCTTTTGAGTGAGTCGAATCATTTGACTCAGTTCATCCATAGGAGGAACGGACTCTTTCGGCTCTCATACGGTTCATTGCCATTTTTCAAATATTTGACCAGCAGCCGTCCTTCTTTGTCTAACTCTGGATGAAAAACCGTTTCATTAAATCTTACCATAGACGTCGCCAGACCCATTTTAGGGTAGCTCCAGCCACCCTATCTTATGGCAAAGCCACCCTATATTTTTTGCCCTTTTTTAAATTATTTATATTTTTTTTCCCAAAAAAAAACAAAGGCAGTAAAGCACTGAACATGAGCCATCAAGAACGCAAGTTAATCCGAACAACAGTTTCTGCTTGCTTATTTATTGTTTAATGCAATATTATTAATATCGTTATGATTCCTCCTCATTGGCTCTGTGTCAAGCGTCACGTCGAGTGGTAGGCTAGTAGGACTTAAAAAACTACGCGGGCATTCTGCAGCAGGCGCGGTGCGGGCTTCCATTGAGTTGGGTTTGCAGAGAGTCAGAATTCTATGCTTTCATTTGCAGATACACACGGTGAGATTGTAATTTGATGTCAGTGGTTTGCATTTGCTTAACTTTACCTAGGCTATATTGAGTCTTCTGTAGAATGTTTACATGATGATTTGTGAAGCACTTGCCCTCTTCAGTTTGCGCAGGAATGCATGACACCTACCATTGTTTTTTTCACATTTTTGTAGTTTAACTGGTGAAGTTGCTTCAGCAAGCAATTAAATGATGAAAGCAATTTTAAAATAGAATAGAAATGGTGGGAAGTGTGTCCCCAAGGTGTGATGCTCTTGAAATAATGAATTGATTGACAGCCTTAGTAGGTGCTCTGAAAAATGTTCGGCGCGCGCTGCGCGCGCACAATACCTTTAATCCTCTGGGTGCTAAGCTACCCCTGTCTCTCAAACCTAGTGACGTCCCTGAATCTTACTCAACCTTTTAAGTCACAAAACAACGTTACATTTTAAAAATATATTGAAATGGTTTGTAAAGAAGGGTGGCACGGTGGTGTAGTTTCCCAACCTTTCTTGAGCCACGGCACATATTTTACATTCGCAAAATCCCACAGCACACCACCAAACAAAAATGTCATAAAAAGTATATATAATGAAATATAACGATCATCTAGTCTCAATTTACTTACTGAGTGTGAAACCTGGGCAGCACGGTGGTGTAGTGGTTAGCGCTGTCGCCTCACAGCAAGAAGGTCCGGGTTCGAGCCCCGTAGCCGGCGAGGGCCTTTCTGTGCTGAGTTTGCATGTTCTCCCTGTGTCCGCATGGGTTTCCTCCGGGTGCTCCGGTTTCCCCCACAGTCCAAAGACATGCAGGACTCTAAATTGACCATAGGTGTGAATGTGAGTGTGAATGGTTGTTTGTGTCTATGTGTCAGCCCTGTGATGACCTGGCGACTTGTCCAGGGTGTACCCCGCCTTTCGCCCGTAGTCACCTGGGATAGGCTCCAGCTTGCCTGCAACCCTGTAGAACCCATAAAGTGGCTAGAGATAATGAGATGAGATGAGTGTGAAACCTGGGCCTGTTTAGTTGAACACAAAGCTAATATACTCGCAGGAATTGAAGAAAGACACACACGAATCTTCCTCAACAGCTCTGAGTCACTCTCCTTTTTTAGTTTTTATAGCAGTCATGCTTGAAAAGCCCAGCTCGCATAGATAGGTTGTGGAAAATCACCTTTTTTACTTTCTTCTGACCTCTACTCATACTAGGGCCTTCATCTGGGTCAGAATTTTCTCCAGGACCCAGTTTGGATTGTGTACATTTTCTTTTCAAATATTTATCCATCGCTATCACCACCTTCACATCTGAAGCATTACTAATTCTATTGTTTGAATGGCAACAGGTAGATACACAGGTTAATTACCTACCTGCTGCCATCTAGTGGAAGAGTATTTAATTGTTCTGCCCATCACTATACGTTGCTGGCATAGATGAACAAAGGCAAATTATTTGCAGTAAATAAATAATAATTTTCGGAACAATTAAATGAAATTGGATAATTTCCCACGGTACACCTGATGATCTCTCATGGCACACCAATGTGCCGCGGCACAGTGGTTGGGAATCACTGGTGTAGTGGTTAGCACTGTCGCCTCACAACAAGAAGGTCCTGGGTTCGAGGCCAGCAGGGGCCTTTCTGTGTAGAGTTTGCATGGTTTCCTCCAAAGGCATACAGGTTAGGCTAACTGGTGGCTCTAAATTGACCATAGGTGTGAATGGTTGTTTGTCTCTGTTACCCCTTTTCCACCAAATCAGTTTCGGGGCTGGTGCTGGTTCACAACTCGTTCAACTTGTGAGCCAGCTGAGAACCAGTTTGCTTTTCCATAGCTCGGGGTGCTAAGGGGAGCCACGTCATTACATCAGTTACGTCGCTGTATACGTCAGTTACGTCGCTGCGTTTGCATAAACCTTGGCGTGAATATCGAAGCAACAACAACACGGAGAAGAAGCAGCAGCAACAACAACAATAATGGATGACTTCGCATTTGTACAGCTGCTGCTTCTTGTCGCTTAAAAATGGCGACCTTTCGCTGTCTTGCTATTGTTGTTGGTCTTAACAACTCCCCCCCCCCCCCCCCCCCCCCCCCCGCTGACGTAAGCGCTTCTTTCCTCTGGCCCAGCAGAGAGTTGGTGCTAGCCTGGAATCGTTTTTTCTGGCCCCAGAGCCAGTTCTTTGTCAGTGGAAACAGAAAACCCGGTTCCAAGCTAAGCACTGGCCCCGAACCAGCCCTGGAACTGATTTGGTGGAAACGGGGCATGTGTCAGCCCTGTGATGACTTGTCCAGTGTGTACCCTGCTTCTCACCCATAGTCAGCTGGGATAGGCTCCAGCTTGCCTGTGACCCTGTAGGACAGGATAAGCAACTACAGATAATGGATGGATTGACCAGCAGCCATCCTTCTTTGTCTAGCCAAATTCAAAAACGTTTCATTGAATCTTACTCAACCTTTTAATTCACAAAATAACATTACATTTTAAAAATATATTGAAATGGATTGTAAAGAAGGGGCGGCACAGTGGTGTAGTGGTTAGCACTGTCGCCTCACAGCAAGAAGGTCCTGGGTTTGAGCCTAGTGGCCTGTAAGGGCTTTACTGTGTGGAGTTTGCATGGTGTCTGTGTGGGTTTCCTCCACAGTCCAAAGGCATGCAGGTTAGGCTAATTGGTGGCTCTAAATTGACTGTAGATGTGAATGGTTGTTTGTCTATGTGTCAGCCCTGTGATAACTTGTCCAGGGTGTACCCCGCCTCTCAGCCATAGTCAGCTGGGATAGGCTCCAGCTTGCCTGCGACCCTGTAGAACAGGATAAGCGGCTACAGATAATGGATGGATTGTAAAGAAAACAGCACTACAAATGTGACACTGACAATTACAATAACCATCACGGTGTTATTGTGCCTGCTGTGTCTGTTTTTATTTGCATTTATCATGATAATGCATGGGCAGCACTGTGGTGCAGATATTAACACTGTTGCCTCACAGCAAGCAGGTTCTGAGCTCAAAACCGCAGGTCAACCGAAGCCTTTCTGTGCAGAGTTTGCATGTTCTCTTCATACCTGCATGGGTTTCCTCCAGGGGTTCTGGTTTCCTCACACAGTCTAAAGACATGCAGGTTAGGTTAACTGGTGGCTCTAAATTGACCGTAGGTGTGAATGTGAGTGTGAATGGTTGTTCGTCTATGTGTCAGCCCTGCAGTAACCTGGCGACTTGTCCAGGGTGTACCCTTCCAATTTTGTGGCAACCGTTTGGAGAAGACCCTCATATGGGTGTGATGGTCAGATGTCCATACTTTTAGCCATATAGTGTATTAAAGAATTTATTTCTGCGCTAGTCTATGTTGCTAAAATATGTTGCCTTTAATTTATGTTCGAATTCATGCATTTTCAATGTTATGTCTTAGATACAAAACAATAGAATACAATACCTTGTTTTCATTTGCAAATTGTTATGACCATTTGAGACTGTATAAATATTTGTGCATTTGAGACTTCTCATCTCATCTCATTATCTCTAGCCGCTTTATCCTTCTACAGGGTCGCAGGCAAGCTGGAGCCTATCCCAGCTGACTACGGGCGAAAGGCGGGGTACACCCTGGACAAGTCGCCAGGTCATCACAGGGCTGACACATAGACACAGACAACCATTCACACTCACATTCACACCTACGGTCAATTTAGAGTCACCAGTTAACCTAACCTGCATGTCTTTGGACTGTGGGGGAAACCGGAGCACCCGGAGGAAACCCACGCGGACACGGGGAGAACATGCAAACTCCGCACAGAAAGGCCCTCGCCGGCCACGGGGCTCGAACCCAGACCTTCTTGCTGTGAGGCGACAGCGCTAACCACTACACCACCGTGCCGCCCCCAGCACACAGTCATTTCTCTAAACTATGATGCTTAAAATATTTTGTTCAGGAAAACATTCCAGTACGGCCACACTGGCAGTCAGTGAAATGTGTTTCTCTTCTCTAGGCAAGCTTCCAGCCACGCTCATTATTATTAGCCCACTCTCCAGGGCCTTCGTCCTCCCCTTTGCTCACAGGAAAAGAATTTGCACTGATATTGTTTAGCAGGAACAATAAAGGCTAAATGTTTCCAAAAAAGCAGATACAAAAATGTTTCCAGCAAAAGGAGGAAATTGCAGACGAGTGATATGCATTACAACTTATGCCCTCAACTGTGTTATATATTCAGTGTGTGTGTGTGTGTGTGTGTGTGTGTGTACTAAAGGCCTGCATGCTTCCCAAATACCACTCAGTAACACATCCAACAAAAAAGGATGACTTGGTTTACTTGATTATCCGACATGGATAATAAGAGGGGTAATGACAGAAATATATGTTTGGCATGCTTGAAATTGGTACAGGCTGATCTGATTGCTACTTCTTTTGGTTCATTAAAACCTTGAGATTTATCTTCACTTGCACATTCTGCTCTCTGTTTAATGAAAGTTATGTTGACCAGTAATCTCTTTCTTCTTTTCATAAGACTATGATCCTGACGGGTGCTGTAATGGTACATAATCCCTGTGTCCGAAATCACTCACTCGTTCACTACTTCCTACTCCCTATATAGGGAATTGCTATATAGAGGACTATATAGTGAGCTCATTGGTAAAATGCAAAAACACTTTCGGACACTAGTCCGTCACGCTGGTATTTACGTCATTACTGTTGCACAATTAAAACGTGCCAGATCAGTCGGCTGGTGGGTTTTCAAAATAGCAAATATAATACATGCATGTATTTTTGTGATAAATACATATTATACTGAGCGTATTTCCCACATTAATCAATACAAAGTACCTGCATCTTTCAGTTCTTTTAAATCAAGGCTGAATACTTTCTTTTTTGCCGCTGCCTTTTATTAAATCAAATTTGAGACTTTTAATTTGATTTCTTTCAGCTTGACCACGATGCATGATGGGATATATTGCTTTGGCTAGTGACCATCGGTTGTACACTACTTTTCGTGATGCATTGTGGGATACTTTGAGTGCACTATATAGGGTGTAAATAATCCTCGCTAAGGTTTCGGACAGCACTACAAAATGGCGTCCTCGCTATATAGTGCCCTATATAGTGAGTAGGGAGCGATTTCGGACACAGGGAATGTCTCTCTTCTTTCTTTATCTCTCTGTCCTGCATAGATAACTTAGCTTCATCAATCCCATCATCATCATCATCATCATCATCATCATCTAATCACATAGCTACAACACACTCTTGACCTTACTCCAGTCCTCTACTGTCCAGTCCTTGTCATTCTTGAATGTGAATATATACTCATGTTTGTCCTACAATAAACTGAGAAACATCTGAGGCAGAATCTCTTAGGCGGTAGAGGCCTAGATCATACTTTGTCAATTCAAACTCCTTCGGTACAGACAGATCAAAACCTAACAGGTAACAAGTGAGGAACAAAACACAATGGAGTATGCTTTTTTTTATGAAAATAATCAACAGGGTGGTGTGATGGAGCCTTTTTTTTTCACTCACCTAATGAGTGAGATTATAGTCCATCATTTGATTTATTAAGGATAAAGTTACTTGATTTTATTTATGTACAATATTGAATGTTTTTTACTTCCAAGTAAACCTAAGTAACACAGTACAGTTAACATTTCAAGTTCGCACCAATGGCACAAAAGATTAAAGACAAGTTTAAGCTATGGGTAGTGTTCATAGATTTTCCTATGACTTTATTTGTATGAAATTGAACCACCACACTGGGCGGCATGGTGGTGTAGTGGTTAGCGCTGTCGCCTCACAGCAAGAAGGTCCTGGGTTCGAGCCCTGGGACCGGCGAGGGCCTTTCTGTGCGGAGTTTGCATGTTTTCCCCGTGTCCGCGTGGGTTTCCTCCTGGTGCTCCGGTTTCCCCCACAGTCCAAAGACATGCAGGTTAGGTTAACTGGTGACTCTAAATTGACCGTAGGTGTGAATGTGAGTGTGAATGGTTGTCTGTGTCTATGTGTCAGCCCTGTGATGACCTGGCGACTTGTCCAGGGTGTACGCCGCCTTTCGCCCGTAGTCAGCTGGGATAGGCTCCAGCTTGCCTGCGACCCTGTAGAAGGATAAAGCGGCTAGAGATAATGAGATGAGATGAGGTAATTCATCTTTACATTGCAGAGATAGGCAGAAAATTCAGTGTAAATATATTAAACTAATGTAATAATTTATAATACACTGCAACAAGCACTAGGACACGCAAAAAGAAAATGAATGAATGAATGATACAATTCATTTGAAAATAATTTATACTTCACATGGCAGTATACTAAGAGTGTATTACAGTATTTTACTTCATGTGTAGTCTGACAAGTACTTTAGAGTATGCGACTTGACTAAATTAATATCTTACTGGACAGTAATTGTTAATATCAGAAGTGGTTGGTGTTACCCTTGTAAAGATTGCTGTTTTACTGGTAAAGGGAGGTTGTACAAAGTATTAAACGCAGGGGTGCCAATAATAGTGGCACATGTTTTTGTTGAAAATATTTACTTCCTGATGAGAGATTTGTTTTTCTTTGAATAAATCTGTTTCAGTTAAAAGTTGTTTTTCTCATTTTTTTCAGTGTGAGATGAAGCGACTTCAAAACTAAAAATTGTTGGTGCCGGTGCCACCCTGATTAGATGATATTCTGCGGCTGATAGTGTAGACCTTTATGAAGGCGTATGGTTCGGTTTAGTTTTGCCAACACTGCCAGGACACAGCAGCCAGTCTACAGTCTCAACGGACAGGCAGGAATTAGCATTTCATAACAGGGAACACTGAGCTATCAGATGTTAATTAAACTCAATTGGCAATAATCTCCAAAAGCCCTGCATAGTAATGCCTTTCTGGGAGAATCTAGATATGTTCACAAGTATACTCTCTCTCTCTCTCTCTCTCTCTCTCTCTCTCTCTCTCTCTATATATATATATATATATATATATATATATATATATATATATATATATATATATATATATATATATATGAAGGTTGTACAAAGTATTAAATGCAGGAGTGCCAATAATTGTGACGTGGCTTTTTTTGTTGAAAATATTTCTTCAGGGATTTGTTTTTCTCTGAATAAATTTATTTCAATTAAAGGTTGGATTTTTCTCGTTTTTTTCAGTGTAAGATAGAACAACTTAATGAAAAGGTGGCATTTTTCTAACCCTTTTTACTGATCTTTACAAGGGGTGCCAAGGGACCATTGCAAAATTATCAGTTTCTCTGGTTTTACTATTTATAGGTATGTGTTTGGGGCGGCACGGTGGTGTAGTGGTTAGCGCTGTCGCCTCACAGCAAGAAGGTCTGGGTTCGAGCCCCGTGGCTGGCGAGGGCCTTTCTGTGTGGAGTTTGCATGTTCTCCCCGTGTCTGCGTGGGTTTCCTCCGGGTGCTCCGGTTTCCCCCACAGTCCAAAGACATGCAGGTTAGGTTAACTGGTGACTCTAAATTGACCGTAGGTGTGAGTGTGAATGGTTGTCTGTGTCTATGTGTCGGCCCTGTGATGACCTGGTGACTTGTCCAGGGTGTACCCCGCCTTTCGCCCGTAGTCAGCTGGGATAGGCTCCAGCTTGCCTGTGACCCTGTAGAACAGGATAAAGCTGCTAGAGATAATGAGATGAGGTATGTGTTTGAGAAACATGAACATTTTTGTTTTATTCCATAAACTACTGACAACCTTTCCCCCAAATTCTACTTTAAAATATTGTCACTTAGAGCATTGATATGAAAAATACGAGTTTTTCAACATGAGAAGATAAATTTCATATCTTCAAGCCAACGTGTGATTTTCTTTTTATTATAGAGACACATTCACAAACAAAAAGTGCCCAAATTTATAAAAACAATTCATCAATTTCCTCATGAGTCTCACACACACACACACACACACACACACACACACACATAGATACATACATGTAAAATTAAGTTATTCCATGAAATCAAGTCGTACATGAGCTGATAGCCAATGAGGCGCATAGCGCCAAGTAGGCTATAAGCCATGTACAACGAGATTGAGTGGAATAACTGTTTTATTCTATCCACATTTGCTGGATTTTGAGAAACAGAGCATTTTTATTTATATTTTTGGTAAATTTGATAAATAAAAACTTTATACAAAATGTCCAACAGAATCATTTCCGCTTAGAATGTAAACAAACCGGCTGTCAGTAAAGGCGTTGAGAGTCGAAACTCTAACCGAACTACAAACACAGCTTCCCAAGACTACAACGCCCAAAGTTCACAGAGCCCCCTGTCTCCCTCTTATTAAGTTCAACTGACTGTCGTTAACTGTTAATCAGCAGTGCTACTTAAACCTCTCCCTCACACACCTTCAGTGCGAAGTATTGTTCTGTGTTTACCCAGTCATACCAAGCCTTTCTTGTCTGCTTGCCTCTGGTTTCCTGAACCTTTGCTACGTTTACCTGTTTAACTCTTTAGTCTGCTCTCTACTATTCTGTTTGCCGATCGATCGACCGACCCCTTCATGCTTTCTGACTATGAATTTGCTTACTGATTTGACTACGTTTCCTCTTTGCATCCCCACTCTCCCCTGCACTTACATCCGTGAGTGCCTGCATTCTGACACTGGCAAAATGGCAGTAGCAATTTGTGAAAAATGCTAAAATAATAATAATTCTTGAAAAATAAAAAAGATACGTTCTTGCCATCAAATAATTTTATTCCATAGTTTGTTGCTTTTTTTTGTATTTTTTGGGGTTTTGTTTTTGAGTAGAATTTTTATTTCATCCTCGGTTGGTTCAGCAACACACTCTGTCATTTTGTTTTTCTTTACTCACGGTATATCAGCTGATATCCTAGTAGTAGCCAATCAGAGCATGCGATTGCTCATATCCAGTGAATGTGGATAGAATAAATATATATAGTCCCGAATCTCTGCTTTCTATTTCTCTCTTGCTCATTCTCTCTCTGTCTTTCTTTCTCACACACACACACACACACACACACACACACACGTACTCTGATCACTACCATGTATCCCGCCACACAGTTTCCATGGTAGCAATATAGGCAATAATAATATTGAGAATTCCAGCCATTTGGCACAGCGGCTTTGCTCAGCTGTGATACGTTTATTTCCTCATATATCACTATCAAAATCATTGTGCCTCGGCTGCAGTAGAGAAATCCAATCACTTAATATCCAGTGAAAAACAGAAGAGGATGGCCAAATAGGACAGTGACCCAGCACCCAGCAAGGTATTGTCTGTGACGCACACTTTTGCCTGCACTCTAATTTTAACAAGGTTTGAGGATAGGTCCTCATGGTATAAGCAATGCTGTATGAATACAATGTTATAGAGCTATACAAACAAAATAAATAGCTACAATAAATTGTTTGAGGTAATTTATACTGCAAGTGGTTGCAAATATCCATCAACACATATGAATCCTAACTGTGCTTGCAATTCATGACTTTTATTTCATTGTGATGGCTGGACTCTATTCCCATAACAGTATTACTGTATGTCATCTTTCAAGTCATTATAAAGCAGAAAATTCATGTTCATGTTGTTTGTTTTGAATGAAGTTTACTCGCCTGAAATGTACATCTTTGTATTTCAGACATAATGGAAATGAAGAGTCAGAAATACACCCCTATGGATGGTATACAAAAAAACATAATGTCATTATAAATAAATAAGACATGCTCAAAAAATGACAGCATAAGAATAAAAAACAATAATCGCTATATGTAACACCAGTAACAGAGGAACAGAATAATGAGAGATACAGATGAGTATCAGGAACAAGTGGGTGCAGAGGAAGATCCAAGGAGAACATGATTAAATCTCCTGTGTTATCTCCATCCATCCATCCATCCATCCATCCATCCATTATCTGTAGCCGCTTATCCTGTGCAGGGTCGCAGGTAAGCTAGAGCCTATCCCAGCTGACTATGGGTGAGAGGCGGGGTACACCCTGGACAAGTCACCAGGTCATCGCAGGGCTGACACAGAGAGACAAACAACCATTCACACTCACATTCACACCTACGGTCAATTTAGAGTCACCAGTTAACCTAACCTGCATGTCTTTGGACTGTGGGGGAAACCGGAGCACCCGGAGGAAACTCACAGGGAGAACATGCAAACTCCACAGAGAAAAGCCCTCGTCGGCCACTGGGCTCAAACCCAGGACCTTCTTGCTGTGAGGCAACAATGCTAACCACTACACCACCATGCCACCCCCCTTTATTTCCAATGAAGGGAAATCTATGGCATACTACACAATTGTATGCTTCCAATTTTGTGGCAACCGTTTGGAGAAGACCCTCATATGGGTGTGATGGTCAGATGTCCATACTTTTGGCCAGTGCTAACCACTACACCACTGCTCCAAAAAATTGATTTGCCCTGCTCCAAAACATATCACATTAAAAAAAATGTAATAATTTTTATTAAATAAATCTATACTTTACGGGTCTGTGGAATTTATTTTACAGTTTATGGAACCCCTGCACTCTGAAAATAAAATACATTGTTATATCCACATTCACTGGATATGACCAATCGCACACTTTGATTGGCTACTCTACTACTATGCTTTGATATACCATGAGTAGAGAAAAACAAAATGGCGACACATGGTGCTGAACCAACCGAGGACTAAATAAAAACTCTACTTGAAAACAAAGCCCCAAAAATACAAAAAAAAGCAACAAAATATGGAATAAAAGTATTTGATGGTAAGAACGTAACATTTTTATTTTTCAAAAATTATTATTATTATTATTATTATTATTATAGCATTTTTCACAAGTCGTTTCTACGATTTGTTTATGTGTCTGCTAAGTGGAAATGATTTTGTCTGACGTTTTGTATAAAGTTTTTATTTATCAAATTTGCAAAAAAAAATGCTCTGTTTCTCAAAATCCAGTGAATGTGGATATAATAAAACAATTATTCCATGAAAACTCATTGTATGCGGCTTATTGAGGTATTTCACCTGACGTCACAGGGTCACGTGATGCCCCAGTGTCTGCCATTTTGGACGGCAAGCTACATACTAACGCTGCAGACAGAGAGGGAGAACCAGCTTGAAAAAAAAATGTACAAGTACAATTTCTTGTTAAGAATGTAAATAATATACTGCAGATGAATTCAGTAATGCACCAGAAATCACCAGTAAATTGAAAAACAAAATATTGTCTCTTTTTTATGATGAATGAGCCCCCTAAAATAAATCATTTAATTTTTCCTGTTTTCTCTGTTTACCCTGTTCGAACTATGCTGATATTTTCGGGGGGTCCCTTTTTTTCCCTTGGGGGTGGGGTGGGGGTGCTTGCACTTGTCTCAGAGCGCGGATCTTTTTTTTTTATCTTGAAAGTATCAAGTCATTACAAAACAAGTAGATAAAGTGACATCAGACATAAAACGCAATAACAGAGGCTAGAAAGAAACGGGACAGAAATAAACAGGGAAATTACGTAAAAAGAAAGAAAGAAAGAAAGAAAGAAAGAAAGAAAGAAAATAAAAAGAACGCGGATCTCCAAACACATGAGAAGCCTATCTTACGCACATATCACGCGGACTCTACACCATAACTCATCAGGGGAAATCGTGTCCGCATTGGCATGTTAAAAAAACAACCTCGCGTCAACAACGATACCACACACAAAGAAAAAAAAACAGTCAGGCTACTCAACAACCAACCTGGCAGCAGCAGTCGCTGTCAAGTAAACACAACACTTCGGATATGCAAATGCTTCCCGTTACGCACGATTGCTATGTCAATAAACATCATTTTGCCAATATTTTAGAGACCCCCCAACATTTCCCAAATCATGTTTTCAAGGGATCTCATGTCTGTTTCAGGGGATCTCGGATCCCCCGAGTAACAAGACAGTGTTGTGAACATAGCCTACCTTGTACCGTTTCAAACTGCTGGGGTCATCCTTCATCAAACTGTTGACTTCTGTCGACAACCTTGGCTCCATACCAAGGCTGGGTAGTGTTTATGATAAAAGCCAGATCCAATTTAACACGAATCACTGCTTTCTTTCTTGTTAAAACGCGCAAAGGTCTCCACCATCTCATACCACCTTGCACTGAAGGACTTAAGCGTGCCGTCCAAAATGGCGGCATCACGTGACTTGGTCACGTGAGTGAAATACCTCAATAGCCGACTCGGTGCTATGAGCTCATGTACGACTCGTTTCATGGAATAATTGTTAATTATTGTACCTTTAGGATTACAACAGCTTGTCACTGGGGCAGTACCCTCTAAGGTACTTATTAGTACCTTTTTATACTGCTTGGGGAAACATTTATATGTACCGTTTTGGCCCTAAAATGTACACGTAGTTACTTTGAGGTCCAGTAATGAGTCCTAGGGTGTACATTAGTGCAGATTGTACCTTGGGGGACAGAAATGGATTCCTACTGTACCCCTATTTCTGACAGTGTGGGTCCAAAAAGTTTGAGAACCACTGCACTAAACTAAACAACTGAATGGTTACAGAAGATAAAATGTGCCCCAAACACTCTATCTTAAGTTTTCTCCAATTTATCAATATCCTCATTTATGTCCATGTAATAGGTTATAACATCATATAGGCTACACCCATCACTTTCCTTCATGTCATGCCAAGTTAATACACAAGTTCAAGGCATTTTATGAACATTTCCAGTTAGTACAAAGATTTGATCACAACTTACAGCTCCAATCTGATTACAAGTAATTAACAGATAATTAGTAGCTATGAATTAATAGTTAAAAACTGCTAAATAAGTAAACATTCACATGAAATTAGCAGAACACTAGCATATAAAACCGGATGTTCCTCTTCGATTATCTTGTCTGATACGAAGGATGAAGTCATTAGAAGTATTAAACCAGCAGTACCTATTTCACATACACCTAAAGCACATCAAAGCTTTGTAGCAAGTGTTTGAGTAGTGCGCCATCGTCTGGCATTTTTCTGTACTTCACCCCATCACTATGATTTTGTCCAGAGCAAAATGATAACATTGTTCTTTGCTTAGCTTTGGGACACTGGATGCATGTCATCATACTGATATCTAACTGTGCATGGGTGCGATAATAAAGCAAATCTAAACTGCCCTGTTAATTCACTACACTTCTGTTCAATCTCCAGTGCCTGACAGGGTTTATCCTGTTTATTCACATGCTTCCTTTTTCATATCCAACATGACATGTGCAAGCATTTGATAAATGGCTTCCCAACAGAGCGAGTCAGTTGGGTAGACTTGCTCTAGGTCACCAGTCCAAATATGAATGAGGGTATTGGGCTGGATCTTTGGCACCAATTTTTATTTCCAATATGCGTTGGACTTGTTTATTTCACAGACTTATGCACTTCGAGGTCAGATTGGACTCAACAATCCGAATCCTTTCAGCATGTCATAAACGTGTGTGTGTGTGTGTGTGTTGTATCTTCTTTATGTACCTTAACAAAAAAAGCTATACAATAATAATTATATAAATCTTATATTTAAAAAATGAAAAAGAAAGAAAACTTTGTCAAGACCCAGCATGGAGTGGTTTTATAGAGCTGGGGTTCTTAAATTTTTTAACAGCCAGGAACCTCTTAAATGAAATCAATCAATTCACAGATTTATTTAATCCCCATAGTAGAGATTTTATAGAGCCAAAGAGATTTTTATATGCTCCACAGAGCTCATGGAACACATTTAATTAAAACCGTCACTGGGATTTGTTGTTTTTGGAGTTACTGAGGTTTGGATTAAACCCACTCAATGCAAACAGGCTACTAATGATAAGAACTCAATCATTCATATAATAACTTTCATAACTGTTGGTTGTTGTTTGTTTTTTTTCTGCCACTGTGACACAGGACCCCAGACACAATTTCACAGACTTCCACAGATACCATTTTCAAGGCCGTATATAAGGCTATAGGATGCATGAAGCTACATATATATTGCATGCAGCTGGTGGTTTCATTGCACTTTTCACAACTCTTTTACAAAAACAGCATTCCTTACAATACTGGCACAATATTAATATTGTTATTATGACTGAAAAGAAAAAGACGGAGCTAAAATATTTTACATTTTAAAAGCTGCAAGAGTAATGGTATAAAGAGTCGACCAGGACTAAACTCTCCTTCTCTTTGAAGGCAATAAATAAATAAATAAATACATGTATACATACATAAAATGATAGTTTTAAAAGGTTAATAATTTCATTCGCAAATCCACATCAGGGTGGCACGGTGGTGTAGTGGTTAGTGCTGTCGCCTCACAGCAAGAAGGTACGGGTTCGAGCCCCGTGGCCGGCGAGGGCCTTTCTGTGCGGAGTTTGCATGTTCTTCCCGTGTCCGCGTGGGTTTCCTCCGGGTGCTCCGGTTTCCCCCACAGTCCAAAGACATACAGGTTAGGTTAACTGGTGACTCTAAATTGACCGTAGGTGTGAGTGTGAATGGTTGTCTGTGTCTATGTGTCAGCCCTGTGATGACCTGGCGACTTGTCCAGGGTGTACCCCGCCTTTCACCCGTGGTCAGCTGGGATGAGCTCCAGCTTGCCTGCGACCCTGTAGAAGGATAAAGCGGCTAGAGATAATGAGATGAGATGAGAAATCCACATCATCTCATTTGCTGATAAGACATGACAGAAAGTAGAAAATGTTTACTTCTCTGGAATCAAGAGCAACAGCACCACCAACAATCGTAAGTAAATACACAGAATAATATGAAGTAGATGCTGGGGCTGATTTCTTTCTAGCCCAGACTGTAGACTCACACAACCTATCTTTGAGCTGTGTCAAGTGATTACCACTTGATGCTTTTTTTTTTGCCCTGCCATTAAATACTGTGACCAGTAGTTACCAAAAAGGTATATCTTATAACTCCACATTTTCATCAAGAATCCATTAATTGTATGCAGACATATTGGCATATGTACTATGAAGGTGGTGAATGCTAAATAATCCGTGTTGATTTTTCTACAGTTGGGCAAACAACACGTCAGTCATGTTTAGTTGCATTGCAGCAAAAAAGAATTAGGATGGGAAAACACAGCATGCTGCAGTGGCTATTTCAAACAATGTCACATTTCAGCCTGCTATTCTTAATTTCATGCTATACTGTACATCGATTTTGCAAAAAAAAAAAAAGAAAAGTGCTGTTACTACACACACACACACAGTGACACAGCTATGGTTCAGTGACCTAATCAGCATTACCCTGTTAATAAGACACAAGCTATAATTTTATCTCATCTCATCTCATTATCTCTAGCCGCTTTATCCTTCTACAGGGTCGCAGGCAAGCTGGAGCCTATCCCAGCTGACTATGGGCGAAAGGCGGGGTACACCCTGGACAAGTCGCCAGGTCATCACAGGGCTGACACATAGACACAGACAACCATTCACACTCACATTCACACCTACGGTCAATTTAGAGTCACCAGTTAACCTAACCTGCATGTCTTTGGACTGTGGGGGAAACCGGAGCACCCGGAGGAAACCCACGCGGACACGGGGAGAACATGCAAACTCCACACAGAAAGGCCCTCGCCGGCCCCGGGGCTCAAACCCAGGACCTTCTTGCTGTGAGGCAACAGCGCTAACCACTACACCACCGTGCCGCCCTATAATTTTATATGAGTATAATTTTTTCAAGATCAGCCGTTCTAAAGGCAAACCTGATTCATGCAGTCGGGTTGGTGTGCAATAGATTCCTTGAATGCAGCTTAACAAGCTCCCTTGTTTCTAACAACTGGCTATGATATGTAGGCCCATGGTTTTTGATTGGTCATGTAAGAGTGAAGTGTTTCTACCCTAAGGGCTGAGCACTTATGTTGTCGAGTCCTAAGAGACCTGTCCCTCCCACAAATTTACTCCCATGTGTTCTACTTATCCCAGTTTCATGGGACAGAAAGAGAGAAAGACATGATGTACATCCTGCACAATGCACCCATTATTATTAACAATTCATTTTTCCTACAACCAAGAAATAACTGTGATAATGATAATATTTTTATACTCTATATATGTGCTTTCGAAGTAAATGTTCTCCAAGGCTGTATGAATCACTTGGATATTCATTGCCTGTTGCACCCACTGCCTCACTGTATATTTGGAAATGGTTCCTCTTCAGGCAGTATGCTGTCGTTTTTTTTTTCCAAGCTTGAAAAATGTTGAACACCTTCCAGAAAATGCTGAATGGGGTTTACAAAAGGACAAAGTCAAGTCCTTCCCATGCCAGGACCTGGTCTTCCCAGGCAGTATCCCATCCCAGTACTAACCAGGCCCTAAGGTGCATCCCAGATAGCACACCTACATTGGCCCAACGTTGGCCCACCGTCGGCTGTGCTGACGGTCTGTCAGAGGTATGACCAGCGGGCCTTCATTGGGCCGATGTCGGCAAGTCGATAAAGGGGAAAAAAAAAAACAAGATCTCGTTACTCTCATGTGTCCTGCCACCCGCGAGCCGCTGGTGGTCTGATAACAGACCACCAGATGTATTTGCCGCTCATTGTCACTAGCGGGCTGCCGAATTCTGAAAATATTCTGCAGATTCTGAAAATAAAAAGTTACAGTACTACCCTGCTGTTGTTATAATTGATACGAGAACAGTTAAAGTGAATATCTGCATCTTTTTTTTTCCCTTTATCGGCCTGACAGTCATACTTCTAATGGACTGTCAGCACAGCCGATGGTGGACCATCTGGGATTGGGCAGTGCCAAGCTCTGCTTCTATAGCCCTTGGCCTTTCACCTGTTATACAGCTAGGGTTACAGTGGGGGGCTAGTCCTTTGGTAACCGCAAGAGTTTGACTCCCCACTGACATCTGTATTGCAGCATGCCTTGCTAGATGGCAGCAGGTACCATTTTTATGATGGTCTTTGATATGACCCAACTGTGAGTAGAACTCGCAATATCCCAATCAAGTGGTAGACACACTAACCACTAGGCCAGCTCGTGGTACAAAAGGACAAAGTAACATGATAAAATGGTACAGATTATATAAAGAACAAGCAAACAAGGTCCTAGAATAACTCCCTGTCGATTATTAAAGAATAAATCCACCTGGTTCAGTTTTGCTGTGCAGGGCCTGAGAAGGAAGGTGTTGGTTATTTAACCAAGAGATAATTACAAATGATTTCTTGAAATATACATATACTGGGACTCCTTATACACTCAATACCAAGTTTATTAGGTACACCTGCCTTGATCTTTTCTATTGTATCAAATAAACCTACCATATAGGTCAGATTCTTCCATCCCATCCATCGATGGAGAGGGACCATCAGAGAACCACTATGGATCAGGTGAAGCAGTCTTACTAAGATCACCTCAGTGTCTTTGCTGGGCTAAAAACAGTCCACCATGGACAATTAACATAAATTATTCACGGGAAAATGAGCTACAGTATTTAAAGTGTCTTGCAAAAGTTTTCATCCCCCCCTTGTGTTTGTCCTGTTTTGTCGCATTACAAGCTAGAATTAAAATGGATGTTTGGAGGGTTAGCACCACTTGATTTACACAACATGCCTACCACTTTAATGGTGAAAATTGTTGTTTTATTGTGACACAAGCAATAATTAAGATGAAAAAAACAGAAATCTGGAGTGTGCATAAGTATCCCCCCCCCACGTCAATAATTTGTACAGCTACCTTTTGCCACAATTACAGCTGCAAGTCTCTTGGGGTCTGCCTCTATTAGCTTAGCACATTTAGCCACTGGGATTTTTGCCCATTCCTCAAGGCAAAACTGCTCCAACTCCTTCAAGTTAGATGGGTTGTGTTGGTGTACAGCAATCTTCAGATTATGCCACAGATTCTCAACTGGATTGAGGTATGGGCTTTGATTAGGTCATTCCAAGACATTTAAATGTTTCCCTTTAAACCACTCCAGTGTAGCTTTAGCAGTATGTTTAGGGTCATTATCCTGCTGGAATGTGAACCTTCATCCCAGTCTCAAACATGTGGCTGACTCAGACAGGTTGTCCTCCAGAATTGCCCTGTATTTAGTGCCAGCTATCTTTCCTTCAATCCTGACCAGCTTTCTTGTCCCTGCAGAGGAAAAATATCCCCACAGCATGATGCTGCCACCACCATGCTTCATTGTAGGAATGGTGTTCTCAGGGTGTTGGATTTGTGCTACACATGGCATTTCCCATCATGGCCAAAAAGTTCAATTTTTGTCTCATTTGACCAAAGAATCCTCTTCCATGTGTTTGGGGAGTCTGCCACATGCTGTTGGGCAAACTCCAAATGCGTTTTCTTAAGCAATGGCTTTTTTCTGGCCACTCTTCCATAAAGCCCTGCTCTGTGGAGTGTACAGCTTAAACTGATCCTATGGACAGAGACTCCCATCTCCGCTGTGGATCTTTGCAGCTCCTTCAGTGTTATTTTTGGTGTCTTCGTTGCATCTCTGATTAATGCCCTCCTTGCCTGATCTGTGAGTTTTGGTGGGTGGCCTTCTCTTGTCAGGTTTGTAGTGGTGACATATTCTTTTAATTTTGCTATAATGGATTTAATGGTGCTCAATGGGATATTCAAAGTTTGGGATATTATTTTATCACCCAACCCCGATCCATACTTCTCCACAACTTTGTCTCTGACATGTTTGGAGGCTCCTTGGTTTTCGTGTTGCTTGCTTAGTAATGTTGAAGAGTCAGTGTCCTTCCAGAACAGGTGGATTTTAATCAGCTAATTACAGTGGGGCAAAAAAGTATTTAGTCAGCCACCAATTGTGCAAGTTCTCCCATTTAAAAAGATGAGAGAGGCCTGTAATTTTCATCATAGGTACACTTCAACTATGTGAGACAGAATGGGGGGGAAAGAATCCAGGAAATCACATTGTAGGATTTTTAATGAATTAATTGGTAAATTCCTTGGTAAAATAAGTATTTAGTCACCTACAAACAAGCAAGATTTCTGTCTCTCACAGACCTGTAACTTCTTCTTTAAGAGGCTCCTCTGTCCTCCACTCGTTACCTGTATTAATGGCACCTGTTTGAACTTGTTATCAGTGTAAAAGACACCTGTCCACAACCTCAAACAGTCACACTCCAAACTCCACTATGGCCAAGACCAAAGAGTTGTCAAAGGACACCAGAAACAAAATTGTAGACCTGCACCAGGCTGGGAAGACTGAATCTGCAATAGGTAAGCAGCTTGGTGTGAAGAAATCAACTGTGGGAGCAATTATTAGAAAATGGAAGACATACAAGACCACTGATAATCTCCCTCGATCTGGGGCTCCACGCAAGATCTCACCCTATGGGGTCAAAATGATCACAAGAACGGTGAGCAAAAATCCCAGAACCACACGGGGGGACCTAGTGAATGACCTGCAGAGAGCTGGGACCAAAGTAACAAAGGCTACCATCAGTAACACACTACGCCACCAGGGACTCAAATCCTGCAGTGCCAGACGTGTCCCCCTGCTTAAGCCAGTACATGTCCAGGCCCGTCTGAAGTTTGCTAGAGAGCATTTGGATGATCCAGAAGAGGATTGGGAGAATGTCATATGGTCAGATGAAACCAAAATAGAACTTTTTGGTAAAAACTCAACTTGTCATGTTTGGAGGAGAAAGAATGCTGAGTTGCATCCAAAGAACACCATACCTACTGTGAAGCATGGGGGTGGAAACATCATGCTTTGGGGCTGTTTTTCTGAAAAGGGACCAGGACGACTGATCCGTGTAAAGGAAAGAATGAATGGGGCCATGTATCGTGAGATTTTGAGTGAAAACCTCCTTCCATCAGCAAGGGCATTGAAGATGAAACATGGCTGGGTCTTTCAGCATGACAGTGATCCCAAACACACCGCCCGGGCAACGAAGGAGTGGCTTCGTAAGAAGCATTTCAAGGTCCTGGAGTGGCCTAGCCAGTCTCCAGATCTCAACCCCATAGAAAATCTTTGGAGGGAGTTGAAAGTCCGTGTTGCCCAGTGACAGCCCCAAAACATCACTGCTCTAGAGGAGATCTGCATGGAGGAATGGGCCAAAATACCAGCAACAGTGTGTGAAAACCTTGTGAAGACTTACAGAAAACGTTTGACCTCTGTCATTGCCAACAAAGGGTATATAACAAAGTATTGAGATGAACTTTTGTTATTGACCAAATACTTATTTTCCACCATAATTTGCAAATAAATTCTTTAAAAATCAGACAATGTGATTTTCTGGATTTTTTTTTCTCATTTTGTCTCTCATAGTTGAGGTATACCTATGATGAAAATTACAGGCCTCCCTCATCTTTTTAAGTGGGAGAACTTGCACACTTGGTGACTGACTAAATACTTTTTTGCCCCACTGTATGTGACTTATGAAGTGAATTGGTTGGACCAGCTCTTATTTAGGGGTTTCATATGAAAGGGGGTGAATACCTATGCACACTCCAAATTTCTGTTTTTTCATCTTAATTATTGTTGGTGTCACCAAAAAAAACCCCACAACAATTTGCACCTTTAAAGTGGTAGGCATGTTGTGTAAATCAAATGGTGCTAACCCTCCAAAAATCCATTTTAATTCCTGCTTGCAATGCAACAAAACAGGACAAACACCAAGGGGGATGAATACTTTTACAAGACTCGATATGTCTAATAAAATAGCCTGTAAGTGCACATAGCGTTAAAAAATTCCAACAACGATGCTGTGCCTGATCACTCATACCAGTGCTGCACACACAAACACAGCTCAGCTGGAGTTTGTTGAAGTCCTTCCAAAACACACTGTAAAACTTCACTCCATGGTCAGTTCTTCATACACTGACATACACAGAGCTCTTACTGCACAGTGTTTTAAGGGCAAAAAAAAAAGACGAATCAGGCTGTTTCACAGAAAGAAACAGGTGAAACATATTTTTTGCTCGTATTATCTTTCTCCCACAGTTCAGTGTGTCTGGAAAGCCTTCTCTGCTCAGTTTCTCAGTGGGCTGCTGTGTCCACAAGTAACAGGCCCTCTGTTTTCATTACTGACTGTCATTTTTGTGATCCGGCAAGCCAGACTGGGGAATTTACTCTGCAGTGCCAATCGATCACAGAGCTCTATTTTGTTACACACGCACGCACACACGCACACACACAAACACAATTTCTCTATGTTAACCAAGCTTATTGGAAAGCACAGCTGCGCTAGGTCTCATAGGAACACCAGTAAGACACATTGCTCAAATTGACACTCCAATATTTGTATGGGAAATTAACATGACACATTTCTCTCCAGCAGATTTTGAGAGACTAATGGGATCTCATCATCTGCTGTTTGATATAATGAAGTATCGGAGGACGAAATATGAAAATCAGTTTCTTGTGAAGCACGCAGCATGGATGAATATGAAAAAAAAAACCCCACCTTTCTGCAATAAGTTGAAGAATTTAGGTAGCCAGGACCTGTGAATATGTTAGTTTATCCCCACACAAGAGACAAACATGAACTGCTCTGATGGAGACATGTCTCAAAACCACTGTAAGTGGACGTGCGTCTTGGCAGCTTGATCAACATCCTGCTCATCTGGTAATGGCCATCAGATCTCAAACTGTCTGATTGGAAAAATTACTCTGTCACCACCAATCAGTCAAGCATTATGGAAATGGAGCTGTGCTGGAATGAGGCTACATTTGCAAATATATTAAACTGTGCCACTAGCAACATGACAAACAGATTCCATAGAAGTAAAACATATTGAATTGAGAGATTTTCTGGCACACCATTCCATATTTGCATTTTAGATTCCCGTCTGAGTCTTACAGTATACGAAGGAGGTAGGAGCATGCAAAACACCATAAAATTCTCTTAACAGGTAAATACAGCTTGTGACAGGAAACATTTGTGAAAGGACTGAGAATTGGGTCGTGTCTCCACGGAGCCCATAAAAGTGAGTTCGCTCTCTGAATTTTACTGCTTCCTGCCGGTCTGTTCCCTGTCACAGAGATGCCACATTATGGATGAAGCCTGATTAAAAATTTAGTGACTGTTCACTTCACAGTGTAACCACAGTAAAGCCTTTGCTAGACAATGCACAATAAAGTATGATAAATGCATTTTATTAAATTTTATTTCAAAGAATCTACACCCAATAAAGTATTACTAATTGCTCAAAGAATAGCAGATAGTTTTAAATCAAAGTCAACAAGACTTCAAAGGATAACTGTCATCTTTGCAGCTAAGGGTTTTTTTTTGTTTTTTTGTTTTTTTGTTTTTTTTTTGCAGAACCACAAAGATTTGACAAAAACACCTCCAGTCTTGTATAAAACAGGTGGCAGGAAGAGAAACAGTTGATCTCTGATTTCACTGCACATTTTAAGCACAACATCCTGTGTGTGTACAAAGTATAACAAAAAGGATCATTTTTAACCTCCAAATTTAAGCTCCATGTTATTAATAATCATATGGATCAAAATGGGTACACAGATACTCCCATCCTCCTGAGGAATGTGTCTGTTTTAAATTAACATCATCATTGTTACATCATTGGACAGACTTAAGTTAACGTCAACGAATCACAACCACATAGATATATTTACTTTTTTTTTTTAAAGCGGCACAAAAACAGGGATTAACATATGCTTGCACAACATATATCCAAAGCATGTTATCAAGCAAAAGAATCACTTTAATTACTGAAATACATCTGAGATGACCTCAGAAAGGACAGGCTTAAATTAATGCCGTCATTGTTTCGTTGAGTGGTAAACTTAAATTAATGACATTGTTGTTACAACATTTGGCAGACTTAATCTCAACACTGTTACATCATTGGACAGACTTAAATTAACGTCATCGTTGTTACATTATTGGACAGACTTAAATTAACATCATCGTTGTTACATTATTGGACAGACTTAAATTAACGTCATCGTTGTTACGTCATTGGACAGACTTAAATTAACGTCATCGTTGTTACGTCATTGGACAGACTTAAATTAACATCATCGTTGTTACATTATTGGACAGACTTAAATTAATGTCATCGTTGTTACATTATTGGACAGACTTAAATTAACATCATCGTTGTTACGTTATTGGACAGACTTAAATTAACGTCATCGTTGTTACGTCATTGAACAGACTTAAATTAACGTCATCGTTGTTACGTCATTGGACAGACTTAAATTAACGCCATCGCTGTTACGTCATTGGACAGACTTAAATTAACATCATCATTGTTACATCATTGGACAGACTTAAATTAACATCATCGTTGTTACATCATTGGACAGACTTAAATTAACGTCATCGTTGTTACGTCATTGGACAGACTTAAATTAACGTCATCGTTGTTACGTCATTGGACAGATTTAAATTAACATCATTGTTGTTACATTATTGGACAGACTTAAATTAATGTCATCGTTGTTACGTCATTGGACAGACTTAAATTAATGTCATTGTTGTTACATCGTTGGACAGACTTAAATTAACATCATCGTTGTTACATTATTGGACAGACTTAAATTAATGTCATCGTTGTTACATTATTGGACAGGCTTAAATTAACATCATCGTTGTTACGTCATTGGACAGACTCAAATTAACATAATCGTTGTTACGTCATTGGACAGACTTAAATTAACATCATCGCTGTTACGTCATTGGACAGACTTAAATTAACATCATCGCTGTTACGTCATTGGATAAACTTAAATTAACATCATCATTGTTACGTCATTGGACAGACTTAAATTAATGTCATCGTTGTTACGTCATTGGACAGACTTAAATTAACGTCATCATTGTTACATCACTGGACAGATTAAATTAACGTCATTGTTGTTACGTCATTGGACAGACTTAAATTAACGTCATCGCTGTTATGTCATTGGACAGACTTAAATTAACGTCATCGTTGTTACATCACTGGACAGACTTAAATTAACATCATCGTTGTTACATCACTGGACAGACTTAAATTAATGTCATCATTCCTAAGAGTTCAAACTTTATTTTAAAGTAACAGCAAAGGTAGTTAACCATTAGTTAGCAATTATCTAACATTTATCTAGCTACTGGAGCCTATTTTAGGAACAATTGAGAGATTTGGGGGCCAATAAACCTAACCAGATCTCACTTTATTAATTATAAAAATAATATTCTTTCTGAAACATGACATTTCTGTGGAACTATAGGTGTCTGGTTTGCTTCACTCGTTCAAGATACATAATCAGTGCTTTGGTTCTCACTGAATAACTAAACAAACCTCTTTGAATGCAGTGATCATATTCCTCTGAGAGAATTTTTTTTAAAGGGGGGAGCCAAATCAATCTGTCATCAGTGTTAAAATGTATTTAGGCAAAAATGTTATGATGGTACTGTAAAACTACCCAGTAAAAAGCTAGATAGCTAGTTTCTATTTTCCATGCTAGCTCCAGGTGCCTATTTGAGGAGAATCCAGGAAACCTGGGGAATGACTTTACTGAAGACATTACAACCAACCAGATACCACTATATTAAAAACATAAGTAACTGTCATGCATTCACCAGAATCCACCTCGAACTCCACTCCCCAGAATGCACCACAGCCTTCAAACATGGCGCCATGGACTACGACTCCCAACACACACACACACACACATATACTCACAGTCACCTGACTATTAATCACACACACCTGTTTCCAACTATGCTCACACCCTTTATAAGCAGACTCCAGACAAGACTCTTTGCGACATAATGTGCGACTCAATGTGCCTTAATATGACTTGTCAAGTCTTTGTTTTTGTGATTGGTCATCTGGTTTTGTATCTTGCTTTGACATTATGGCTCTGCAAACACTCAGCAAATACTGGATACCATAGTCACGGTTCCCATTGAAAAACTGAGTGAAAGGAAAGAGTGAAAGGCATGAGTGCTGGATATGCTAGAGGTGAAAGGCTGAGTAAACAGCAGCAGATACAGAGAGATCAGCAAGCACAAAGCGAAGGACAGTACATGGACTGAGAATGAATAGGATACTGTTGTGAGAGAGAGAGAGAGAGAGAGAGAGAGAGATTCGCAGCCATGTGCAGGTAGTGTGATGAAGCCAACAACAGATGGTGGATATAGATCAGGTTGGTGAAGAGAGGGAAAGGGACAGGAACTATGAAATATGTGAGGAGAAAACAAACAGAAAGAAGAAGACAAGAGATAGAGACTGAAAAAAGAGCAATACAAATGCATGTATGAAAGCCATATCTTGGAAAAGGTTGATGATGTTTCATTAATAAGGCAATTAAAGTGAGAGCATTTCTTATTCTGCCATATTACATAGTTGTCATGCACTGTGCATTATACCTGTTCTGAGAACCCCAGCTTGTCATATGCTAATACCTTAACCTCCTGAGAACCAACCCATAGACTTGTGTCCTCTGTAGTTGACATTTGTTTTACATGCACACTCTCTTACTCTTTCAAGCTATTCACTTGAATCCTATAATCATATCATTACCTTTTTGAACAATTCCAATCTGGTTTTCACCCTCAACACAGTACTGAAACAGCGCTTGTTAAGATCACAAATGATCTTCTTCGTATAGCTGATGCTGGTCTGTTGTCCATCCTCATCCTTCTGGACCTCAGTGCCGCTTTCGACACAATATCCCATCAACTTCTGTTAGAGCGGCTAATGAGCATAGGAGTCTGTGGCACTGCCTATAAGTGGTTTAAGAGCTACTTATCTGACAGAACCTACTTTGTCCAGATCCAGGACCAGCGATCTGAAAGCTCCACCCTCCATCATGGAGTTCCACAGGGATCAGTACTGGGGCCACTACTGTTCATTGTCTACCTCCTTCCCCTTGGTAACATTTTGAGGCACTATGGAATACAGTTTCACTCATACGCTGATGACACCCAGCTTTATGTGTCTACTAGGCCCACTTCCAGCGTCCCACCCAGTGCCCTCACTGCCTGTCTCCATGACATACAGGCATGGATGACAAGAAATTGCCTAAAACTCAATAGCAGTAAAACTGAGCTTCTACTCATTGGAACCACAACAACACTTCAAAAAAGCAATATCAAATCACTCTCTATAGGTGAGGACATAATACCAGTCTCTAAACAGGTAAAGAGCCTTGGAGTTATCCTGGACAGCACCCTCTCATTCTCCAACCATATCAATAATGTCTGTCGAACTGCGTTCTTCCCTCTCAGGAACATCTCCAGACTGCGTCCTGTACTTACCCAGCACTCTGCTGAAGTGCTTGTTAACACCCTGGTAATGTCCCGCATAGACTACTGCAACGCAATTTTGACAGGCATCCCAAACAAACTCACCTATTGTCTACAGTTCATCCAAAACTCTGCGGCACGCATTGTTACCTGTTCAAAGTCCTTCCACCATGTTTCACCCTTGCTGATCCAACTACACTGGCTTCCAATATCCCAATGTATTGACTTTAAAATCCTGCTAATCACTTTCAAAGCCTTCCATAATCTTGCCTATCCATATATTAAAGAACTCCTACAGACCTACACACCCTCCCGTTCACTACGGTCATCTAACACGGTTGAACGGTCCATTGGTTGAACCAAACGTCAGACTCACTACAATGGGAGAAAGGGCTTTCTCATATGCCGCTCCTAAACTATGGAATTCCCTTCCCTCACATATCCGTACCCTGGACTCTGTTTCACAATTCAAAAGTGCACTTAAAACTCACCTTTTTAAATTAGCATATGGGCTCTAAGCCACCCACTTGCTGTTATGATTTTGATGTTTTTATCATTGATTTTTCTTTTTAACGTTGACTTTTTACCTGTAAGGTGACCTTGGGTGCTTTGAAAGGCGCCATGAAACAAATTAAATGTATTATTATTATTATTATTATTATTATTATTATTATTAATCCTGGTGTCTTGTAAAGAGTACATCCTGGGCTTTCCAACGATATATTGTATGACTAGGAGGGTTGCTGGGAAATTCCTAGTAAGGAAATCACAGCAAAAGAGAAATTGAGAGACACATTTTTTTCTTGGTTCCCAGGAGGTTACAGACTGAACGATTCATTCTTTCATTCATTTTCTATGCCACTTATCTATTAGGGCTTGTGGGTGAGCTGGAGCCAATCTCAGCTGACTAGGGGCAAGAAATGGGGTACACCCTGGACAGGTCGCCAGTCTATTGTGGGGCTAACACAGAGAGACAGACAGCCATTCACACTCATATTCACATCTATAGGCAATTTAAAGTAACCGGTTGACCTCATCCACATGTCTTTGGACTGTGGGAGGAAACCGGAGCACCCGGAGGAAACTCATGCAGACACGAGGAGAACATACAAACTCTGCACAGAAAGGCACAAATTGATCAGCAGGTTCAAACCCAGAACCTTCTCGCTGTAAGGCATGAGTAGCTCAATTGCTTAATTAATCCTCTAAATGTATAAATATGGCCATTTAATTATTCCTTATATTTTTTTAAATGGCAGCAACTGAGTGGCAAAATACCAAACATGAGGGATTTTTTGAGCTGATTAGGTTCATTTCAGAGTTGTACACTCACTGGCCATTTTATTACAAAACACCTGCAATTATACAATTATTTAATCAGCCAACGATGTTGCAGCTGCACAATCCATAAAATCATGTAGATACAGATCAGGATGGGGAATGAAAATGTGATCTCAGTGATTTTCACTGTAGCATACTTGTTGGTGCCAGATGGGCTGGTTTCAGAAAACAGGAATCTGAAGGGGCAGCCATGGCTTGAAGGTTAGAGAAGCAGCTTTGGGCCCAGAGGGTTGCTGGTTCAATTCCCCCCTCTGTATTGTGGCTGAAGTGCCCTTGAGCAAGGCACCTAACCCTCTAACTGCTCCCTGGGCGCTGTAGCATAGCTGGGCGCTGTAGCATAGCTGCCCATTGCTCACTTGTGTGTCCATGAGTTCACTGCTTCAGATGGGTTAAATGCAGAGGAGGAGTTTTGCTGTGTTTGAGTGACAAAAATAAAGCCTTCTTCTTCATGTGGGAACAGACTCGCCAAAACCTGACAGTTGAAGATTACCTTCAAAAATGTTGCCTTTTTCCAATCTTCAACTGCTTAGTTTCAGAGTGCATATCAAGGCATAGAACATGTATGAAGAAGGTTTTAAACCTATAAATGAAACATGAGTGTACTGTTATTGAACCTGTGATAATGGAAAATATCAACATATTAAAGAGAAATTTGGAGAAACTATAAGATGAACTCATTCAGCTAACTCAATGTTGTGTGCTCAGTGACATTAGTAATGGGTCACTGAGTCATTATGGAAAAGAAAGAGTAATGTCAAAGGACAACAAAATCCTCTCATCCATGTGTAATCATGTTTAGATTTGGCAAGTGACCTCTTTGTCTTAAAATTAGAAGTGGCAGATCTTTAGATCTCACCCCATCAGTGGCATTTTCACAGCTAATTACCCCTAGTGCATTGTTGTATAAGCCCATTAACTCTGTGTAACATTTTTCTCACGCTGGTGTCCAGTGTTTATAAAAGTTCCCATTGTTTCTCTTCCTCCGAATGCCTGACCTGACTGACTTATTGCCTGTGTCACTACTCATCTTATCACATTCCTTTTCTCTCACTCTGTGAAAGATTCTTGTGTTCGTAAAAAAAAACACTTTTGCTCCGCTCTCTTATCTTTGATCTGTGCCCTGGAGACACCTTTCTGTCTGTCCTCTTAAATCGATTCCGTTGGTAGAATTTGGCGCCCACTCGAAAACAGAGGTACTCTCACATTTCTCGCTACGTGATGAGTCATCAATCCTGTGGAGCCCTTGCCAGACAATCATTTATCCTTTGTCCACTTTCCAAAAATACTAGGATTCTTGCAATGTTGGTGCAAATACAATTATTTCTGCAAATTACTCAGGAGATTTCCTCCTGTTAAAAAAAAAAATGCAAACAACATTAAACTGATTGCTAAAAGTCACAACGTCTTGATGGGTATATTTGTTCAAATAAAACAATACAGTATATTTTATATTACGTCAAAATTTTTGTTGTCAATACAAAACATTCAAAACATCCTAATGAAAATGAAAATAATCATTAGTAATTGAAATTGAATTAGAAATTAGTAATTAGAAATTGGCCTATTACAATAAATATAGGACCAAATTTATATTGTTGTAGCTACTGAATGCTATGACTATGATAACATATTACCATCCACCCAACCCCATATGAGGGCTCCTTCCTCATCATCATCATCATCATCATCATCATCATCATCATCATAATCACCTTTCATCAGTTTCTTTTTTCCCTTCATTTGATTACGAGGTACAACCCCGATTCCAAAAAAGTTGGGACAAAGTACAAATTGTAAATAAAAACGGAATGCAATAATTTACAAATCTCAAAAACTGATATTGTATTCACAATAGAACATAGACAACATATCAAATGTCGAAAGTGAGACATTTTGAAATTTCATGCCAAATATTGGCTCATTTGAAATTTCATGACAGCAACACATCTCAAAAAAGTTGGGACAGAGGCAATAAGAGGCTGGAAAAGTTAAAGGTACAAAAAAGGAACAGCTGGAGGACCAAATTGCAACTCATTAGGTCAATTGGCAATAGGTCATTAACATGACTGGGTATAAAAAGAGCATCTTGGAGTGGCAGTGGCTCTCAGAAGTAAAGATAGGAAGAGGATCACCAATCCCCCTAATTCTGCGCCGACAAATAGTGGAGCAATATCAGAAAGGAGTTCGACAGTGTAAAATTGCAAAGAGTTTGAACATATCATCATCTACAGTGCATATCATCATCAAAAGATTCAGAGAATCTGGAAGAATCTCTGTGCGTAAGGGTCAAGGCTGGAAAACCATACTGGGTGCCCGTGATCTTCGGGCCCTTAAACGGCACTGCATCACATACAGGCATGCTTCTGTATTGGTAATCACAAAAAGGGGCTAGGAATATTTCCAGAGAACATTATCTGTGAACACAATTCACCATGCCATCCGCTGTTGCCAGCCAAAACTCTATAGTTCAAAGAAGAAGCCATATCTAAACATGATCCAGAAGCGCAGACGTCTTCTCTGCGCCAAGGCTCATTTAAAATGGACTGTGGCAAAGTGGAAAACTGTTCTGTGGTCAGACGAATCAAAATTTGAAGTTCTTTATGGAAATCAGGGACGCCGTGTCATTCGGACTAAAGAGGAGAAGGACGACCCAAGTTGTTATCAGCGCTCAGTTCAGAAGCCTGCATCTCTGATGGTATGGGGTTGCATTAGTGCGTGTGGCATGGGCAGCTTACACATCTGGAAAGACACCATCAATGCTGAAAAGTATATCCAGGTTCTAGAGCAACATATGCTCCCATCCAGACAACGTCTCTTTCAGGGAAGACCTTGCATTTTCCAACATGACAATGCCAAACCACATACTGCATCAATTACAGCATCATGGCTGCGTAGAAGAAGGGTCCAGGTACTGAACTGGCCAGCCTGCAGTCCAGATCTTTCACCCATAGAAAACATTTGGCGCATCATAAAACGGAAGATACGACAAAAAAGACCTAAGACAGTTGAGCAACTAGAATCCTACATTAGACAAGAATGGGTTAACATTCCTATCCCTAAACTTGAGCAACTTGTCTCCTCAGTCCCCAGACGTTTACAGACTGTTGTAAAGAGAAAAGGGGATGTCTCACAGTGGTAAACATGGCCTTGTCCCAACTTTTTTGAGATGTGTTGTTGTCATGAAATTTAAAATCACCTAATTTTTCTCTTTAAATTATACATTTTCTCAGTTTAAACATTTGATATGTCATCTATGTTCTGTTCTGAATAAAATATGGAATTTTGAAACTTCCACATCATTGCATTCCGTTTTTATTTACAGTTTGTACTTTGTCCCAACTTTTTTGGAATCGGGGTTGTACAAGACATGAGATATTTAAACAATATTGGCTGGCTTTTTTCGTGGTATATCATATATTCTATTCAGCTAGCATGATATTGAACGAGTCTTCATGCTAGCTGAATGGAATATATCTGAAATACCATGAAAAAAAGCCAGCCAATATTATTATTATTATTATTATTATTATTATTATTATTATTATTCATACACAATCAATGGAACAAACTTGGTGGCCATGTTTGTTTACAAATTGTCACAGTCACTCGCTAGTGCAGAAGTTTTATATGTAATACGAATCTTATGGCATTTTCAATTCACTGCGACAGTTTACTGCGGGCGTTGCTGGCGAACAAAGAAGTGCTTCTGTGCATGCACAGCAGAAAACTTTCTCACTGAATATTTGCATCAGCTCCGATGTGTGATGTCATGCTGTCTTGACAACCATGCAATATCATAAACCATATTCAGTGCTCATTCTCCATTGGGTAGAGTGACGTAATACACGTAGGATAAGCAATATGTTAACAATATTGCATGCTATCAAACCAAATGAATGAAACCCACTAGAAGGGAAGAGAATGCATGTTTTTATTCCATTGAAAAAATGTCCTGTATGTATTATATTATATTATATTATATTATATTATATTATATTATATTATATTATATTATATTATATTATATTATATTATATTATATTACACTACCGTTCAAAAGTTTGGGGTCACTCAGACAATTTTGTGTTTTCCATGAAAAGTCACACTTTTATTTACCACTATAAGTTGTAAAATGAATAGAAAATATAGTCAAGACATTTTTCTGGCCATTTTGAGCATTTAATCGACCCCACAAATGTGATGCTCCAGAAACTCAATCTGCTCAAAGGAAGGTCAGTTTTCTAGCTTCTCTAAAGAGCTCAACTGTTTTCAGCTGTGCTAACATGATTGTACAAGGGTTTTCTAATCATCCATTAGCCTTCTGAGGCAATGAGCAAACACATTGTACCATTAGAACACTGGAGTGAGAGTTGCTGGAAATGGGCCTCTATACACCTATGGAGATATTGCACCAAAAACCAGACATTTGCAGCTAGAATAGTCATTTACCACATTAGCAATGTATAGAGTGTATTTCTGATTAGTTTAAAGTGATCTTCATTGGAAAGAACAGTGCTTTTCTTTCAAAAATAAGGAAATTTCAAAGTGACCCCAAACTTTTGAATGGTATTGGTAGTGTATATTATATTATATTATATTATATTATATTATATTATATTATATTATATTATATTATATTATATTATATTATATTATATTATATTATATTATATTATACACTGTCTGGCACAAAAATCCATTTGGATTTAAATAAGCAAATACTTATGGATACTTAGATTGGATAATTACTGCACTGTGTTTCAGCTGGCAACAGTTCTCTTAACCTTAACTGATGCAGTGAGTAGCTTCTCATTTCTTTAACAACCATGTTGGAAGGCATATCCTGTGGTTGTGGAAAAAGATGTTACTGTGTTTCAGAAGAGTCAAATTATTGGCCTGCATCAAGGAAAGAAAACAACTAAGGACATTGCTGAAATGACTGGAATTGGGTTAAGAACTGTCCAATATATTATTAAAACCTGAAAGGATCTAGGGGTGAACTGACAACTTTGTGGAAAAATTGTGGTCAGAAAAAAATCGTGACTGACCATGATCAGAGATCACTTAAATGCTTGATGAAGTTGAATTGTAAAAAAACAAAATTGACAGTAGAACTCACTGCTGTACTTAATATTGAAATTAAGAGCATTTTCACATGCACAATGCGAGAAGAGCTCACAGGACTGGGACTAAACAGCTGTATGGCCACAAGATAACCATCTGTTAGTGAGACTTATCAGAAGAAAGGCTTCAATTTTCTAGGGAACATAAAAATTGGACTCTGGAGCAATGGAAAAAGATGTGGTCTGATGAGTCCAGATTTACCCTATTCCAGAGCAGGGTGTGTCGAGGTAAGAAGGGAAGGGCATGAAGCAATGCACCCATCATGCATAGATGGTGATACTGTACAAGCCTCTGGAGGCAGTGTTATGATCTGGGGTTGCTTCAGGTGGTCAGGTCGAGGTTCAGTAATGTTATGTGGCAATAAAATGAAGTCAGCTGACGACCTGAATGTACTGAATGACCAGATTATCCCATCAATGGATTTTTTTCTTCCTTGATTGCACAGGCTGAAACCCCACTGATCACAAAGTGGTCGTCCATCCAGTACGACAATGGCAGGATTCATCAGGCTCAAATTGTGAAAGAGTGGTTCAGGGTCAGCACAGAATCCGGACCTTAACCCCATTGAAAGTCTTTGAGATGTGCTGGAGAAGACTTTATGGAGTGGTTCAACTCCCATCATCAATACAAGATCTTTGCGAAAAATTAATTCAACTCTGGATAGAAATAAATGTTGTGACATTACATACGGTTGTCAAAACAACGTAATTGCAAATGCATCCCGTAATCAATGCTCAAGGTGGTCCAACAAAAATATTAGAGTGTATGACTTTTTTTTGGCCAGGCAGTGTATTGTATTGTATTGTATTGTATTGTATTGTATTGTATTGTATTGTATTGTATTGTATTGTGTATATTTAATACAGTTCCTTTCATTCCTGATTCAAGGAAGACATTGTCTTTTCAGTCCTGAATTTCTTCATCCCATCCCTCCTGCCTGTCTCATATAGCCACGCTTTTTAACTTCCCTTATTTACCTCTCTTCCCCTTTCAGACAATTATATTACTATTATCACAGGAAAGAGTGCTTTGGAGTAATCCATTCCTCTATGTGAGATATTTCCTCTATCTACCAGGCATATCGAATATCTCTCTCTCTCTCTCTCTCTGCTTTCCCTGCTATTTCTCATAGAACTTTGTGATCAGTGGGGTTTCAGCTCTTAGATCTTGTCTATACTGAACTCTTTACATGAACGGCCATTCAATTTATGTGTCACTTTCTACAAGGATCATAGCTATTCCCAACTCACTGCACCCCCTATTGTGTATAAATTACATGCTGTATTAAGTTGGTTAAATTATCTGATTGCAGCTATTATTCATTTTCTGAGAGATAAATCTTGGCTGAGCAATAACTCTAGATTGAGATCTAATGGGCCCACAATATACAACACCTGGTCATCAGTTTGGACACACCTATTCATTACTTTGAATGAGTAAATGTGTCCAAACTTTTGACTGGTACTGTATTGCAGAACAGAACATTTTATAAAAGCAAATTCATGTCCTGAATGGCTAGGATGAAATCTCATTTGAGTCATTATCCAAATGCCTTCCATTGTTGGGAGTAATGGGGCTGGACTTGTGGAGGTAGGTTTTATTGGATTATATGGTCAACCAAATGGTGTTTAGGTCTTAAGCCATGCTGCTGTGAAATAAAGTGGCTTAAAAAGCCATTAGCCGTATAGAGGCGAGCATTATGTTTCATCTTTAATAAGAGTAAATACAATATTCTGTTTCCCAAATTATTGTGTTTTATACATAAATATGTTTATTACACATTTGACTTTAATAGTAACTATACTGCTTTTGGGTCACTTTGCTAATTACAACAACTATATAATTATGATCTTGTGGTAACGGTGGTAACTACAGTTGTTATTCTCTTGGCCATGACATTGTAATGATTATTACTATGGAACTTAGTTTGTAATAGAGGAACTATGAAATACCATTGTATACCATTGTACTCATGGTATAAACCTGATTTGCAAACCATGCTTTTCTTTTGCCTCAAATCAAAACATGGTCATTATCATTAATATATCATGGCCTATTTTACTATAGTCACTAAAATATAATTAATTTTTATTTTTATTTTTTACATTTTTATCTTATACCTCATTTAACACACCTAAATCAACACACTGGCTAATTACCAGGGCATTATCTCCTGTGTTAGAAGTTATGTTGCATTAAGTATTATAGTATTATTTAATATTCTTCAATATTTTAAACTTTACAATTCAATAGTGTAATGAGCAATATTTTTAACATATGTTTTAAATAGGCTAAGACTAGCTTGAAGCCAAAATATGAGTGATGATTTGAGTCTTGTATGGACTTCATCTGTGCCTCCTGTATTAAGCAAAAATGGTGCACTTTTGTCTATAGCCTAATTTTACATTAACACTAGCGTTCAAAACAGAAAAACACAGAGACATTTATCACAATATATATTTTTTAATTGATACCATTTAGGGATCTCGATTTCATTACCAAAACATTCAACATACTATATAAAAATATACAGTTTGTGCGTTGATGTGGAGTTTCATTTGTTTTCCACCCATCCGTTATCCATAAGCTTATCCTGTGCAGGGTTGCAGGCAAGCTGGAGCCTATCCCAGCTGACTATGGGCGAGAGGCGGGGTACACCCTGGACAAGTTGCCAGATCATCGCAGGGCTGACACATAGAGACAAACAACCATCCACACCTACAGTCAATTTAGAGCCACCAATTATCCTAACTTGCATGTCTTTGGACTGTGGGAGAAACTGGAACACCCACAGGAAATCCACACAGATACGGGGAGAACATGCAAACTCCACACAGAAAGGCCCCTGTCGGCCACTGGGCTCAAACTCAGAACCTTCTTGCTGTGAGGCGACAGTACTAACCACTACACCATCATGCCGCCTCATTTGTTTTCCCCATGTCCAAGTGGGTTTCCTCCAGGTTCTCCGGTTTCCTACTGCTGTCCAAAAAAGATACTGGTGGTTGATTGGCTACACTAAATTACTCCTATGTTTGAACAAGTGTGCAAATATGTGTGTATATGGTATACTATAATGGACTGGCATCCCATACAGAGTGCACTCCCATTCATGGTATATTCCTGCCCAGGATGTATTCACGTCCAGTGTTCATGGGATACACTTCAGAATCATCATGATCCTGACCAGAGTAAAGCGGTTCCTGAAGGTGAATGAATGAATGAATGAATGAATGATATACAAAACACAATATAAGTAAGTAAACCATGAGTAGTGTAATCAAAACAGTAAAATGTACACTATACGGTCAAAAGTTTGTGGACACCTGACCATCATACCCATATGTGTTTGTTGAACATCTCATTCCAGATTTAGTTCCCTTTTGCTGTTATAATAACCTGCACTCTTCTGGGAAGACTTTCTGCTAGATTTTGGAGTGTGGCTGTGGGAACTTGTGCTCATTCTGACACAAGAGCTTTCGTGAGGTCGGGCACTGATGTTGGACGAGGAGGCTTGGGGTGCAGTTGGTATTTCTGTTCATCCCAAAGGTGATCAATGGGGTTGAAGTCAGGGCTCCATGCAAGCTACTTGAGTTCTTCCACTCCAACTTTGGCAGACCATATCTTCATGGAGCTCACTTTGTGCACAGGGGCATTGCCGTGCTGGAACACATTTGAGTCCCTTAATAGGAAAATTGTAAAGCTACAGCATACAAAGACATTCTATACAATGACATGCACTTAGGTTAACATGGGGCGGCCTTGGGCTGAAGTGCCCTTGAGCAAGGTACATAACTCCTAACTGCTCCCCGGGTGCTGTAGTATGGCTGCCCACTGCTCTGGGTGTGTGCATGTGTTCACTGCTTCAGATAGGTTAAATGCAGAGGATGAATTTCACTGTGCTTGAGTGTGCATGTGACAAATAAAGGCTTCTTCTTATATAGTTGTGTGTTTCCAAGTTTGTAGAAACAGTTTGGAGAAGATACACACAGGTGATGGTCAGGACAGGAGTCCATAAACTTTTGGCTATATAGTGTATATCTCTTCTTCTTCTTCTTCTTTTGGCTGCTCCTGATTAGGGGTCGCTACAGCAGATCTCTCGTCTCCATTGCTCCCTGTCGTCTGCATCCTTCTCTACCACACCTGCCACTTTCATGTCCTCTCTCACCACATCCATGTATCTCCTCTTTGGCCTTCCTCGTTTTCGTGTGCCTGGCAGCTCCATCCTCAACATTGTCCTTCCAACATGCTCTGCATCTCTTCTCAGGATGTGCCCGTACCTTCTCAGTCTCATCTCTCTTAGCTTAATTCCCAAGCTCTCCACATGTACTGTCCCTCTGATGTGCTCGTTCCTTGTCCTGTCCAACCTTGTCACTCTCATCGCAAACCTTAACATCCTCAACTCTGCCACCTCCAACTTTGCCTCCTGTCTCTTCGTTAAGGGTACGGTCTCCAATCCATACATCATAGCTGGTCTCACTACTATATAGTGTATATACAGTGGGGCAAAAAAGTATTTAGTCAGTCACCAATTGTGCAAGTTCTCCCACTTAAAAAGATGAGAGAGGCCTGTAATTTTCATCATAGGTAAACTTCAACTATGAGAGACAGAATGGGGGGAAAGAATCCAGGAAATCACATTGTAGGATTTTTAATGAATTAATTGGTAAATTCCTCGGTAAAATAAGTATTTGGTCACCTACAAACAAGCAAGATTTCTGGCTCTCACAGACCTGTAACTTCTTCTTTAAGAGGCTCCTCTGTCCTCCACTCGTTACCTGTATTAATGGCACCTGTTTGAACTCATTATCAGTGTAAAAGACACCTGTCCTCAACCTCAAACAGTCACACTCCAAACTCCACTATGGCCAAGACCAAAGAGCTGTCAAAGGACACCAGAAACAAAATTGTAGACCTGCACCAGGCTGGGAAGACTGAATCTGCAATAGGTAAGCAGCTTGGTGTGAAGAAATCAACTGTGGGAGCAATTATTAGAAAATGGAAGACATGGAAGACATACAAGACATACGGGGCTCCACGCAAGATCTCACCCCGTGGGGTCAAAATGATCACAAGAACGGTGAGCAAAAATCCCAGAACCACACGGGGGGACCTAGTGAATGACCTGCAGAGAGCTGGGACCAAAGTAACAAAGGCTACCATCAGTAACACACTACGCCGCCAGGGACTCAAATCCTGCAGTGCCAGACGTGTCCCCCTGCTTAAGCCAGTACATGTCCAGGCCCGTCTGAAGTTTGCTAGAGAGCATTTGGATGATCCAGAAGAGGACTGGGAGAATGTCATATGGTCAGATGAAACCAAAATAGAACTTTTTGGTAAAAACTCAACTTGTCGTGTTTGGAGGAGAAAGAATGCTGAGTTGCATCCAAAGAACACCATACCTACTGTGAAGCATGGGGGTGGAAACATCATGCTTTGGGGCTGTTTTTCTGCAAAGGGACCAGGACGACTGATCCGTGTAAAGGAAAGAATGAATGGGGCCATGTATCGTGAGATTTTGAGTGAAAACCTCCTTCCATCAGCAAGGGCATTGAAGATGAAACTTGGCTGGGTCTTTCAGCATGACAATGATCCCAAACACACCGCCCGGGCAACGAAGGAGTGGCTTCGTAAGAAGCATTTCAAGGTCCTGGAGTGGCCTAGCCAGTCTCCAGATCTCAACCCCATAGAAAATCTTTGGAGGGAGTTGAAAGTCCGTGTTGCCCAGTGACAGCCCCAAAACATCACTGCTCTAGAGGAGATCTGCATGGAGGAATGGGCCAAAATACCAGCAACAGTGTGTGAAAACCTTGTGAAGTCTTACAGAAAACGTTTGACCTCTGTCATTGCCAACAAAGGGTATATAACAAAGTATTGAGATGAACTTTTGTTATTGACCAAATACTTATTTTCCACCATAATTTGCAAATAAATTCTTTAAAAATCAGACAATGTGATTTTCTGGATTTTTTTTTCTCATTCTGTCTCTCATAGTTGAGGTATACCTATGATGAAAATTACAGGCCTCTCTCATCTTTTTAAGTGTGAGAACTTGCACAATTGGTGACTGACTAAATACTTTTTTGCCCCACTGTATGGTGTATATATGGCAGTTAACATACACAAGACCACAAATAACGTGATATAATCCATTTCTATATGTCAAGTGTATATAAGCATCATGGGTTTCCCACACTTGAAAGGGAAGGACTCGGACACAGGATTCCACTCGTCTTGTGTTTTATTGATTTTCAGTGGAGTTGACGTTGTAGTAGAATTGTATATAGTAGGGTTTTTCCAGAAAAAGGTAGAAGTAGAAGCAGAAGTGGAACCAGAAGTAGGAGTAGAAGTAGAAGTAGAAGCAGAAGTAGAAGCTATAGATATAGTAACATCAGCCATATTGATGCTTTGCTTAGAAACATTCTCTGAAGCCAAGATTATGAACAACACAAGCTAGAAGGAGGGGTGGCACGGTGGTGTAGTGGTTAGCGCTGTCGCCTCACAGCAAAAAGGTCCTGGGTTCGAGCCCAGCGGCTGGCGAAGGCCTTTCTGTGTGGAGTTTGCATGCTCTCCCCGTGTCTGCGTGGGTTTCCTCCGGGTGCTCCAGTTTCCTCGACAGTCCAAAGACATGCAGATTAGGTTAATTGTTGATTCTAAATTGACCGTGAGTGTGAATGGTGGTTTGTCTCTGTGTCAGATGACCTGGCGACTTGTCCAGGTTGTACCCCGCCTCTCGCCCATAGTCAGCTGGGATAGGATCCAGTTTCCCCGCGACCCTGTAGAACAGAATAAGCAGCTACAGATGAAGAAGAAGAACCTTTATTTGTCACATGCACACTTCAAGTACAGTGAGATTCATCATCTGCATTTAACCCATCTGAAGCAGTGAACACACACGCACACACCCAGAGCAGTGGGCAGCCACACTACAGCGCCCGGGGAGCATTCAGGGGTTAGGTACCTTGCTCGAGGACACTTCAGCCCAAGGCTGCCCCATGTTAACCTTAACTGCATGTCTTTGGACACATGGAGAACATGCAAACTCCACACAGAAAGGCCCCTGCCGGCTGCTGGGCTCGAACCCGGAACCTTCTTGCTGTGAGGCAACAGTGCTAACCACTACACCACCGTGCCGCCCCATGGATGGATGTCCACTTGTCGATAAATGAGACAAGTTCAAAGTGTTTATTATCATATGCACAGTAAGGGCATGTCCTCTTACGCAATGAAATTCTTAGTTTGAGGTCCACCATGAGTGCGGCACGGTGGTGGTGTCATTAGCGCTGTCACCTCACAGCAAGAAGGTCCGGGTTCGAGCCCCGTGGCCGGCGAGGGCCTTTCTGTGCGGAGTTTGCATGTTCTCCCCGTGTCCGCATGGGTTTCCTCCAGGTGCTCCAGTTTCCTCCACAGTCCAAAGACATGCAGGTTAGGTTAACTGGCGACTCTAAATTGACCGTAGGTGTGAATGTGAGTGTGAATGGTTGGTTGTCTCTGTGTCAGCCCTGTGATGACCTGGCGACTTGTCCAGGGTGTACCCCGCCTTTCGCCCGTAGTCAGCTGGGATAGGCTCCAGCTTGCCTGCGACCCTATAGAACAGGATAAAGCGGCTAATGAGATGAGATGAGTAATACATATAAAAGTAAAGGGCGGCACGGTGGTGTAGTGGTTAGCACGGTCGCCTCACAGCAAGAAGGTTCCAGGTTCGAACCCGGCCTTTCTGTTACCCCTTTTCCACCAGGGCTGGTTCGGGGCCAGTGCTGGTTCATAACTTGTTCAACTTGCGAGCCAGCTGAGACCCAGTTTGCTTTTCCATAGCTCGCGGTGTTAAGGGAAGCCACGTCATTGCGTCGCTGTATACATCGGTACGTTTGCATAAACCTCGGCGCGAGTATCGAAGCAAAAACAACACGGAAGAAGCAGCAGCAGCAACAACAATAATAATAACCGATGACTTCGCGTTTGTACAGCTGCTGCCTCTTGTCGCTTAAAAATGCCGATCTTTCGCGGTCTTGTTATTGTTGCTGGTCTTAACAACTCCGCCCCCCCGCTGACGTAAGCGGTTCTTTCCTCTGGCCCAGCAGAGAGTTGGTGCTAGCCTGGAACCAGTTTTTCTTTTTAAAGATTTTTTTGGGGCTTTTTTCACCTTTATTGGATAGGACAGTGTAGAGACAGGACAGGAAATGAGTGGGAGAGAGAGGGAGACGGATCGGGAAATGACCTCGGGTCGGAATCGAACCCGGGTCCCCGGATTTATGGTATGGCACCTTAGCCACGACGCCCCCGGAACCGTTTTTTCTATCAGTGGAAACAGAAAACCCGGTTCCAAACTAAGCACTGGCCCCGAACCAGCCCTGGAACTGCTTTGGTGGAAAAGGGGCATGTGTGGAGTCCAGTTATGGCCCTTTTCCACTACCCTTTTTCAGCTCACTTCAGCCCGACACGGCTCGCGTTTCGACTATCTAAGAACAGCACGACTCAGCTCGCTTCAGCCCTGCTCAGCCCCCAAAACTCGCACGGTTTTGGAGTGGGGCTGGAGCGAGCCAAACCGAGCTGAGTGAGGCTAGGGGCGTGAGGAGACACTCCCATGTGCACTGATTGGTGAGGAGGAGTGTCCTCACATGCCCACACACGCCCCGCGAGCACGCTGGGATCTGTAAACCCGGAAGAAGGAGAATTACGAATTACGAGAATTATGAAGCCTTATGCGCCCCGCCTCATCTATACGCTCTTGCCAGTATCTGTTGGCGTTGTCGGTGACAACAAGCCACAGCACCAAGACCAGCAACACTAACGACTCCATGTCCTCCATGTTTATTGTTTACTATCCGGGTCGTGAGACTACCGCTTAAAAGATCACTGATGTCACTGTTTACGCCGCCTAACGACATCACGTGACGTCCACCCACTTTCTCTAACTCCACCCGATGTGTCCACCCACTTCCAGCCAGCACGGTTCAGCGCGGTTGTAGTCGAAACGCAACTCCAACAGCCCCACTCAGCTCGACTCAGCACGGCACGGCTCAGCCCGACTCAGCCGCGTTGGTAGTGGAAAAGCGGCAATAGGTTAACATGGGCTGAAGTACCCTTGAGCAAGGTACCTGTAGTGTGGCTGCCCACTGCTCTGCGTGTGTGCGTGTGCAGAGGATGAATCTCACTGTGCTTGAAGTGTGCATGTGGCAAATAAAGGTTTTTTAAATGTAGTGTAAGAACAAAATGCAAAATGGCAGTTATATGCAAATGTTGTCTCCGCTACAGTCAGAGCACTCGTCCTTATTTCCGTCAACCACGCGCTGCTCGGTCTGTCTGCTCCTGAGCTCAAACTTCAGGGACAAAGAGACACGCCTACGCTGATTATCATTGGCTCGGCGTGGGAACTAATTTGCATATTCAGGGCCGGATTGGCTGGTTTGACTATCAGTGAGCGCTCGTGGAGTCTGTCCGCAGCTGCTGAGTAAGTAAATGGGTAATGTGTGTGAGAGTGAGAGAGTGAGAGAGAGAGAGTGTGAGTGAGTGAGTGAGTGAGGAAAAAGCTCGCGAGGATTAAGAGCAAGGCAGCTGTTGGGTGTAAAGCATGCAGATGCGCTCTGGGTGTGAAATGCGCCTTACGCGGAAACGCTGGACCATTTGCACCATCGGCCTCCTTTTGATCGTCTATAAGACGAAAGAAAGAGCAAGAAGTACTGAGCATCAGGAAGCCCAACTCACAAGGTAGGCGCGACACGTTCCGTCCGTCCTCCTGCTATTGATATGGCCGGTAATGCACACATGCAGGACTCGCTTTGTTATTCTTCTCTCTCTTGGGCTCTCTGAAAAGTCAGAGAGATCATTTTTCCTAGTCATAAAGCATGCTTTCCATTCATATACAGCTCTGAAGTTCATACAGTTCATAATAAACACTCTTCTTCCATTTGATCCTCCAGTTTGTCCCACTGCCTAGTGGGATGGGAAGGGAAGGGAAGGGATGGGATGGGATGGGATGAGGTTTTATTTCCCTTTGTTCTGCCTGAAATGGAATTAATCCCATCCCCTTTCACCTTTTATATTATTTCTACCAAGGCGCTTCTATAGATCCTCTAGAACAAAGATGCCTTCAAGAATAATGAAATTAAATTTTTTTTTTAAATAAAAAGCAGTAATACTACACAAACTCTCAGTGATCAGGGCATGTCCTAATGGTTAGAGAAGCAGCTTTGGGACCAAAAGGTCACTAATTTGATTCCCTGGACCAGCAGGAATGCCTGAAGTGCCCTTGAGCAAGGTACCTAACCCCGACTGGTCCCCAGGCTACTCTGGGGACATTGTATGTCTAGATAAGAGCGTCTGTTAAATGCCTGTAATGTATAAAACCAATACTATAAACAGTAATAAATGTGGCAATACTTCGCATTAAAAAATAGTCCATTGAGTGAGTGCAGCTTTATAGGAAAATGAGCTGTCAGGTTTTACTGAGCAGAACCAGCCACAGTTCTTCTGGAGATTTTGACTGTCACACTTGGTTCTTAGCCTTGTTGCGTTCAAAACCGTGTGTGTGTGTTTTGTCTTTTATGTAATATGCTACTTTCTTTTCTTGACATCCAAGCATTTTTCTGTTACCATTAATTTTGTGCTGGAAGAGTGTGTGTGTGTTCATTTAAAACGTCTTTGTACTGACTCGATAATGTACAAGTCATAAATAAAAATCTATAACAAAGTTTTATGTATATATTTTGCTTCCAACGTCTTTGCATTCCAATCCAAACACGTTTTGCTTCATTTATTTCCCTACAACTGAAATAGAAATAGAAAAAGGATAAACACTTTACAATACCCTGTCCCGACAATGCATCAGGCTGGCTAAACTGGGCCACTTCCCTCTGCACCTCCTCCAGGATATGTATAACCTCCTGATTAAATTTAGAAATCACTTGTCTTTCATTGGCTATTATATAGTCAGTGTGTCTCAGTGCGGTTATAAAACTGGAGGCCTTTAATAAGGCAGCGTTTGATATTAAGGTTCCTTAACAAACTATTAAGTTCAGCATGAATACACCAGAAGAAATGTAAAAGGAATTGGGAGTTGTATTCATATTTAATAAAAAAAAAAATAGCCAAATATTAAACGCATGCATTAAACAGTTTTTACCCTGTTTATGTAATTCATAAATAAAATAAAAAAAAAATCCACAGTGTCCCGTATGAACTAATGAAACAATTTTTAAAGAGTAAAATTGGAGTGAACGAGAATTATGACAATTCCAGTATTTACACCAAGATATCTTCATTAAGCTGATTATCAACAATTAGTAACACACTGATTTATTTTATGCAAATTTATTTGAATGTATTTTTACTCATGGATTGGGTATATTTAGTAGCATTATGTATGGTGTATTAAAGGAACAGTCCACCGTACTTCCATAATGAAATATGCTCTTATCTGAATTGAGACGAGCTGCTCCGTACCTCTCCGAGCTTTGCGCGACCTCCCAGTCAGTCAGACGCAGTCAAACGCGCTGTCACTCCTGTTAGCAATGTAGCTAGGCTCAGCATGGCCAATGGTATTTTTTGGGGCTGTAGTTAGATGCAACCAAACTCTTCCGCGTTTTTCCTGTTTACATAGGTTTATATGACCAGTGATATGAAACAAGTTCAGTTACACAAATTGAAACGTGGCGATTTTCTATGCTATGGAAAGTCCGCGCTATAATGACAGGCGTACTAACACCTTCTGCGCGCTTCGGCAGCGCATTGATACGGAGCTCAGATATCAATGCGCTGCCGAAGCGCGCAGAAGGTGTTAGTACGCCTGTCATTATAGCGCGGACTTTCCATAGCATAGAAAATCGCCACGTTTCAATTTGTGTAACTGAACTTGTTTCATATCACTGGTCATATAAACCTATGTAAACAGGAAAAACGCGGAAGAGTTTGGTCGCATCTAACTACAGCCCCAAAAAATACCATTGGCCATGCTGAGCCTAGCTACATTGCTAACAGGAGTGACAGCGCGTCTGACTGCGTCTGACTGACTGGGAGGTCGCGCAAAGCTCGGAGAGGTACGGAGCAGCTCGTCTCAGTTCAGATAAGAGCATATTTCATTATGGACGTACGGTGGACTGTTCCTTTAATGCTGATGTTCGTTCACACACACACACACACACACACACACACACACACACACACACACAAACGTAAACATGTTACCCACAGTGCTTGCAACTCATGACCTTTTGAAAGTTAGAAAGTCCCACAACTGAAAGCAGAATCAAGTTCCTGCTTGTCCTTAAAACAATTTTTTTTCCGTTCCTCTGACAGACAGAGGCAATATTATTCACTTAAGATCACACCATCGCTCAGAATAGTTTGAACTGTTTTCCTAAAGTCACACGATTGATTTTATATTGATTTTGTTCCTGAGGAGAATCAAAAAGAGGAAGCTTGACTTGCACTTGGCTGCTAGACAGTGATGTGACGTTGTGGTGTGATGTTTGTGTGCGTAAGTAATTATGAATAGGGCCATTAGGGGACAACAGACAGTTCAAAACATGTGGTTTCTGCCTTTTATAGAAAACTGTTTCATCCCCGTGATCAGAAAACAGAAACTGCGAACATCTTACACAGCTAGTAAGCTCTATCAGCCTTGCCAGAACCTTTTCTATTTACAAATTAAAACAGTTAACATGTGAAGGACTTCAAAACAATCCTTGTGCACAGTGTTTCCCTCAGAAGGCTCCAGGTGCACCGTGACTCTGATGAGGATAAAGCGGTTACTGAAGAAATGAAAAACATTTAACAGATTATGTCCAGATTTTCACAGCAGTTCTTGCATAGTTGAATATTGGAGTCTAAATTTCAAAATATCTTTTTTTATTATTAAAAAATATATATCCTGAGGGCGCTGTGGCTCAGTCGACTAAGGCGCCATACCCAGGGGCGCCGCCAGAAATTTTGGGCCCCCCAACTTTGCCCACCCTCGTCACAATTGCACTATTGTCATTATTTGACTTTTGATAGCCCATGGACCTTGAGTTTGTGACTTTGTTATTACATTTTATGTATTAACCTACCAGGGACTAGATGAAAACTGGTCAGTGACTAATTCTGGTGCATTTACAATCACAAATGAAAATTCAAGATTTTGCCACATGCCTTCTTGTGCTAGGATAATTGGTAGTGAAATGTGTGATGTGACTGCTAAGCAACACTTTAATCTAGCAGACTATTAGCAACACTTTAATCTAGTAAACTGTATATGGCGCTCGCTCATTAAAAACTTCAATCCTAAAGCATTTATGGGTTGTATTGCTGCTTACCTCCTTCTCCAAAGGGGGGTTCAGTGGTTTGGTAGGGCGGAGGTCCCCCTGAGGCTGAATCTGTGCATATTTAGGGCACCCCATTAGTTATGAAACTGGTTATTAGCACTAGTTATTATCACCAGCATAACGTAATATTTCATCTTGTTTATCATACAAGTCAGTTCAGTTATTAAAATGGAAAAAATGTCACTGTACAAACTGTAAAAGTGTTCTCTTGATAGGCTAATCCAACCACGTTCATACTGTTCATTTACCATTCGCTAATATTTTGAACACACATGTGAGCGATAGCTACCTTTCTTTGGGAAAAACTGAGTGACCAGTTGCCTGCCTCTCCGGTCCCGCTCAGCTTTCAGCTGCCTTTCTTTACGTTTTTGACAGCCACTCTTCATATTTAGCGATCATGGACTGTACGCACTCCACTGCTGGCTGGCTGGCTGGCTGCTGCACCGCGACACAGCAGCAAGTAGCGTTGCACTGATCAGCACACAGATTTAACGCATCGCGCTTCTACCAGAACTGGACCGTACCATTTCGCAAAAGGGGGAGGGTTAAATGACAATATGTTGAAGAACTCAAGAAATAGACAACCTTGTTCAATTAGCTCATTTTACCAGATGGAATATTGCATTGTTGTTATTTCAAAAGTCTTATTAAAATCATTAAAAGCATATTATCAGCCCCTTAAAGGGCCCCATGGCAGTGCTGAGCCCCTAGAATTGTTCTAACCTTTCCCCCCCTGGCGGCGCCCATGGCCATACCATAAATCCGGGGACCCGGGTACGATTCCGACCCGAGGTCATTTCCCGATCCCTCCCTGTCTCTCTCTCCAGCTCATTTCCTGTCTCTACACTGTCCTATCCAATAAAGGTGAAAAAAGCCCAGAAAAAAATCTTTAAAAAAAAAAAAATATATATCCTTTGTACATTACGTATATACAGTGTCACGGTTTGGCTCTGAACCATGACAAAAATGGAGACAACATGAGGGGTAACAATAATAATAAATAATTTATTTACAAAAGGTAGATCTACGGGGCGGCACGGTGGTGTAGTGGTTAGCACTGTCGCCTCACAGCAAGAAGGTCCGGGTTCGAGCCCCGTGGTCGGCGAGGGCCTTTCTGTGCGGAGTTTGCATGTTCTCCCTGTGTCCGCGTGGGTTTCCTCCGGGTGCTCCGGTTTCCCCCACAGTCCAAAGACATGCAGGTTAGGTTAACTGGTGACTCTAAATTGACCGTAGGTGTGAATGTGAGTGTGAATGGTTGTCTGTGTCTATGTGTCAGCCCTGTGATGACCTGGCGACTTGTCCAGGGTGTACCCCGCCTTTCGCCCGTAGTCAGCTGGGATAGGCTCCAGCTTGCCTGCGACCCTGTAGAACAGGATAAAGCGGCTAGAGATGATGAGATGAATGAGGTAGATCTACAAAGTAAAATAACAATAAAGAAAAACAAAAATGCCTCAGCCATCGCTCTGGCCTGCTGCAGCACAAGCCACCCAGACAGCTCTCACAGGCGGAGTGAGCGGGGAAAGAAGAGACCATGACACTCCAGCAAACTGGACTATAAAGGTACACCAGGCCCAGGTGTAACAATCCTTCTAAATGCCTGTAACACACAAGACAAAGGACAGGGACCTCTAGTGCCCCGGTGGAGCCCTGCAGTCTAATAGGGCAATGGCACAGGCACCCATGATAGAGGGGCCGTGACAACAGTGCCTTGCAAAAGTATTCATCCCCCTTGGTGTTTGTCCTGTTTTGTCGCATTACAAGCTGGAATTAAAATGGATTTTTTTTGGGGGGGGGGGTTAGCACCATTTTGATTTTGATTTACACAATATGCCTACCACTTTAAAGGTGTACAGGTGCACATTGGTTTTATTTATTTATTTATTTTTAATGGTGACACAAACAATAATTAAGATGAAAAAACAGAAATCTGGAGTGTGCATAAGTCCCCCCCCCCCCCCCCCCCCAAAAAAAAAAAAAAAAGAAAAAAAAAGTCATTATTTTATTTTATAGAGGGCTAAAAGGTGGCTCCACCTTTTGCCAAAATTACAGCTGCAAGTCTCTTGGGGTATGTCTCTGTTAGCTTAGCACATCTAGCCACTGGGATTTTTGCCCATTCCTCAAGACAAAACTGCTCCAACTCCATCAAGTTAGATGGGTTGCGTTGGTGTAAAGCAATCTTCAGGTTATGCCACAGATTCTCAACTGGATTGAGGTCTGGGCTTTGATTAGGCTATTCCAAGACATTTAAACGTTTCCGTTTAAACCACTCCAGTGTAGCTTCAGCAGTATGTTTAGGGTCATTGTCCTGCAGGAATGTGAACCTTTGTCGCAGTCTCAAACCTCTGGCTGACTCAAACAGGTTTTCCTCCAGAATTGCCCTGTATTTAGTGCCATCCATCTTTCCTTCAGTCCTGACCAGCTTTCCTGTCCCTGCAGATGAAAAACATCCCTACAGCATGTTGCTGCCACCACCATGCTTCATTATAGGGATGGTGTTCTCAAGGTGGTGGGTTTGCACCACACATGGTATTTCCTATGATGGCCAAAAAGTTCAATTTTTGTCTCATTTGACCAGAGAATCTTCTTCCATGTGTTTGAGGAGTCTGCCACATGCTGTTGGGCAAACTCCAAACGTCTCATCTCATCTCATTATCTCTAGCCGCTTTATCCTTCTACAGGGTCGCAGGCAAGCTGGAGCCTATCCCAGCTTACTACGGGCGAAAGGCGGGGTACACCCTGGACAAGTCGCCAGGTCATCACAGGGCTGACACATAGACACAGACAACCATTCACACTCACATTCACACCTACGGTCAATTTAGAGTCACCAGTTAACCTAACCTGCATGTCTTTGGACTGTGGGGGAAACCGGAGCACCCGGAGGAAACCCACGCGGACACGGGGAGAACATGCAAACTCCGCACAGAAAGGCCCTCGCCGGCCCCGGGGCTCGAACCCGGGCCTTCTTGCTGTGAGGCGACAGCACTAACCACTACACCACCGTGCCGCCCAACTCCAAACGTGATTTTTTTTTTCTTTTTCTGGCCACTCTTCCATAAAGTCCCACTCTGTGGCGTGTACAGCTTAAAGTGGTCCTATGGGCGGATACTCCCATCTCCGCTGTGGATCTCTGCGGCTCCCTCAGCGTTATCTTTGGTGTATTTGTTGCATCTCTGATTAATGCCCTCCTTGCCTGGTCTGTGAGTTTTGGTGGGTGGCCTTCTCTTGTCAGGTTTGTAGTGGTGGCATATATTCTCTCCATTTTGCCATAATGGATTTAATGGTGCTCAATGAGATATTCAAAGTTTGGTTTTTTTTTTTTTTATAACCCAACCCTGATCTATAATTTTCCACAACTTTGTCTCTGACCTGTTTGGAGTGCTCCTTGGTTTTCATGTTGTTTGCTTAGTAGTGTTGCAGAGTCAGGGTCCTTCCAGAACAGGTTGATTTATACAGACATCATGTGACGGATCATGTGACACTTTGATTGCACACAGGTGGATCTTCATCAACTAATTATGTGACTTATGAAGTGAATCGGTTGGACCAGCTCTTATTTAGGGGTTTCATATGAAAGGGGGTGAATACTTATGCACACTCCAGATTTCTGTTTTTTCATCTTAATTATTGTTTGTGTCACCATTAAAAAAAAAAAAAATGCGCACCTTTAAAGTTGTAGGCATGTTGTGTAAATCAAATGGTGCTAACCGTCCAAAAATCCATTTTAGTTCCAGCTTGTAATGCAACAAAACAGGGCAAACACCAAGGGGGATGAATACTTTTGCAAGGCACTGTATATGTTTAATGTTATGGAGTGTTTGAAGTCTGAGTTTGCCTCTTTGAAACTCTGATCATAAAATTAAGGTTAAACAGTAAAAAAAAAAAAAAAAAAAAGGTCAAAAATGAAGGTTGTAATTAAAGCAGTGGAAAATTCCACACCTCTTATTCATGACGTGAACAAATTCGATGGAACATGACAAAAATGCACGTTGTCCAGTGAACCAAAACAAATATTCAGCATAATTTGAAATAAATTCTTGAAATCTATTGCCTATGAAATAATCAGTCCACCCGTCTCACGCCAAGGTCGCTAATCACACAGCTGTTTGTGTTTCATCCCTGATGAGCAGCAAGGCCGCCTTTCACTTTTATTCGCATGTAAAGAAAAGAGGAAACCAGAGAAAACAACCCCATTTTATCAGATTGTGTGCGCTGAATTTTCATGTCAGTGATAAGGGACCTAAAACGCTCCTTATGGTTATGATGTAAAATGTCTGATTGAATCATACACTGTGTTGTTTTCTATGTCTTTGTGGTTTGAGAACGTGCGAGCCAGTTAAGTGACTGCAACATGTGCATACACATCTGTACAGACGTGCTTCATTGCACTCCCACATTTCAACAGTAAATCTGTGAGCAAAAATATCTGTTCAAGGTGGGCCTGCTTGGTTCTTTACCAGAAATGTAGCTACACTTTACTGTAAGTGGTGGACACAAGACCATCGAGACATTTTGAAATTCAAACCCCAGCAAGTTTACATTAAAATGAAGAGCACGAGCAGATTCTGATTGTTACTTCTTACCTGCTGCTATTATACAGCAAATATGTTTAAAATGATCTCCATGTGGAACCAAGAATTACTGGGTTGTATTACAAACCTCTTGACCGAGACTTATGATCAAGTGGCAGAGCAGACAGATTTAATAATTGATCTTTCGAACACCTCCTAGATAGAATTATACTTATGGATACATTTTTCCAGCGTTATTCAAATAACACACTTGATAAGATAGTCTAAGGTAATTTGGCCTTGTCTTTATTATGTGTTTTCACAGAAGGGGCAGAAAGATAATTTTTCCCAGCTTGACTGTTCGTGGCCATCACTGCGTACCTGAAATTATGGGCTTAAATGGATTTCACCAACCTACAAATATTATCATCATTGGATTTATGTGCCATTGCAAATGCCTCTAGTAAGGAGGCAACAATAAATACATTTATATTATCACTACAACGAGGGAGTGAAGGAAAGCCATTATAAGTATTTATTGTCAAAATAAATCTGACTGCGGTATTATTTATACATCACAAGCCGTTGGAAGCAGTTTCTAAAATGGTGACATGGTTTCTCTCCATGATATTGTGTGTAAAATAAAATTAAAAAAAAAAAAAAGAGTTTAGGCGCAGGGCGGCATGGTGGTGTAGTGGTTAGCACTGTCGCCTCACAGCAAGAAGGTCCGGGTTCAAGCCCCGTGGCCAGCGAGGGCCTTTCTGTGTGGAGTTTGCATGTTCTCCCCGTGTCCGCGTGGGTTTCCTCCGGGTGCTCCGGTTTCCCCCACAGTCCAAAGACATGCAGGACTCTAAATTGACCGTAGGTGTGAATGTGAGTGTGAATGGTTGTCTGTGTCTATGTGTCAGCCTTGTGATGACCTGGCGACTTGTCCAGGGTGTACCCCGCCTTTCGCCCGTAGTCAGCTGGGATAGGCTCCAGCTTGCCTGCGACCCTGTAGAAGGATAAAGCGGCTAGAGATGATGAGATGAGATGAGTTTAGGCGCGGGGCAGCACGGTGGTGTAGTGGTTAGCGCTGTCGCCTCACAGCAAGAAGGTCCGGGTTCGAGCCCCGTGGCCAGCGAGGGCCTTTCTGTGTGGAGTTTGCATGTTCTCCCCGTGTCCGCGTGGGTTTCCTCCGGGTGCTCCGGTTTCCCCCACAGTCCAAAGACATGCAGGTTAGGTTAACTGGCGACTCTAAATTGACCGTAGGTGTGAATGTGAGTGTGAATGGTTGTCTGTCTATATGTGTCAGCCCTGCGATGACCTGGCGACTTGTCCAGGGTGTACCCCGCCTTTCGCCCGTAGTCAGCTGGGATAGGCTCCAGCTTGCCTGTGACCCTGTAGAACAGGATAAAGTGGCTAGAGATAACGAGACGAACGAGTTTAGTTGCACCACACTAATCCTGTGTCCAAAATCACTCCCTACTCACTATATGATGAGGACACCATTTTGTAGTGCTGTCCGAAACCTTAGCAAGGATTATTTACACCCTATATAGTGCGCTCAAAGTATCCCACAATGCATCACAAAAAGTAGTGTACAACGATGGTCACTAACCAAAGCAATATATCCCATCATGCATTGCGGTCGCGCTGAAAGAAATCAAATTAAAAGTCTCAGATTTGATTTAATAAAAGGCAGCGGCAAAGAAGAAAGTATTCAGCCTTGATTTAAAAAAAAAAGTGAAAGATGCAGGTACTTTGTATTGATTGATTAATGTGGGAAATACGCTCAGTATAATATGTATATAATAATCACAAAAATACATGCATGTATTTATTATTTTGAAAACCCACCAGCCGACTGATCTGGCATGTTTTAATTGTGCGACAGTAATGACGTATATACCAGCGCGACGGAGTAGTGTCCGAAAGCGTTCTTTTTTTTTTTTTTCATTTTACCAATGAGCTCACTATATAGTCCTCTATATAGTAATTCTCTATATGAGGAGTAGGGAGTAGTGAACGAGAGCGATTTTGGACACGGGGTAAGTCTCAGCGCTCTTACAAACTTAGAAAATCAAAGAAACTCGAATCAACAGTATTTTACAAACAGAAATGTTTTGAGCAGAGATTTAAACTTATTTAAACTCTCCGCAGTGCGGATAATATAAGAAACTTTATTAAGCCCTCGATGGGGAAATTTGCATGTTCCGGTTTGTGCTCACAGAGTCAGGAATAGACGGTACCAAAAAAAAAGTATTTAAAAAAACGTATCAGTAAAAAAGGAAAAACACGGGCTGTGTATGTAATGTACGCAACAAAATAAGACTGGAACTTAAGAGTAGTACAACCCCGATTCCAAAAAAGTTGGGACAAAGTACAAATTGTAAATAAAAACGGAATGCAATAATTTACAAATCTCAAAAACTGATATTGTATTCACAATAGAACATAGACAACATATCAAATGTAGAAAGTGAGACATTTTGAAATTTCATGCCAAATATTGGCTCATTTGAAATTTCATGACAGCAACACACCTCAAAAAAGTTGGGACAGGGGCAATAAGAGGCTGGAAAAGTTAAAGGTACAAAAAAGGAACAGCTGGAGGACCAAATTGCAACTCATTAGGTCAATTGGCAATAGGTCATTAACATGACTGGGTATAAAAAGAGCATCTTGGAGTGGCAGCGGCTCTCAGAAGTAAAGATGGGAAGAGGATCACCAATCCCCCTAATTCTGCGCCGACAAATAGTGGAGCAATATCAGAAAGGAGTTCGACAGTGTAAAATTGCAAAGAGTTTGAACATATCATCATCTACAGTGCATAATATCATCAAAAGATTCAGAGAATCTGGAAGAATCTCTGTGCGTAAGGGTCAAGGCCGGAAAACCATACTGGGTGCCCGTGATCTTCAGGCCCTTAGACAGCACTGCATCACATACAGGCATGCTTCTGTATTGGAAATCACAAAATGGGCTCAGGAATATTTCCAGAGAACATTATCTGTGAACACAATTCACCGTGCCATCCGCCGTTGCCAGCTAAAACTCTATAGTTCAAAGAAGAAGCCGTATCTAAACATGATCCAGAAGCGCAGACGTCTTCTCTGGGCCAAGGCTCATTTAAAATGGACTGTGGCAAAGTGGAAAACTGTTCTGTGGTCAGACGAATCAAAATTTGAAGTTCTTTATGGAAATCAGGGACGCCATGTCATTCGGACTAAAGAGGAGAAGGACGACCCAAGTTGTTATCAGGGGCTCAGTTCAGAAGCCTGCATCTCTGATGGTATGGGGTTGCATTAGTGCGTGTGGCATGGGCAGCTTACACATCTGGAAAGACACCATCAATGCTGAAAGGTATATCCAGGTTCCAGAACAACATATGCTCCCATCCAGACGACGTCTCTTTCAGGGAAGACCTTGCATTTTCCAACATGACAATGCCAAACCACATACTGCATCAATTACAGCATCATGGCTGCGTAGAAGAAGGGTCCGGGTACTGAACTGGCTAGCCTGCAGTCCAGATCTTTCACCCATAGAAAACATTTGGCGCATCATAAAACGGAAGATGCGACAAAAAAGACCTAAGACAGTTGAGCAACTAGAATTCTACATTAGACAAGAATGGGTTAACGTTCCTATCCCTAAACTTGAGCAAGTTGTCTCCTCAGTCCCCAGACATTTACAGACTGTTGTAAAGAGAAAAGGGGATGTCTCACAGTGGTAAACATGGCCTTGTCCCAACTTTTTTGAGATGTGTTGTTGTCATGAAATTTAAAATCACCTAATTTTTCTCTTTAAATGATACATTTTCTCAGTTTAAACATTTGATATGTCATCTATGTTCTATTCTGAATAAAATATGGAATTTTGAAACTTCCACATCATTGCATTCCGTTTTTATTTGCAATTTGTGCTTTGTCCCAACTTTTTTGGAATCGGGGTTGTACTTCACCTGAAGTAGAAATATTGCACTACTAAAATACTGGCAACTAGGTAGTGAATGTTATTGCCCAGCATGACATAACTAACAAGGATGGAATATGTGTCTAAAGTAACCAAAAAAAGAACAAACGCAGGCCATGGACATGATTATACACAATTATGAGAGTTAGACACGAATAAGAAAATACTTGCAGAAGAAATGGATATTGTGCCAAATAGTAATATTGCTGCACAGCATGAGTAGATAATGGTGATGAGATGCGAATAAAGTGACAAAAAGGTGATGGTGACATTGAGAAACAGTGCTGTATTATGCCAGGCTGTCATTGAAAAGTCTGGCAGCAGTTGGCATGAAAGACCTGCGGGAGCATTCCTTCGTGATGTTAATTGGAATTGAATTCCAAAGTCTTGGGGCACAAACCATAAATGCTCCATCTCCGTAGCTCTTTGAGTTTGATGATGGTACTGTGAGCAAACTTTGGTTAGATGATCTTAAGTTACGTTGAGGCTTGTAGCTTGTCAAAAGTTCTTTAATGTATTCTGGTGCTTGATTGTCTGAGACATTTATATGCTAAGAGAAGGATCTTGACATCAATTCTCGCTCTGACGGGTAACCAATGTACAGTGGTGCTTGAAAGTTTGTGAACCCTTTAGAATGTTCTATATTTCTGCATAAATATGACCTAAAACAACATCAGATTTCCACACAAGTCCTAAAAGTAGATAAAGAGAAGCCAGTTAAACAAATGAGACAAAAATATTATACTTGGTAATTTATTTATTGAGGAAAATGATCCAATATTACATATCTGTGGGTGGCAAAAGGATGTGAACCTTTGCTTTCAGTATCTGGTGTGACCCCCTTGTGCAGCAATAACTGCAACTAAACGTTTCCGGTAACTGTTGATCAGTCCTGCACACCGGCTTGGAGGAATTTTAGCCCATTCCTCCGTACAGAACAGCTTCAACTCTGGGATGTTGGTGGATTTCCTCACATGAACTGCTCGCTTCAGATCCTTCCACAACATTTCGATTGGATTAAGGTCAGGACTTTGACTTGGCCATTCCAAAACATTAACTTTATTCTTCTTTAACCATTCTTTGGTAGAACGACTTGTGTGCTTAGGGTCGTTGTCTTGCTGCATGACCCACCTTCTCTTGAGAGTCAGTTCATGGACAGATGTCCTGACATTTTCCTTTAGAATTCGCTGGTATAATTCAGAATTCATTGTTCCATCAATGATCGCGAGCCGTCCTGGCCCAGATGCAACAAAACAGGCCCAAACCATGATACTACCACCACCATGTTTCACAGATGGGATAAGGTTCTTATGCTGGAATGCAGTGTTTTCCTTTCTCCAAACATAACACTTCTCATTAGGAATTTGTTCTTGATTCTAAGATTCCTGTTCTTGGCTGGTAGGAGCAGAACCCAATGTGGTCTTCCGCTGTTGCATGCTGAGATCATTTTCTACTCACCACAGTGGTAAAAGTTGGTATGAGTTCCTATATCCTTCTTGGCACCTTGAACAAATCTGGCCATTTTCCTCTGACCTCTCTTATCAACAAGACATTTCCACGCAGAACTGTCGCTCACTCAGTGTTTTTGTTTGTTTTTTTCACCATTCCGTGTAAACTTGAGACTGTGTGTGAAAACCCCGGGAGATCAGCAGTTTCTGAAATACTCAAACCTGACACCAACACCCATGCCACAGTGAAAGTCACACTAAGCCACAAGAAATTTCTCATTCTGTTTTGAAGTGAACATTAACCGAAGCTCTTGATTTGTATCTGTACGATTTGATGCATTATGCTGCTGTCAGGGCGGCACAGTGGTGTAGTGGTTAGCGCTGTCGCCTCACAGCAAGAAGGTCCTGGGTTCGAGCCCTGGGGCCGGCGAGGGCCTTTCTGTGTGGAGTTTGCATGTTCTCCCCGTGTCCGCGTGGGTTTCCTCCGGGTGCTCCGGTTTCCCCCACAGTCCAAAGACATGCAGGTTAGGTTAACTGGTGACTCTAAATTGAGCGTAGGTGTGAATGTGAGTGTGAATGGTTGTCTGTGTCTATGTGTCAGCCCTGTGATGACCTCGCGACTTGTCCAGGGTGTACCCCGCCTTTCGCCCGTAGTCAGCTGGGATAGGCTCCAGCTTGCCTGCGACCCTGTAGAAGGATAAAGCGGCTAGAGATAATGAGATGAGATGCTGCTGTCAAGGGATCAGCTGATTAGAGAACGACATAAAACAGCAGGTGGATGGGTGTTCCTAATAAAGTGGCCAGTGAGTGTATGTTACATTAACAAATTTTAAAGTTTGTCATCGATACAAACTTTTATCATGACAGAAAGGTATGTGATTTGATTAAAACCAGGCTTGTTGGCGCTTACCGTTTGTCCTGAATGTCCCAAATTATCATCTATCAATTGGCCTCCACCTGCATGAAGTGATTTTAGGTGTGAACACCCAGGAGGCTGTGTTGCCGTAAAGGTGTGTGTGAAAGCTGGAGGAATAACAGAAGGTCTACAGTCGACAAGTCAATACCTGCTTACATGTGTCCTCTTCTGTAAACTAGGCAGCGGTTTTCACATTTTTAAGTCATGTGCTTTAGTAATCTCAGGCGTCCATTATAAACCTAGTCACGTAGATTAACTTGATTTATAAAAAGGCACTTTGTGTCGTAAAGGAATATCCGGTGCACTATAAAAGTTGCATGCAAATACAAAAGCTGGTTTGATTTAAAAAAAAAAAACAGATTACCAAAGTTTTGCTGTGGGTGGTAGCTTAGTTACAAGCAAAATGCAGTTTCCTGTTGTGTGCATATAACTACGAGCTTCTATGCTGGAATAAGGTATGCTTTGTCACTTTCTAAACCCCCACGTTCAACTTCCTTTGTACTCTGTTCATGTCACGATTCTCCTTTCTATTAGTATAGTTAGACATTTTTTTTTTTATATTAAAAGGGACCAGGAACGGTTAACCAACAACTGGAAGATGTTCTCAGCCTGTTTAATGATGAGTTCTGCAACAGGATGTGGATTCTGTGTTGGCCTCAACTTTATCGCTTTAATTTCCAAGAAAGGCAACAGCTATGAAATGAGAATATATTAAACAAGACAGTCATCTATATCCCCCACCATATACACTACCGTTCAAAAGTTTGGGGTCACCCAGACAATTTTGTGTTTTCCATGAAAAGTCACACTTTTATTTCCCACCATAAGTTGTAAAATGAATAGAAAATATAGTCAAGACATTTTTCTGGCCATTTTGAGCATTTAATCGACCCCACAAATGTGATGCTCCAGAAACTCAATCTGCTCAAAGGAAGGTCAGTTTTATAGCTTCTCTAAAGAGCTCAACTGTTTTCAGCTGTGCTAACATGATTGTACAAGGGTTTTCTAATCATCCATTAGCCTTCTGAGGCAATGAGCAAACACATTGGACCATTAGAACACTGGAGTGAGAGTTGCTGGAAATGGGCCTCTATACACCTATGGAGATATTGCACCAAAAACCAGACATTTGCAGCTAGAATAGTCATTTACCACATTAGCAATGTATAGAGTGTATTTCTGATTAGTTTCAAGTGATCTTCATTGAAAAGAACAGTGCTTTTCTTTCAAAAATAAGGACATTTCAAAGTGACCCCAAACTTTTGAACGGTAGTGTATACCAAGTTTAAAGACATCATTTGTCACATTCTTCAAGTTCTGCTGCAGGAAACCAACCCTACCTCTTTACACTGACCTCAGCAGCCCATGGCATAAGCCCACCAGACCTTTGGTCCAGGTGAGCTAAAAATTAAAAATTCTCACATTTCTTAGTATCAAAAGGCACATATACATTACTTACTCAACACGTATGCCAACTTTCAAGACCGTACCACCAGGCCCGGCGCCGTGGGGGGGCGAAAAGGGGCGTCGCCCCCTCAACGGAGACTCAGATCACTTAATTGTTTTCTTATGAAAATATAATGTATTATAGACGTATTAATAATTTGCATTTTCAAATACGAAATATTAAGTGGTTGCGCATTGGACAAAAATACATTTCACATAAATCACTACTAAAACTGGCACGGTAGAACAAATCTGATTGGTTGTTATGATTCTTACGTTGCACATTGTTACTCTTTCATTGCTGACGCTGTACACGCAGGCAAAGGGTTTTGAGAGTGTTGGCGGTTAGCTCGTAGTTTGCTGCTGACCGTGTGTTAGATGGCATCAAAATGGATATTAGAAAATGGATTGTGTCAAAACACACTGTGGAGTATGCAGAGTCCAGCACATCGGCCACCTCAACTGACCAAGATGACACAGGCAGGCCGGTGAAAGGTGTGTGTTGTTTTATGTTTGGCATCTTTCCGGTTGTAACGCATGTCTGTGAGAAAATCGGAGGGGAGGGTTAACAGGTGGGCACGGGTGTTGATAAAGCGCAACTGCCCTGGTAATATGTCACATGATTTTCCTGTACGAAAGCAACCTTCGGGGCCGTGGTTTTGTGGTTGGCGCAGTTAATTGTTTGAAACACGTTGTCAGACCGCCATCACTACTACACACTATATGAAAAATATTTGCCCCCTTGCGATTTCTAATTGCCCCCTTAGTAAACTGGTCCCGGCGCCGGGCCTGCGTACCACTCATAGTTTTCAAGTTCTGCTCCGGAAACAAAACCTACCCCAAGACTAACCTGAGAGACTAAGTCTGAAATGGTTTCCATGGAAACATGAAAAATTAAAATTTCTCAAATTTTTTAGTATGAAAAGGCACATCTACATCACCTGGTTAACATGTGTACCAAGTTTCAAATCTGTATCATGAATAGTTTTGGATATATGTTCCGGAAACAAACATTGCTCTTAGAAACTAAGTCAATCTTTTTTTTTTTTTTTCCCCAAAAAATCCAAAATCGCAAAAGGCACCAGTTCACATGTTGCTTGATGTGTATACAAAGGTTTGTGAAGATATCTTCAGTAGTTTTAAAGATATGGCCCTGAAACAAAATCGTGACCAGACAGACAGAACCTGTTTCTATATCCCCCGTCAAACTTCGTTTGGGCGGGGGATAATAAAATATGAAACATGATCTCAAACCTAAAAGTGACTCATTTCGACCTGTCTGTATAAAGAAAACTGAAAAGCAATAATTGAAAAGCAAATGGGTAACATCACTGCTGTAAACAGTGCTATCTGAAAAACATGCTTTGTATTCTCTCATAATAGTGAAAAGCTTCTGTATTCAGGAATATTCCTTCCTTTTACCAAAAAGATGAAACAGCAATAAAGCGTAACCTATTCATGTGAATTTCACACCTGATTTCCTTCCCCAAGGGAAATTATTTGACCGAAATTACACTCTTCCTTTTTTGTTTTTTTTTGTTTGTTTGTTTTTTTTGCAGTGAGAATGAGCTGAGTACTTCGAGACTAATGGTCAATGGCAGTGAGAAAGTCTTTCGCAAGAACCTTCCGGCATATTTGCAGGCCAGCCAAGAAGGATGGAAGGTCAATGCTACTCTAGTTGGGCTAATAAGGTGAGTCAAGTCTTTGGGTGCTGATATTAAAGTAGTTCTAGAATTTTAGAACCCGCTATTGATGAAAATGTAGTATAAGGGTATATATTCAATGTATGCAAATTAAAAATAAAAAATTTCCCCATCAAAGGGGTGTATTTGAGCGACAAAACCGAGCTTCTGGGAAGCATTTCCTAGAAATCCCAGTCGGGAGTCACGTGACCGATGACGTAGTAAATTGACCAGGATGGCAGCATCCAGTATAAACACAAGCGAAATGAGTGAATCAGACAGCGATTATTCAGACGAAATTGCGTCTGAAGACGAAAGTGAATCGTGTTCCAGTCGAGGTGAGTCGATGCACAACGTTTTTTCTACTAAATCAGAGGTCTGGGCCGAAATGTGCGTCGTGATCGGCAGTATATTTGGGGCGAACCGATGGCGTTCAAGCGGCCTTTCCAACAACACGGAAATGACTGCAGCTGTCAAAGTCTGCTTTGTGTGCGTTCGGAGCTTGGGGAGAAGAAAAACGCGGGCCTGAATGGGGACAGTCACGGCTGTATCGTAGAAGTGCAAAGCAGGAACTCGTCCAGGGATCGTCTAGTTCTTGTTTAGTTATAGAACCCTTTAATTGTCCTAAAGGTTCGGGAAGCTCGTTCAAAGCGCGCCTCAAGATTCTCCCATGGACTATAAAAACCACTTTTCCCTTTACACTCACCAGCATAAATATGCGCACTAGCCTTCAACTAGCACCAGTCTGCCCTCGTCCGCTTTACTTGCCGGTTCCACTCAGCGAGATCGTATCCATTATTCTTATCAGGATCAGGGAACTGATGCAGAGATACTCCGTCTTTGTTGTTTTTAGAACAGCTGTACAACTGTACAGCTGTAGAACACTTTTTTACCATTCTTTAAATTCGTTTCTTAAGACAAGGATTTTTTAAGATGTTACCACACGGACTGGCCAGCGGGAGTTTTCCCGGTGGGCCGGTGGTTCAGTGTGGGCCGGCGGAGAAAAAAAACAGTTGCGCGCTGGCCTTTAATATGATAAGCAATGTTAACAGTTTCTTAAAGAAACTGTTAACATTGCTTATCATATTAAAGGCCAGCGCGCAACTGTTTTTTTTTGTTTGTTTGTTTGTTTTTTTCTCCGCTGGCCCACACTGAACCACCGGCCCACCGGGAAAACTCCCGCTACTCCCGATGGTCAGTCCGTGTGACAGTTTCGGCGATTAAACTTCCGCCTTCTTCAAAACAGTCACCAGATGTCGAGTGGTGACGTGCCTTATCAGCTGATGTTACTCTAAGGAGGCATGAACATCCCGCCCAATTTGACAGGTAGTTCACGCCTCCTGCTGTAGGAGGCGTGAACTACCTGTCAAATTGGGCGGGACGTTCACGCCTCCTTAGAGTAACATCAGCTGATAAGGCACGTCACCACTCGACATCTGGTGACTGTTTTGAAGAAGGCGGAAGTTTAATCGCCGAAACTGTCAAGGTAACATCTTAAAAAATCCTTGTCTTAAGAAACGAATTTAAAGAATAGTTTCAATAGGTAGACATAATGAACTTTCACTACACACTTTTTTACCATCGTATACAGTGGAAATAATCCGTAGATCCGCGAATTGTCACTCACAGTCACAGTATGTACAGGCAGTGAGCTGTCTAGCTTGTCAATTTACTACGTCATTGGTCACATGATCGCGGCGCGATGTTTTGCTCGTGGGCTATCGCAGAAAATCCTCTATAAAATCATTACGGATAAACATTTTTTAGTGATTTTTTTTTTTTTGTAATATACTACAAATATTAGTATTCATCATTACATGCAAAGGCGATTTTCACATTCTAGAACTACTTTAAGCATTATTGATGTTACCGGCCTTATTTCGTGTATTTGCTGGCATTTTAGAGCCGAGCGTTGACTTTGCTTGTACACACACCGCTGCTGCATTTCATCATTGAGTTGTTTGTGAGCAGGGATGGAAGAGTGGAAGTGTTTATCACCAATGCCTAGCGGTTCTGTTACTTCATTTAACCACCCGAGCTTGTTACTTCTGCATTTTCGCCATCTACTTCATGGTTCGAGTTAACTTTTCTATTACACGAGTGCATTACAGCTTGACAGTCAGCTGAGACTTATCCCTCATGAAATACTGCATTGTTTTGTATCAATGAGTGGCATGGAATATAAAAAGCAATGAATTTGTACAACCCTGATTCCAAAAAAGTTGGGACAACGTACAAATTGTAAATAAAAATGGAATGCAATGATGTGGAAGTTTCAAAATTCCATATTTTATTCAGAATAGAATATAGATGACATATCAAATGTTTAAACTGAGAAAATGTATCATTTAAAGAGAAAAATTAGGTGATTTTTAAATTTCATGACAACAACACATCTCAAAGTTGGGACAAGGTCATGTTTACCACTGTGAGACATCCCCTTTTCTCTATACAACAGTCTGTAAACGTCTGGGGACTGAGGAGACAAGTTGCTCAAGTTTAGGGATAGGAATGTTAACCCATTCTTGTTTAATGTAGGATTCTAGTTGCTCAACTGTCTTAGGTCTTTTTTGTCGTATCTTCCGTTTTATGATGCACCAAATGTTTTCTATGGGTGAAAGATCTGGACTGCAGGCTAGCCAGTTCAGTACCCGGACCCTTCTTCTACGCAGCCATGATCCTGTAATTGATGCAGTATGTGGTTTGGTATTGTCAGGTTGGAAAATGCAAGGTCTTCCCTGAAAGAGACGTCATCTGGATGGGAGCATATGTTGCTCTAGAACCTGGATATACTTTTCAGCATTGATGGTGTCTTTCCAGATGTGTAAGCTGCCCATGCCACACGCACTAATGCAACCCCATACCATCAGAGATGCAGGCTTCTGAACTGAGCGCTGATAACAACTTGGGTCGTCCTTCTCCTCTTTAGTCCGAATGACATGGCGTCCCTAATTTCCATAAAGAACTTCAAATTTTGATTCGTCTGACCACAGAACAGTTTTCCACTTTGCCACAGTCCATTTTAAATGAGCCTTGGCGCAGAGAAGACGTCTGCGCTTCTGGATCATGTTTAGATACGGCTTCTTCTTTGAACTATAGAGTTTTAGCTGGCAACGGCAGATGGCACGGTGAGATTTGTAAAATATTGCATTCCGTTTTTATTTACAATTTGTACTTTGTCCCAACTTTTTTGGAATCGGGGTTGTAGATACCTGGCTGGGAAATCAAATCAGTAATATATGGCTAATTTCATCAAATGAATTAGAAGCCGTTAATGGCTAGATGGCCATGGCCTAATGGTTAGAGAGGCAGCTGTGGGACCAAAAGGTCGCAGGTTTGAGTCCCTGGACCAGTAGGAATGGCTGAAATGCCCTGGACCAAGGCACCTAACCTCCAATTACTCCCCAGGCTGCTCTGGGTATGTTGTATGTCGCTCTGGATAAGAGTGTCTGCTAAATGCCGGTCATGTAACGTAATGGTCAGTCCAGTTACAAGCTTTTTGCTTTTGTTCTAACGGTGCTGCAGCCGACAGCATAAATATGTAAAAACCCTTTGATTATATCCATAAGCATGGAGCCTGAGAGATAAGAGAAAAGATTAAACAGGGCAAATCTCTGATACTTAGATAAATTGGTCCTTCTTATCTCTTGTTTCCATCCTCGCCAATGAAGTCTTGTTGGTAAGTGGTAAACCATCACAAGAAGAAGTGTAGCTAAGGGGTGGGGGTTGGTTTGGAACCCCCCTGAAACATTTTATGACATTTCCTAATGCTTATTCATGGGTGGTTAACGTAGACGTACAGAGCATCTGGTTCTATTTTGTATCAAATGGCATTGTTTTGCACAGTAATTGCACTATAATGAAATTCATAAAAGGTCAGTGGAGTCGATCTTAATACTGTATTCTATATTTAACCACCCCGATGTCAAATGAATGCATCTCTAAGTTAGTTTTGTGACATTTTATTGGTGACAATCTGCTGTAGTAAGGAACAGAATTAACCATTTGGAATTAATTGTCAGAAAGGTATTTTACCAATATGTCATTAACCTGATTAATATTGAAAGACTGGTTAATGGTAGATTATGCTTTTAAATGGGGAAGCCATGGCCTGATGGTTAGAGCAGTAGCTTTGGGACCAAAAGGTTACCGGTTCAATTCCCTGGACCAGCAGGAATGGCTGAAGTGCCCTTGAGCAAGGTACCTAACCCCCAACTGCTCCCCAGGCTGCTCTGAGTATGTTGTATGTGGTTCTGGATAAGAGCGTCTACTAAATGCTCTAATGTAATGTCAGGCTTGTAGTACTCAAGTCCAGGACTGGGACTCAAGTCTGACTCGTGCCTTAATTTTAAGGACTCGTGACTCGACTTGGACTTGAGTGGACTCGTGCATTAAGTGTATTCGGACTCGTAAATTGGAGATGAGGGCTCTGATTTTTTTTCTTTATTTTTTGTAACATGCCATAATAATTTGACATGATATTTATACTGTATCTACATCAATTTTTGTACTAATTTCGTGCAAGAGTGTCACACCTGCGCGCCTTGGCGCATGCACCAGATAGACTCTCGGGTGTGCTCCGGACAGCGCACGCGCCAAGCGGACTCTCGCGCGTGCCGTACACAACTCACACCTGCACAGGATTAAGGTGCAATCAGCACACCTATATAAAAGCTGTGAAAACACACTTACTTTGCGAAGTATTGAGTTGCGTTGCTGACACGTTACTGAGCCTTATTTCCTGTTTCTCGTCTTTAATTCTGCCGAGTCTACAACAGCCCATTTGTGCCTCACTCGACCTATTGTCTGTTTCACTGTTTTCTGATTTTGCCTGCCATTCTGGATTGTTTGTCTTCACTTATATTAATAAACACACCTTCTGCACTTGCATCCGTCTCCCAACCATCTCTGACAGAATACTTCACACTCCCTGATAAAGAGAAGCACATTCACCTGTTCATACGTCATGTTCAGGAACAAACTAATGTTAATGGCGCTGAAACAGCCACCGTCGAATGGCGCGGTTGGAGTCTTGTTCCTGGACTCGACTCGAAATTTTCTTTAATGACTTGGACTTGACTCGGACTTGAACACTGGGGACTCGAGACTGGACTTGGACTCGAGGTTTAGTGACTCGACTACAACACTGTAATGTAAAATGATTAAATAACACCTTCATGCCATCAAGACTTCTGCTGCTGTTTAGCATCCACCAAAAAGCATAAGCGCATCAGTTATCAATAAATTATGAATACAGTTTATTGAGTACATTTCATCATCCCACTCTGAAATGAATTCCTGCATACACCCTTGTAACAAGGTTAGCCGATGCTAAAGGGTTAGTACTTTTTTTAATTCACCAAAAAGTAGTTTCTGACCTCACAATCTATCTTCTTGTAGCATGTTTAAATGACACTATCTGCTTAGCAAAGTCATTGATTCTCATCGCATGTTCAGGATTCATGTTAAAGCTGCTTTTTTTATTTGTATACTAATTAAACTAGGTATAAATAGTTTAGGCGGCACGGTGGTGTAGTGGTTAGCACTGTCGCCTCACAGCAAGAAGGTCCGGGTTCGAGCCCCGTGGCCGGCGAGGGCCTTTCTGTGCGGAGTTTGCATGTTCTCCCCGTGTCCGCGTGGGTTTCCTCCGGGTGCTCCGGTTTCCCCCACAGTCCAAAGACATGCAGGTTAGGTTAACTGGTGACTCTAAATTGAGCGTAGGTGTGAATGTGAGTGTGAATGGTTGTCTGTGTCTATGTGTCAGCCCTGTGATGACCTGGCGACTTGTCCAGGGTGTACCCCGCCTCTCGCCCGTAGTCAGCTGGGATAGGCTCCAGCTTGCCTGCGACCCTGTAGAAGGATAAAGCGGCTAGAGATAATGAGATGAGATGAGATAAATAGTTTAGTAATAGTGTGCTCATTAGGATGGGTTAGTTTCCGCAAAATTATTTGTTAGTAGCTTTGTTTAGATGCAAACGAAGCTCACGGTGTTCTAGTGCCATTATTTATGCCTGTGTGAATGATGTAGCCATGTTAGTTTTCTACCTTTCTATGATGGTAGGTGTAAGAGCCGTTAGTTTTTTATGAAATATTAAGGTTGTAGGAGTATGAAGATGCTGTTTTTGGATAGGGACCGCGAGTAGGGCCTACATGTAATGTTTGTACGTGGTGACAAAGAGAGATATGAAGTGTGTAAAGTTTGTAAATTAGGAATATTGTTGGTTTGAATTTGCATATATTTCCCAGTGTATTTGTTGTAAACATCTGTTACAGACATGCCAACCAAACCAAGAGACTGACATGTTCTAGGTGTCTGTGGAACAGGACCTGTCTTTCATGCTAAGAATAGTGTGCCATGTAGGGCCATGTTTACCCAAAGGAGGAAATGTTAAACTGTTGAAATCCAAACCACACGCTTTGCTTAAAGTTGTGTAGGGCACGTATTCTTGAATACGTGCAGCTTTGCTTGGGCATGTGTGCAGATTTCCTGACTGTAGATTTCAAGAGATAAATGTAAATGAGCAGTGCAGGCTAAGCATAAATGCTCATTTTGCTTTCAGCCTACAAACACATCACTTCTTTGTGTCCATTTAGTTGTGTTTTAATAATTTATGATAATGATTATTTAAAAAAAAAAAAGGTTCCCTGGGAATCTGCTTCCTGGTTTGTGCTGCAGATTTCTAAAAAGGAAGAGACAGAAAATGTTCTAATATAAGCAGATCAACTTGAAACTGAAGTCCTGCACGTCTGAACTGGAAAGATATTCCTGTAGGTCTTCACTAGTGATGGAAAAAAAATATTTTCGTTAAGTTCAATCAAATATTATTCATATTGTCACAAAGCAGCTGTACAGAAATTTGGATATAAATGAGACAAAATGAGGAAGAAACTTCTGAGAGAAACCAGACAGAACGCATCCTCTTCTGGGTGACCAGATAGTGGAATCAGTACAGTATACAGGTATAGAAGATGTAAAGTATGAAAGGATGTTCAGTATGAGCATGTTGTGAATAAGAGTCCTGGGATAATGCAAAGACGGTGGTGTAGTGGTTAGCGCTGTCGCCTCACAGCAAGAAGGTCCTGGGTTTGAGCCCAGTGGCTGATGGGGGGGCCTTTCTGTGTGGAGTTTGCATGTTCTCCTCGTGTCTGCATGGGTTTCCTCCGGGTGCTCCGGTTTCCCCCACAGTCCAAAGACCTGCAGGTTAGGTTAATTGTTGGCTCTGAGTTGATCGTAGGTGTGAAATGTGAGTGTGAATGGTGGTGTCTCTATGTATCAGCCCTGTGATGACCTGGCGACTTGTCCAGGGTGTACCCCGCCTCTCACCCGTAGTCGGCTGGGATAGGCTCCAGCTTGCCCACGACCCTGTACAGGATGAGCGGTTACGGATAATGGATGGATGGATGGATGGATGGATCGACACAAGACAGTCCTTATGATTACAGCAGCAGCTCGTAGAAGGTACAAGTCTACAGTATTCCTGTGAGATTCTCTACTGAAGCATGGGACAGACTATTTTTGGGAAATGCAAATCTTTTGGGTATCCATGTAGGACCATCCATAGCAGCAGACGGTGAGTCACAAGTGCACAAAGTTCCGGATGAAGAAGTGGGAAGAACAGAGCTGAAGTAGAGCATCAGGATGAATCAGACACATGTCTGGAGGGTGAGAGGAGCCACAGCAGGAGTAAAGTATCAGGATCAGGCAGCAGGAGTCTCGAGACATCTACAACTCCACAGATATTACAGAGAGTTTCAGAGTTAGACATTGAAGAAAGTGGCACTTTAAATTTTTTTCAATGCAATTTCTAAATTGCAATTCATTTCCTGTTTTGGTATTATTAATTAACATTAATGGCCTGTCTATTAACTGTCCTTAACCAGAACAGCTTTAATCAACAGTCATCACTGATCATTAATCATCAATAGTGTAAACAAACCTAAAAACAGATCCTGTGCTTATGTACCTAATTAGTAGATTACACATTTTATTTCAGTAGAGCACAATGTTCAGTAGAATGATGATAACACTGGTTTGAGTTGTTGGTTTTTTTTCTTCTTTTTCTATGCTATTTCATGACCTTTATAATCAAGTACTGTACATAAAATAGTTCCTACTAGTAGGTTTAACAGACTACGTTCTTTTATTTCAGTGGTTTGTCTGCAAAACCAAAGTGTTACACTACCGTTCAAAAGTTTGGGGTCACTTTGAAATGTCCTTATTTTTGAAAGAAAAGCACTGTTCTTTTCAATGAAGATCACTTGAAACTAATCAGAAATCCACTCTATACATTGCTAATGTGCTAAATGACTATTCTAGCTGCAAATGTCTGGTTTTTGGTGCAATATCTCCATAGGTGTATAGAGGCCCATTTCCAGCAACTCTCACTCCAGTGTTCTAATGGTACAATGTGTTTGCTCATTGCCTCAGAAGGCTAATGGATGATTAGAAAACCCTTGTACAATCATGTTAGCACAGCTGAAAACAGTTGAGCTCTTTAGAGAAGCTATAAAACTGACCTTCCTTTGAGCAGATTGAGTTTCTGGAGCATCACATTTGTGGGGTCGATTAAATGCTCAAAATGGCCAGAAAAATGTCTTGACTATATTTTCTATTCATTTTACAACTTACGGTGGGAAATAAAAGTGTGACTTTTCATGGAAAACACAAAATTGTCTGGGTGACCCCAAACTTTTGAACGGTAGTGTATATGAATAAGGGCAGTTCTTCAGTAACGGAATGACATTCACAGCAAAATGTGGTAATTTTTTTTTTTTTTTAAAGTGGCAGTACTCAAGATAATGGTATTAAATAAAAATTTCACACTGCATGGGGTATCCTTTGGCCTTAAAAAAAAAAAGCCTAGAAAAATTGCCTATGTATAACTCCGAACGCAAAATCTTTTATGAGGAAAGAAAAGTCAGTAACGGAATTACGTCAGAAAAAAAAAAATCAACTGCACTTTCATTTCTTAAAATGAAAACCAAGAGTTTGCATTTTAATTTTAATGGGGGGTGATTTTTAAATATGGCTTTTAGTGCATTTTGCCTTAGAGTCCATACTTTAGCAATATCACCGATCTGACAAGTTACGGCAACCTTAATAATTTCATAATTTTGGCCTCTCTGCTGAAGAATTGCCCATAAATAAAGAAGAAAGAAAAAGAAAACACAACTTTATTCACACACTTAACCCATCTGAAGCAGTGAACACACACACACACACACCCAGAGCAGTGGGCAGCCATGCTAACAGCACCTGGGGAGCAGTTGGGAGTTAGGTGCCTCGCTCAAGGGCACCCCAGCCCATGGCCGTCCCATATTAACCTAACCTGCATGTCTTTGGACTGTGGGGGAAACCGGAGCACCCGGAGGAAACCCACGCAGACAACATGCAAACTCCACACAGAAAGGCCCTCGCCGGCCGCTGGGTTCGAACCCAGAACCTTCTTGCTGTACGGCGACCGTGCTAACCACTACACCACTGTGCTGGTAATCCCGGTGGATACTACCAATTTTACATTTTAGAAATTTGGGGTGTCCAGCCAGTTGGTCAAAAAATAAAGTTGTTTTATTGGATATTCTAAATTTACAGTTAATCTTTTTTTTTAAAGGGATTTTCTTCAATTTGGTGCAGCCAATCCAGAGAATTTAGTGAAAAATGTTTTAAGGCATCATCATCTCGACAGAAAATCAAGTTTGGGGAAAATCAGCTGTAAACTTTAATGTGTAAATTGAAATTGATGCATAACAACCAGATACTTGCCACCTTTAGTCCTATTTATAGGTTGTTTTGCAGTATAATATTTTGGTGACGGATTATATTAGAGACGCAGGAAAGCTACGTCTCATAATGAACTTTCACTACACTGAACTTATTTTCTGGTGATGCCCTATTTGTGTAATTTTTTTCCCCTTTATTTATTACATTAGAGCACAGTGAAATTCATCCTCTGCATTGAACCCATCTGAAGCACTGAACACACACATACCCAGAGCAGTGGACAGCTGTGTTGCAGCACCCAGGGAGCACTTTATGATTAGGTGCCTTGCTCAAGGGCACTTCAGCTATGGATGTGGAGGGAGGGGACGTGCTCGTTATTCACTCCCCCCACCCGCACAATTTCCTGCGGATCCAGGGAATCAAAACGGCGACTTTTTGGTCCCAAAGCTGCTTCTCTAACCTTTAGTCCATGGCTTCCTTCCATTGCCATTGGCACTGAAAGATGTGTAAATGTGTGAAAAACAAACATCCAGGGCGTGTCAGTTTTGCAGGCAGAAATGCCTTGTTGATGAGAGAGCCCAGAGGAAAATGGGGAAATTTTGAGCTGACAGGAAAGCTACAGTAACTCACTGTAGAAATAGTTAAGGTGGGTGGAGCACAGAAGCACGGCAGGCCAGAACTGAGTTCGCCAATACCCTTTTATTTTAGCTTTTCAGCTTTAAAGGAACAGTCCACCGTACTTCCATAATGAAATATGCTCTTATCTGAATTGAGGCGAGCTGCTCCGTACCTCTCCGAGCTTTGCGCGACCTCCCAGTCAGTCAGACGCAGTCAGACGCGCTGTCACTCCTGTTAGCAATGTAGCTAGGCTCAGCATGGTCAATGGTATTTTTTGGGGCTGTAGTTAGATGCGACCAAACTCTTCCGCGTTTTTCCTGTTTACATAGGTTTATGTGACCAGTGATATGAAACAAGTTCAGTTACACAAATTGAAACGTAGCGATTTTCTATGCTATGGAAAGTCCGCACTATAATGACAGGCGTACTAACACCTTCTGTGCGCTTCGGCAGCGCATTGATATCTGAGCTCCGTATCAATGCGCTGCCGAAGCGCGCAGAAGGTGTTAGTACGCCTGTCATTATAGTGCGGACTTTCCATAGCATAGAAAATCGCTACGTTTCAATTTGTGTAACTGAACTTGTTTCATATCACTGGTCACATAAACCTATGTAAACAGGAAAAACGCGGAAGAGTTTGGTCGCATCTAACTACAGCCCCAAAAAATACCATTGACCATGCTGAGCCTAGCTACATTGCTAACAGGAGTGACAGCGCGTCTGACTGCGTCTGACTGACTGGGAGGTCGCGCAAAGCTCGGAGAGGTACGGAGCAGCTCGTCTCAATTCAGATAAGAGCATATTTCATTATGGAAGTATGGTGGACTGTTCCTTTAACCTCACACAGTCACACACAACACACACGTGTTCTGGTCGAGAGAGCTCCCTTCCTCTGCTCTCCCTCTCCTCTTATAGGGCGCGGTCACTGGGGAAGACACACAAACACAGGTTAATTCCCGTCAGGTGCAGTGATTCTGCCACTTACCGTCCCTGACTCCGCCCTCCATTCACAGACCGACGCTTGACCACGCCCCCGCTGCCGCACTCACCTAGCCACACTTTACAACCATGGTGATCAGAAAAGCATCTCTAAATGCACAACAGCAGAACCCAGATTAGAGTCTGTTCCTGTAAGCCAAGAATAGGAATATGCAGCTACAGTGCGTACAAGCTGCTTAGGGATATTCCTTCAACTGTCCAGTTTTGGTGCTCACTTCTTTTTCCTGTGTAAACTGTACAGACTGTTCTGCATAAAATGTGAGGACATCAGCAAATTCTGAAACTCTCAAACTAGACTGTCTGACACCAAGAGCCATGCCACGGCCAGAGACACTGAGCTCACTTTTCCCCCTATTCTGATATTTGATGTGATCATTAACAGAAGTTTTCTACATGTATCTGCATGAACCTTTTTTTTTGCTCTGCTGCCACATGATTGACCAATAGGATAATTGCATGAATGTTCAGGGGTACAGGTGTTCCTATTAAAGTGGCCTGCGAATGTAACCTACACACATGTGATTAGTGCTGTGCATCAAGTAATGAATGTTAGTTCACCTACAGTACATTTAGTTTAGATTAGATTCAACTTTATTGTCATTGCACATGTCACAAGTGCAAGGCAACTAAATGCAGATTGCATCGAACCAGAAGTGCATAGCAGTAAATGTACAGAAATTACAGGGTATGGAATGGTATAATGATAGAGATATTTAAGTTATGCTACGAAATTGAGTCGTACATGAGCTGATACGCACCTCGTCGGCTATAAGCCGTGTACGACGAGATTGAGTAGAATAACTGTTTTATTTCTCCACCTTCACTGGATTTTGAGAAACGGAGCATTTTTATTTTTTGCAAATTCGATAAATAAAAGCTTTATACAAACGAATTAACTTTAGTGTTGTTGTTGTGTGTGTGTGTTTTTTTTTTTTTTTTTTTTGTATAAAGTGCTGTCGTGCCGAGGTATAGCATAGCTCATCTCATCTCATTATCTGTAGCCGCTTTATCCTGTTCTACAGGGTCGCAGGCAAGCTGGAGCCTATCCCAGCTGACTACGGGCGAAAGGCGGGGTACACCCTGGACAAGTCGCCAGGTCATCACAGGGCTGACACATAGACACAGACAACCATTCACACTCACATTCACACCTACGGTCAATTTAGAGTCACCAGTTAACCTAACCTGCATGTCTTTGGACTGTGGGGGAAACCGGAGCACCCGGAGGAAACCCATGCGGACAACATGCAAATTCCGCACAGAAAGGACCTCGCCGGCCACGGGGCTCGAACCCGGACCTTCTTGCTGTGAGGCGACAGCGCTAACCACTACACCACCGTGCCGCCCGTATAGCATAGCTTTAGACATTTATTTAATTCTTCCTTGTACGTTTTAGTTCTGTAATTTTCAAACAACTTTGAGCTTTTGAACCAGTCCTAAAAAAAAAATTCAACAAATTAAGGCTTAAAGATGAAGAATGTAAACAAACTGGCGAAAAGACGGTAGCAATTTGTGAAAAATGCTATAATAATAATAATAATTCTTGAAAAAGGAAAAAAAGACATTCATTCCGTATTTTTTGGGGTTTTGTTTTCGAGTATAGTTTTTATTTCGTCCTTGGTTGGTTCAGCAACGCATTCCGCCATTTTTGTTTTTCTCTACTCATGGTGTATGAGCCGATATCCTAGTAGTAGAGTAGCCAATCAGAGTGCACGATTGCTCATATCCAGTGAACGTGGATGGAATACTTTGGATTAGTGATATGGTACTGTTGCTACATTTCAAATCAAGCAGCGTGTAAGGAGTTTAAAAATTATAAATATTTTATTGGCCAAAGAAGTGAAAAGTCTGATAAATGCTGCATCTTTTCATTTTCTTAGCACATATATTTTTGCAGAGCTCATACAGAGATGTGTTTCATGTTGCTTGGATTTGAGCATTCTTGGCATGGGTGTACTGGTTGCTAATGATTCAGTTTTGTGTAACACTGACCTGTGAATGACAAAAAAAAGGCCGGTAATTAGCATTTTCTGGAGCATGTGAGCTGAATATAAATTAATGACAGATCTGTCTTTTAATTGCATGCAGTGCTTTTAGGTGGGTGTGAAAGAAGAGGGCATTATCGGTTTGGTGCGAACCCCTCACTTTATCACATCAAAAGACACACACTCACGCATGCGCGCGCACACAAAAGTACGTTTTGTCTTGTGATCCTTGTTAGTACCTTCCATTTGATGCAATGCCTACACCCAGATCTACCCTAATCTTAATCTCAGTAGCTAATGAACAGTTATTCCACGAAATCAAGTCGTACATGAGCTGATAGGCAACGAGACGCGTAGCGCAGAGTCGACTGTAAGCCATGTCCGACGAGATTGAGTGGAATAATTATTTTATTCTATCCACGTTCACTGGATTTTGAAAAGCAGAGCATTTTTATTTTTAATTTTTGCAAATTCGATAAATTAAAAACTCCTATACAAAACGTTTGACAAAATCATTTCCGCTTAGAATGTAAACAAACTGGTGAAATGACAGGAGCAAGTTGTGAAAAATGCTATAATAATAATAATTATTGAAAAATAAAGATATGTTCTTAGCATCAAATACTTTCATTCCATAGTTTGCTTTTTTTTTGGGGGGGGGGTGTTTTCATGTAGAGTTTTTATTTCATCCCAGTTAGTTCAGCAACACGCACCGCCATTTTGTTTTTCTCTACTCACATTATATCAGCTGATATCCTCGTAGTAGAGTAGCCAATCAGAGCGCACGACTGCTCATATCCAGTGAATGTGGATAGAATAAAAGCAGATAGCTCTTAGTTTTGTTGTTTTTTTAATACTGTAAAAGCTACAGTTTTTGCTCATGGTCAAAACATGTCAGATATTTCTGTCCTTGTTGGGACAGTTGGTCTTCGCCAAGAGTGCTAACCGACCCTGCTTTGTAATATATATACGGCATGTTGTTTACCAGCTGGGAGGTCCGTATGGTGAAATACCGTGACCAAGGTCTTGAAAGTACTGAGCGAGGCCCTCTGGGCCGAGGTCAGTATTCAAGGCCGAGGTCACGGTATTTCACCATACGGACCAACCTTAAGCTGGTAAATAATATTTTTTTCTTTACCAAATTCTAACAGAAAACGAGAGCGCCCGAAAGGGAAAACCGAACCGAGCCGCCATTTTGAACCCTCATTCACGGCTGTAATGCAAATTGCTTCCTCCTCGGTATACAAGTGCACTTCCATGGCAGGGAAAAAACTACATTTTGCCGCCTATGTAGTCCCCTATTTATACAAAATTGAGTCATTCAGGGTTCAGCCATGTTTTTGCTCGGCGTTAGCAACAGTTACAGGTTTTTAATCTTTCTCCTGAAATGTTTTCTTTTATTTCTTCTTCCTCAGGGTAGTAAAACTCGCTTTCGCTGTGAACACTGTCGTTATCACTATCCATGATGTAAAATTAATGCTATTCTCCTGAGAAATGCTGGCAAAAATGTATAAGATTTTTGATAATCTTATAAATAAATCTTATAAAAAAATAAGAGAAATGTTAACAAAAATTTCTACTAAGTTTGTTGTTGTGAATGAGCAAGTCGCCAGAGGTCCGTAACTGGGGTCCGTATCATAGGATACGGACCTGCTCGCCAGCCAATCAGAGTGCAGGATTTGATGGAAACCGCACCGCGAAAAAAATAATTTGCAATAAGTTCCTTTCACATTGCAGCTGGTGCAATAAAACATCTGCTCAGAGGGGCATATCTGGCCTCTGTGGCACACCAGGTTTGTAAACAGGAGGGAAAAAAATGTTGTTCTGGACCTCCAACATCCAACCAATCAGCAGAAGGAGGCGTCTGTGTTTAACACTCTGGCATTCTAGCCCTAAAGGCATGTGCATTTTTTTTACTGTGGCTTTCGAGAGATTACAAAAGGATTGAGACAGACTTGGTGTCAGAGCAAATCTAATCGGGAAGCATTAGGATAACCGTGGGGGGGATACAAATTGCAGCTTGAGAACTCGATCTATGACGAAAATGCTTGATAATATGAGTTTGCCATCAACACCCAACACACCAAGCCAGTTCCAATTTCAGAACATGCTGCAAAGTCTCTCACTTTCTCTCTCTCTCTCACACACACACACACACACACACACACACACTGCACTGTGCATGTCATTAAAACATCATTTGAAATAGACTACTCTTACTGAATAATGCAGACAGACCCCAAAAAAATCCTTCAACAATTTGTGTAATAATCATGAAAGCCAAGGCTGCCATCATAAAGAGAATTAAACGAATGGCTTACCTAGAAGAATTTCAGATGGCGATTGAAACATATTAGTGCCAAGAGCTGTCTGACCTTGCTAATGCTAACTATGCTTTGCATGCACTTATCTTGACTTAATGACAAGTCAAGCATAGGACTCCTTAAATATTATTTAATATTATACTCCTATAATATTATTGCGATATTATTTATTACCATTTAACCTGTATGTCTAAAGGTTTATGGACTCCTGGCCATCACACCCATATGTGGTTCTTCCCCAAACTGTTGGCACAAAGTTAGAAGCACATAATTGTATAGAATCTCTTTGCATGTTGTAACATTACACTTTCCCTTCACTGGAACTAAGGGACACAAACTTGTTCCAGCATGACGACAATGCCCCTGTGCACAAAGCGAGCTCCATGAAGACATAGTTTGCCAAGTTGGGATTAGAAGACCTTGAATCGCCTGCACAGAGCCCCGACCTCATTCCCACTGGTTACTTTTAAGGATGAACTGGAATGCTGACTGTGCACCAGGCTTCCTCGAACCAACATCAGTGCCCGACCTCAATAATGCTCATCGCTAATTAATGAATCCCCACAGCCACACTCCAAATTCTTATGAAAAGCCTTGCCAGAAGACTCAAGGCTGTCATAGCAGCAAAGGGGGAACAAATCTACAAATCCCATTTCTAGAAAAGTTGGGATATTTTCCAAAATGCAATAAAACCAAAAAAATTTGATTTGTTAATTTACGTGAACCTTTATTTAACTGACAAAAGTACAGAGAAAAGATTTTCGATAGTTTTACTGACCAACTTTTATTTTTTTTTTACAAAATGCAATTAAGTTAGAATTTAATGCCTGCAACTCACTCAAAGTTGGGACAGAGGCAAAATAAGACTAAAAAGTTTATAGGATATTCAAGTAACACCATTTTGGACAATTCCGCAATAAGCAGGTTAGTTGGTAACATGATTGGGTAGAAAAGGAGCATGCACCAAAGGCTCAGGCTTTGCAAGCAAGGATGGGTCGTGGTTCACTCCTTTGTGCCAAAATTTGTGAGAAAATTGTTGGTCAGTTCAAAAAGAACATTTCTCAATGCAAGATTGCAGAGAATCTATGTCTTTCAAAGTCTTTAGTGCATAATATTGTGAAGATTCAGGGAATTCAAAGATATCTCGGCGCGTAAAGAGCAAGGTCGGAAACCACTGTTGAATGTGCGCGACCTTCGAGCCCTCAGGCATCACTGCCTGAGAAACCATCATGCTAATGTGACAAATATAGCGACATGGGCTCAGGAGTACTTCAGAAAACTGTTGTCACTTAACATAGTCCGCTCCTGCATCCAGAAATGCACCCTGAAACTGTATTACACAAGGAGGAAGCCATTTATCAATTCTGTGCAGAAACGCCGCCATTTTCTCTGGGTCCGAACTCTTCTTGGATGGACCAAAAGACAGTGGAAATGTGTGCTGTGGTCAGTGGAGTCCACATTTCAGCATGTTTTCAGGAAAACCAGACGTCAAGTTCTCAGTGGTAAAGGTGAACACAACACAACACAACCATCCAGTTTGTTATCAGAGAAAGGTGCAAAAGCCAGCATCTGTGATGGTATAGGGGGCATCAGTGCCCATGGTGTGTGTGTGTGTGGGTACCACTGACACAGGTGTATATTGGGATTTTAGAGAGAGCAGGACAATGCCAGGCCTCATTCTGCACGGGCTACAACAGCATAGCTTCATAGACAGAGTGCATGTGCTTGACTGGCCTGCTGCCAGTTCACATCTGCATCCTGTTGAGAATGTATGGCACGTCATGAAGAGGAGAATCAGACAACAGCGACCACGGACTGACTGTTGAGCAGCTGAAGTCTTATCAAGCAAGAATGGACACAAAAAAAAACGGTCATAATGCTTCTGTACCAACTTTTTTCTGAGTGTTGCAGGCATTAAATTCTAACTTTTTTGTTTCTAATAAACTACAATTAAGTTGCTCAGTAAAACTATTGAAAATCTTTTGTCAGTTAAGTAAAGGTTCGTGTGAATTAACAAATGACAGATTTTTTTTTTTTAGATTTATTTTTTTTGGGGCCCCTTTCACCCCCATTGGACAGGACCGTGCAGAGACAGGAAACGAGCCGGAGAGGGAGACAGGGAGGGACCGGGAAACGACCCCGGGCCGGAACCGAACCCAGGTCCCCGGACCCACGGCACGGCGCCCTAGTCGACTGAGCCACGGCGCCCCCGGATTTTTTTTTTAATTGAATTTTGGAAAATATCCCAACTTTTCTGGAAATGGGGTTTATATATTAATGCCCATGGTTTACTTGGAGTTGGAAGTTCACTGGTCAGGTGTCCACATTCACTTTTTAACCAGTAATGAAGACGTGCACTCGTGTGACAGCAGGTCTGTAATTAGTAGGAAGTTGCAGCAAGATACTGACCTTTTGTCCACAAGAAAAGGTTACATCTATAAACTGTAGAATCTCATTATCAGTTCCTACATGTGGTGGCAGAAACAAGCATACTGTAATTGCTAAGCACTGTTATCTACAGTGTGTTATTTGGAAAATGTCAAGTCTTGTTGACACTCACAGGCAGGTGTCACACACACTTCCTAATTAGTTGCCTTGTACCATCTCCTACAGATCGTTCCTGAGATCTGTATCACATCAGTGGAAAGCTTATAGTTGTTCTGACGAGGACTCATGCTTGGGTTTTACATTTAAAATGTACATTGAAAATGTCCTGGAGCATTCAGTATGTTTTATTAGATAAGCACAGCATTCTAATGTTTGTTATTTAGAGCTGAGCAATACAGTGACATGGATAAATTTGCACCCCGTGGGGGTTTCCTGTATTTCGTAGTGTTACATACTGGAAGCTAAATGGATTTAGTTGGGATTATATTTCATGAATCTACACAAAGTAGCCCATAATACTGCAAGGTTGGGGGGGGTCAATACAGTTGGCAAAATTATTTACAAATAAAAAACTTAAGTTGTGATTGCACAAGTATTCACCTCCATTGCTGTGAAACCCATAAATTAGTTCTAATGTAATCAAACGTTACATACTTAGATGACTTAAGTTCAGCTACATGCAGTTAAAGTGTCCCATGATCGTAAATATAAATAGCGATGTTCCTGGAAGCCCCTGGTTTTAGAGTTTTTGTTAGAGAACATAACTAATTGTTTGAAATGGTCGATGCACTATTCTCTGTTCGTTCAACCTTGGGCGGCACGGTGGTGTAGTGGTTAGCACAGTCACCTCATAGCAAGAAGGTTCTGGGTTTGAACCCAGCGGTCGGCGAGGGCCTTTCTGTGTGGAGTTTGCATGTTCTCCCCGTGTCTGCATGGGTTTCCTCCGGGTGCTCCGGTTTCCCCCACAGTCTAAAGACATGCGGTTAGGTTAATATGGGACGGCCTTGAGCGAGGCACCTAACTCCCAACTGCTCCCTGGGTGCTGTTAGCATGGCTGCCCACTGCTCTGGGTATGTGTGTGTGCTCATTGTTCACGTGTGTGTGTGTGTTCACTGCTTCAGATGGGTTAAATGCAGAGAGGAAATTTCACAAGTGTGTGATAAATAAAGTTGTGCTTTCTTTCTTTTTAAATAAACAGCATCATGAAGACCAAGCAGCTATCAAAACAAGTCGAGGACAAAGTTCTGGAAAATACTTATGCAAGGAAGTCTATTCCATGTAACCAAGAATGAACTTGTCGTCTGGTTTTTTTTTGTTTGTTTTCTCTCTTAATCTTGGAACTCATTCAATCCTGATATGCTTTTTGTTTATTTCAAAGGAAGGACATCCTCCGCTTCTTGGACGCAGAAAGGGACGTGTCCGTGATCAAGAGCAGCTTTAAACCTGGTGACACCATCCACTACGTTCTCGATCGACGCAGGACACTGAACGTCTCGCACACTCTGCACAGCCTACTTCCTGAGGTCTCACCTCTCAAGAACAAAAGGTTCAAGACCTGCGCTGTGGTGGGTAACTCGGGCGTGCTCCTCAAGAGCGGATGTGGGAAGGAGATAGACAGCCATGATTTTGTTATAAGGTAATTTCCTTTGGCTTTTATTCAGTTAGTCAGGTATTGAGCTCTGTCCCTAATGACCAAGACGTCAGACTGCGGAATGGTAAAAGCACGTTTGAAAACGTCTCTGCCAAGCTGCTCTTAGAGACCACTTAAGCATCGTTGTAACATACCTCTGCTGAGCTGTTAATTTAGTATGACTGTAGCTGGCATAATCAAATGAATCTGCTTTCATCCAGTCTTCAAGAAAAATGGCTTGAATCCAGAGAGTTGTCAGAGTACTCCAAACTCTTATATTCAATTTCCATGACACTTTTTTTTTAATTTCAACCTTGCAGTTCTTTTCCTTCTCACAGTAATAATACAAGGCTTATATAATAAAATCCCAAATTGTACTTCCTTTCTTAAAATGGCTCTTATTTGGGGTTGTTTGCTTAAATCTGGATGGAATCCATGTAGCACAATGTTTTGCTGTTCTCCCGAGTGGCTCATTAAAATCTAAGCGCAGCATCTCCGTTATGATGCTATAATATAAAGCAGTACATAAAGAGATGCTATTTTTGACTCATTTAAGATTGCCAGGAAAATATAGCTATAAAAAAAAAAAAACATTGCTGCTCTACAGCTCCATGTTCCTGGGATAGGCTCCAGATTCATTCTGACCCTAACCAGGATAGAGCGTTTACTGAAAATGAATGTATAAATATGGGATTAAATTAAAGGCTGTCCAGGGAACCCTGGAGCTGTGAAGCAGCAACACTGCTTTTTTTTTTTTAAAGATATTTTTTTGGGCTTTTTGCACCTTTATTGGATAGGACAGTGTAGAGACAGGAAATGAGCGGGAGAGAGAGAGACGGGAAGGGATCGGGAAATGACCTCGGGCCGGAATCGAACCCGGGTCGCCCGCATTCATGGTATGGCGCCTTAACCACCTGAGCCACGACGCCCCCAGCAACACTGCTTTTTAAAAGGCTATATTTTCCAGGCAGTCTTAAATTGGCCAAAAATCCAGTTTCATTGTCCCCTGCTTTGTTGTACTTGTGCAATGACCAATAAAGATGGTCTAAGGCTACATCCACACGACAACGGCAACGAGATTTTTTTTTTTTTTTAAATATCGCGTCCACATGGGCAACGGATCAGTAAAATATCAGGTCCATATGGCAACGCAACGCTTGCTGAAACCGATGCAATACACATGCCACACCACTACGTGCGCTGTAAGACGGTCCCATCGGAGACACCAGAACAATAGAAGAAGTAGACGCATGCGCATAAACCCCTTCTTCTGTAGCATCAGCCACATAAAGCTTTGATTATTAATCAGTAGCGTAAAACGAAAGACGCGGAAAGAGGAATGAATGGGGGTAGATGGAAGCCGGTACGCCAACATTCTGATATCCTCCAGAATTCTTTAATGGTCCGGAATAAATTGAATGCTACACGTTGATGGATTACTTTGTTCTTCTACGCCCTTTTTGAGGAATGTATTGTTGGACTTAAACCAACATCTGAAGAGGTGAGATCGCTCCTTTTTTTTTTTTCCTATGTTTGCTGGCGGTATTGTTTTTGTTTTTGGAAAGCACACGGGCGGTGCGCAGTTTGGTACTGCTTCCGCAGTGTTGGGACTAAAGACTCTGCCCTAAGAGCTATTCTCTCACTCTCTCTCTCTCTCTCTCTCTCTCACTTTGCACCATTACACAATAAATATTCACAGTGAAAATATTTTGTAAGCGCGTTTCATGAACCAAGTTATAGGATTTGTTGACAACTCGCATCGAGTTCGTTACACTTCTACCCGGCGTGAAGCACTCACAGTCATGTGGTTGTGACATCATCGTAAACAAATCCGTTCTACTCATCCAGACGACTTCGCAATGGCACCGTTGCCAGATTTTTTCACTCTGGAACCCGTTCTCAAAAGATTTCGTTTTGGGGCACCCAAAACGCCGGTGCCGTGTGGACGCCAGGCCGAAACGATAAACAATTTTATCAGATTCACCTGAATCCGTTGCCGTGTGGACAGGGCCTAAAAAGCTATTTCTCTCTGTCAAATCCAAGTGACACTCAAATTAAAATAGTTTCTACCATGGCGTGGTCAGAAGGTGGGGTTTAATTTTCTATAATAGCAGCTCTGACAGTTGTGTTGGCTACAGTTCAAGTCAGGTTTGAATTAATGTGCTCGCTCTAATCCAATATTGTTTCTATGGTAACTTGTGCAGACTTGTAGAGCAGACGCTCGATATAATCTAATTCTCAAAATGAACATTTTTTTTTTAATGCTTTTTATTCAAGGGGAAATATTATGAAAAACTCACTTTTTGTCACTTTACTTTTTGTTTGGGTATCTGGAGCCTACCAACCCACAAACTCTGAGATAAAACAACCCAGTCAGGTTCTTTTGTTCGACCTGTTTCAGAAAACGTATGCATCAATAAGCCGTTCAAATTTGTCTCCCCTTTCTACTTCACAAGGGGAGCTCGTTTAGAATTATCCTGCTCCATTAGAATTATCCCACCCCCTCTTCTGAGTATCTCCACTCATTGCTTGAGAACTGCCTTTATGAACGAATGTTCATGAGAAAAGTGCAACCTGTTTGGCTGGCAGAAGAGGGGGCGGGGTGAGCAGTGGCTCATTATCATTTAAAGCCTCGGTCACAACCGGCCGTACGTGCTCCTGCGGCCGGTCTACGTGCAAAAAACGCAAGAAACGCACGGAGGGCGCGCGTGAAACGCACGGAGGGCGCGCGTGTGATGTGCTGATTTTCGAGCCGTAGACTGGCCGCAGACCGGCCGCAGAGGTTCTTTGTCATGTCAAACAAACTCTACGGGCGTTTACGTTTTTTTCAGGTTGCAAGACAAACTTACGGCCAACGTGCGTCTTTCTCCATGAACAAAAAAAACTCAGCGATTTGGGAAATGCCAAAAATCGCACGGCCAAAAAATCATACGTCCGGTTGTGACCTAGGCTTAAAGGAACAGGCCCTCAAATCAGCCATTTTGAACAGAGCTGTTTAGACAGGGGGAGAAGGCAGCTGTGGTGATTTTATGCTTGTGGTATTTTGACCAAAGCATATCGGACATTTCATTAAGACCTCAGATAATTGTCAACTTTGTGTAAAAGGGCAGTGTTCTCCCCAGGATTAAAATAAAGCCCTAACTTTTGGGTGGCATGCAGGGCCGTGCAGTGCGCCAAAGGCGCGTGGGGGAGGGTAAGTGTACGAGAATGCGGTTTTCCCCCTCTCGGGGGGGTCCATTTGGTGGCATCTGGTGACTTTTTTCGGAGCATTTCATGGTGCTATTGTCACTTTTTACTGTTAACATGGTTGAAAAGGTTGCTACAACAAGTGGAGGTCTGTGATGCTGTGGTTTGCAGCATGGGCTTCACATGAGCAATAAATAAAGTCATCATCTGACCTCAGTGTATTATATAATGATGCTGTTTTATTACCTGAACCACTGCCAGAACACCACTAGCTAAAAGTTTTTAAATGAGTTCTGTTGCAGTTAGAAAAAAATTAATAATACTCCTTGCAGACTGCATTTACTGCACAAATGTCTTGAGTAGCACCTTTATATTGGGTGGTGTAGTGGTTAGCACTGTCACCTCAAAGCAAGGTTCTGGGTTCGAGCCCAGCGGCCAATGGGGGGCCTTTCTGCGTGGAGTTTGCATGTTCTCCCCGTGTCTGCATGGGTTTCCTCCGGGTGCTCCGGTTTCCCCTACAGTCCAAAGACATGCAGTTAGGTTAATGTGGGACGACCTTGGGCTGAAGTGCCCAAGAGTGGCGGCACGCACGTACACAGTGGTTTACTCTCCTATGATGAATTAAAATTTCATTGTACATTCGTGCAGTGACGATAAAGGCATTGTATTCTATACTTGGGCCTATATACACTACCGTTCAAAAGTTTGGGGTCACTTTGAAATGTCCTTATTTTTGAAAGAAAAGCACTGTTCTTTTCAATGAAGATCACTTTAAACTAATCAGAAATCCACTCTATACATTGCTAATGTGGTAAATGACTATTCTAGCTGCAAATGTCTGGTTTTTGGTGCAATATCTCCATAGGTGTATAGAGGCCCATTTCCAGCAACTCTCACTCCAGTGTTCTAATGGTACAATGTGTTTGCTCATTGCCTCAGAAGGCTAATGGATGATTAGAAAACCCTTGTACAATCATGTTAGCACAGCTGAAAACAGTTGAGCTCTTTAGAGAAGCTATAAAACTGACCTTCCTTTGAGCAGATTGAGTTTCTGGAGCATCACATTTGTGGGGTCGATTAAATGCTCAAAATGGCCAGAAAAATGTCTTGACTATATTTTCTATTCATTTTACAACTTATGGTGGTAAATAAAAGTGTGACTTTTCATGGAAAACACAAAATTGTCTGGGTGACCCCAAACTTTTGAACGGTAGTGTATATGGTGGGGGATATAGATGACTGTCTTGTTTAATATATTCTCATTTCATAGCTGTTGCCTTTCTTGGAAATTAAAGCGATAAAGTTGAGGCCAACACAGAATCCACATCCTGTTGCAGAACTCATCATTAAACAGGCTGAGAACATCTTCCAGTTGTTGGTTAACCGTTCCTGGTCCCCAGAAAAATGTCTTGACTATATATTTTCTATTCATTTTACAACTTATGGTGGTAAATAGAAGTGTGACTTTTCATGGAAGACACAAAATTGTCTGGGTGACCCCAAACTTTTGAACGGTAGTGTAATACTTTAAACGCCTTAACAATCTACTGTGTCAACAACATATTCGGTTTCACTTCTTTCCTTTTCTCTTCTCTTTCTGGCTCTTCTGTCCTGCTTTCATTTAGCTGTCAAAAATATGACCATATGGGGCACTGAGCACCAGTCGCACCTCTTTTTGGCATGATTGAAATGTGGAGATGTATACCCACCAAAAAAACCCCAACCATAAACTGCGATCTCGCCCGCGCACTGAAGTATCATGGTACTGGCACAGCAGCAAAGTGATTTGAGGGCGTTTGCTGTGATTGGGGATTTCCCAGGGGTATTTCCAGTTTGCCTGAATGCATCATGGCAGCAAACCGGCCCAAAACACTGATTTTCCTTCAAAATATGCCCCAAACATCGCAAGGTAGGAATCTGACATTTTTTCAGCAAGTGTCGGAGCAAAAAAAAAAAAAATAGCATGTCTGCAAATTTAAAGCGTGTTGGCATGAAATTAAAGCGCAAAAGCGCTCTGGGGAGAACGATGAAAGGCTATAATACCGTATGTCATCTTTAACACATAAAATGTTGATATGGTGATGCTGTTGTTAAGACGTACTGTATATGGAAGGAGTCTCCAGTGTCGGCGCTTTTGTAACAGGCAGAGGTAAAGCTGTATCTTTAAATTTTCAGCCATGACAAATTCAGTTCTTAAAATTCTTGAAATACGAGTAGATATCATTTAAATACGTAGAACATCTAAAATGCCTTATATTGATTAGATCTATGTACATTTATATCAAGATTTTAGTTAGTAAAACAATGACTTAATGTGATTTCAAACTTGCTGGACACATTCATGTTTAGAAACGTAAAAGAGTATCGTTGTGATGTTCAGACATCGTCTGCTTTTAAGCTTTTGCATGTATTATTGGTCGTCTCTTCAAAAGCCACTGAAGCCTATATTTTCACCAGTCTCACACCACTTTTTTTTTTTTCCTCAGTGCAGAAATAGACTTCTTTATGACTAAAGCCCTGTAGGCAGCCTAAAGGCCTTAAATTTCAGCTCTAACATTTGTCTTTCCCTGTGGCTGTGGCACAGATGTAACCTCGCTCCCCTGGCTGAGTTCGCTGAGGATGTGGGCTTAAGGTCAGACTTCACCACCATGAACCCATCTGTGATTCAGCGTGCATACAGCGGTCTTTTGAATGAGACGGCGCGTGAGCGCTTTGTGCAGCGTTTGAGTCTGTTGAATGACAGCGTCCTGTGGATTCCAGCCTTTATGGTGAAGGGAGGAGAGAAGCACGTGGAGGGCGTCAATGAGCTCATCCTCAAGAGAAAGCTCCCAGTGCGCATGGCCTACCCCTCCCTCCGCCTGGTCCATGCTGTCAGAGGGTGAGTCACATATGTTAAGAGAGTGAACAAGATGCTCCTTTAATTTAATCCCAGTCATTGTAGAGATAATGGGTATCAGTACTGTTAATATCCTTGACTTGTATAGCGAATGGGGATGTTTGTAGATGAGGCTGTTAGCATATCCACTATTACCATATGTCTGTATGTATTATCTTCAACATTTCTGAGGTTTCGTCTTTGTTATGCTTTGTTATACTAGCTGACCGCTCACATTGAGTTCTTTACTGTCGTGGACAGGGAAGCAGGTTGCACTGTGCAAGGAACCTTTTACTTTCCATGCTTTTCATATGGTACTAATAGTATAAAAATATGAAAAATACAATGAAGAAATGTGGCTATACAGAGTTATATGAACTATAAGTACGTTATACATAATGTCATAACCTCACATTTCTCTATATAAGGTCAGTACAGTTACGTGGCAGTATTGTGTGAGTGGGATTTTCCCACATCTCATCTCATTATCTCTAGCCGCTTTATCCTGTTCTACAGGGTCGCAGGCAAGCTGGAGCCTATCCCAGCTGACTACGGGCGAAAGGCAAGGTACACCCTGGACAAGTCGCCAGGTCATCACAGGGCTGACACATAGACACAGACAACCATTCACACTCACATTCATACCTACGGTCAATTTAGAGTCACCAGTTAACCTAACCTGCATGTCTTTGGACTGTGGGGGAAACCGGAGCACCCGGAGGAAACCCACACGGACACGGGGAGAACATGCAAACTCCACACAGAAAGGCCCTCGCCGGCCACAGGGCTCGAACCCGGACCTTCTTGCTGTGAGGCGACAGCACTAACCACTACACCACTGTGCCGCCATTTTCCCGCATTTCCTCCCCAATTTTCCCACCCACCCTAGTCCCCTACTGTAACCCTAGCTGTATAGGCGAGAGGCTACGGGCTGTGGAAACGGAGATCGGCGCCGTACCCATGCGCCTCAAAGAGCTGGTTAGTACTGGAACAGGAGACTGCCTGGGAAGACCAGATCTTGGGGACTTCCCCCCCAACCAACCAACCCTCCCTCGCCTATCGCACAACAGCTAATGTGCTTCCTTTGAGACACATGAACCCAGCCAACTATCAGTCAAAGTCCTTCTCGCACCATTCATGGCTCGTTTGGTGGCGCCGATCTCCATTTCGTAGCCCTCGGCCTTTCGTCTATATTACATAGTTAGGGTTACAGTGGGGGGCTAGTCCTCTGGTAACCACGAGAGTTTGACTCCCCACTCGCATCTGTATTGCAGTGTGCCTTGCCAGATGGCAGTAGGCACCATTTTTATGACGGCCTTTGGTATGACCTGACCTTGAGTAGAACTCGCGATCTCCCGATCGAGAGGCGGACATGCTAACCACTAGGCCACTCGCCGGTAACATTCCAACCAACTATACCTTTTTGAAATGCAGCATCGCAAGGCAGCATAAAACACCCAAGGAAAGTAAAGCACAATCTGCCTTCATGATACCTACGATTGGCTAGTGTCACTGTGATTGACAGGAGAGAATGTCCTGCATCCCCCCAGAGAGCACGGCTAAAATTGCTCCCTTGGTTCCCAGTCACAGATGGCTTTTGCATCACTGGGATTCGAACTCGCAATTGTATCCACTGGAGCAAGGAGAACACAATAATTATGTAACTAACTCCTTTGATGTATTTTTTTTTTTTAACATTACATGGCATTTAGCAGACGCTCTTATCCAGAGTGATGTACAACGAGTGCAAAAGTCAAGTATACTAAGTGCTGAACTTCTAGACAAGAAAGTTCTAGGGCCAACTGAACAAGTGACAGCAATACCTAGTGTAATATTCTGTTGAAGTATCAATACTCAAACAGCCAAGCAAACAAACCAACCATATAAAGTACAACTAAATAGAGAACTCAAACGGCTAACCCTAGGCTAGACAGTACACAACCTGGGTTGGTCGAGACGGAAACAGTTACACAGTGGGCAGGGAAGAGGTGCAGCCTGAAGAGGTGAGTCTTTAGTCTGCACTTGAAGGTGGTCAGGGAGTCGGCAGTTCTGACCTCAGTTGGAAGGTCGTTCCACCAACGGGGAGCCAGGAGAGACAGCAGTCTTGATTGGGCTGGGCAGGAGCGGAGAGGAGGAGGGGCCAGGCGACCAGTAGTAGCGGCGCATAGGGATCTGGCTGGCGTATAGGGGCAGCTCAGACTCCAGAGGTACGTTGGCTTCTTTTGTAAATTGGTCCATTATTACCAACCAACAAAACAAAAACAATACCTATAGTAAATTCCCATAATACAGAGCATGTTTGGCTACTTTCCTACATTCTGGTCAGTTTAGGGCCGAATTACCTTCTCACTGCAATCAGATGGCTCTAGATTTAGCTTGGAACCTGACGATCTGAGATCGGTTGTTTTAGTCCACACCCGAGTGTTATTTCTGTGTTCTCACCTGCTTAAATGAACTACGTGGAGGGGGAAAACAGACCATAGTTTGATTCAAATGGATTAAATGCTGTGTATGTGAAAGCACCGTACAAGTACTGTGTTCATATCTGTTTTGCCAGCAGGATAATTTAATAGGAGCAATTTACAGAAGATTTATTCAAACATCACTTTGAAGCTTTGCATGAAACAGTTTTGTTTGGTGTGATAACACTTTTTATAATTCGTTTCAAAACCTTGTAAGTGTGTTCACCATAACACTTTCAAATGCGTCTCAGAAGTCCTGGAAATATCTGCGCAAACCTGTCAAGCAGCCAGCCACACTTGAGAGAGAGAGAGAGAGATTGAGATTTGACATCTGAAATTGGTCTGCATGCAAAGATGCCAGTGGAATAGACACATGATTGTTCTGACTTCTGTGGGGAGGGGGAAAAATCACCCAGTGGCAAAAAAATCTTTAGCTGTTGTGTAAATGTATCTCAGAAGGATTTTCAGCTTTGGGATACACATCAAATATTTCGATATGATGATACACTTCATGATTCAGTTGCTGGAGTTTTTGCTCAAATCAGCAGAATCAAAAGTATGGATATTGTTTGAAGACGCTAGAAAGATTCATCCGTCAAGAAAGAGAAATTGGCATGAAGCCCAGGTGTGGCAGTACGTATTAGCTCGAAGGAAGCCCAGAGCTCCTGAATCCCAGTTGTCATTTCCTGAAATGAAAAATAGCCCGCAGGCTGCCACCTGTAGTGTGTGTTTGCAAAGGCAGCACTCAGCGGGTATGCAAAGACAACCCTGTGATTACACAAGGGCCTGCCACTAAGCGCTCTTAATCTTCAGATTTCAGCCTGTGCTTTGTAGTTTTAAATAATATTGTCATTTAGAATTCGGCGAAAAGAAGGGAGGACTAATTCTGATGAAATTGTATGCTCATACTTTCGGTCTTTCATCATGCCCGCCTCTTGAAAGATTGATGAACAGAGTGTAATTCAGAGTATAATTTGCTTAGATTGGTTTGCATGAAACCGAGGCTACTCTTTCGTGAGCCGTTCGGCACGTCCACTCTCCTGAAGAACTCTCGGATTGTCTTAGGTGGTCTATTAAAATCCTTTTCTGCTTTTAGTCCGTGGTTACTTCAACCACTTGAAGGCTTGTTTTGGCCTTGTGTTTCTGAAGAAGCCATCAGATGTTCTTGTGAGTTACCATGGCAGCCAGACACCTTTTTTCTTTTTAATGACACCTTCAGACTGGCCTACATCAGCGCTAAATATAGGCTTCTGAGAGGGGGAAATGGCTTTCAGTCAGGGCAACCTGAACCTGGAGGTCAGATTGAATCGACTACTTCAAGGGTACGTAAAATTCCCATCAATTGTGCTAAACAATGAAGACAAACAGTATTTGAAGGTTCCAGGAGGGAGTACAGAACCACAAACAGGAATATAACCCTCTGTCGGTTTAAAGCTAAAACTAACTAACGCTACGTTCACACTGCAAGGCTTAATGCTCAATTCCGATTTTTTTGTGAAATCCGATTTTTTTGTGAGGTCGTTCACATTAACAAATATATGCGACTTGTATGTGATCCTCAGTATGAACGAAAAGCGACCTAAAAGTGTTCCGCATGCGCATTGCAGGATACGATGACGTCACACGCAGTGAGCATGGCCAGTGTTTACGGAAGTAAAACCGCCCGGTTGCGGTATGACCCATCCAATCTAGCTTGAATAGCTGCATCCCCCCAAATGGAAATCAGCTCCCTAACCTCTGCGTCCTTCCATTGAGAAGATTCAGAACCTTCACAGCCCGAAGCGTCCCTCGCATTGATGTCATGCGCAGGGGCGCAGATACGTTTTTTGAACTGGGGGGGACAAAGCTGCCAGCAAACCAACCCCAACCCCGATATGCCTGTCAAACTTGTTGTTAGTAACCATAGCAACCAAGCTCGAGCTCGCAACCTGTGCAGTCTGCGCAGCTCAACCAACCGAATATCAGTCTTTGTTTTGTTTTATGTGAGTTGTTGCAACTATGTATACACTGCTGTGCACCTCAATAAACCGAATGGTAATTAGTCTTTTGATTTTTCCGTGAGGTTTGCCTTATGCAAAGAAAGACAGCATAGACGTTTTTTCCTCCCTATAAGTGGGGGGGACCGAACGAGGTGAATTTAAATCTGGGTGGGACGAGTCCCACCCTCTATCTGCGCCCGTGATTATGCGCCATGTTGTTGTAACTTTTTTTGAGAGACCCGCCGCCTACTTCAGCGCAGAATAGTGACGTTTGTGGCTTGTTGATGACGTGTAAGTCGGATGAATGCGACCTGGTGGTTCAGACTGAAGTCGCATATGAAAAGAGCGGATAGGAATCGGAATTAGGACCACATATCCAAACGGCCTGGGTCGGATTTGAAAAAATCGGATCTGTGTCGTTCATATTGTCGATAAAAGATCGGATACAGGTCACATATGGGCGAAAAGATCGGATTTGAGTCACTTCAGCCTGCAGTGTGAACGTAGCCTAATAGACATGATGCTTTTACGTATATCAAAGAGGTGTAACACGTCTGTTTAGTGCCTCAAATATCCATATTTGGATTTAAACCCAAAGTGGGTGCAGAGGTGGACAGTAACGAAGTACGTTTACTTGAGTACTGTACTTAAATACACTTTTTTTTGAGTATCTGTACTTTTATTTGTTTTGGAACCTTATGACTTCACTACATTTGAAAGACAAATATCGTACTTTTCTGTCAAGGTACTCGTTACTATGAAGCAGCTTTGAAAGTGGATGTTTTTTCTTTTCTTTTCTAAAGCATGATAGGCTTTCTCAGTGACACCTGGGAAAAAACAATCAGTAATCACTAGGGTCATGTCACGTCCATAGACTGTATAAAATCAAGTTCAGGGATTTTTCTCAGCAGCGTTATTTGAACACGATCAGTTGATGGCAGAATGGAAGGAGGCGGTTCTTCTGAGGAACGCACGCACCCATGGCCATACCTAGAACCCATGTTTCAGTTTTCTGAAAGGATTAAAGATTTGTTTCATTTTAATTGTTTGCTTTGTTTGCCGAAAACGAACCATATCACGGCCTACAAAAACTCTCCATGCAGCCTGCAGGAGCATATTGAGGTCTGTAAACGTTTTATTCCAAGAGAAACCTTGCAATTAAGTTGTCTGTGCTTTTTGAGCTGGCAATAATGTTGCAATAGCCATGCAGTCTGGTTAGTCAAATGACTTTCTATGGATTTGCTCACCAAGTTGCCATCGCCTTGTCCACAGCTAACGTTAATGCATAGCTAGTTAACTTGGACACTGTTAGTCTCATCTCATCTCATTATCTGTAGCCGCTTTATCCTGTTCTACAGGGTCGCAGGCAAGCTGGAGCCTATCCCAGCTGACTACGGGCGAAAGGCGGGGTACACCCTGGACAAGTCGCCAGGTCATCATAGGGCCAGTGCCGTATTAAGCCAATGCGGTGCCCCGGGCACTATACCTCAAGTGCCCCCCCCGCGTGCGCACGTGTTCAGTAACCTCCTGCACACACTCACAAACCTTGCCCTTTGCTGTCAAAAATAGTAGCATATACATAAACAATAGTACACATAAAGTTTATAACACCCTCGTCTTCCTTCTCGTCACCATGGTGTGAACTGATCTCTACCTGGTTTAAAGTGGCTTCACACATATCTTCCTCAAGGGAATCCTTGTCGTCGCCGACCCCTCGGCTAACACTGGCTGTGGTTGTAGCATCTCCCCGGCTAGTGCTAGCAGGGCCATCTCCCTCACTAGCATCGCTGATTTCACTAGCTTCGGCTTCAGCGCTGGTAGTGACAGCAGTTGTCGATGTTTTTTTATAAAAACAATCTAACACTGGAACATTTTTAATTGCAGCTACACGCCTGGAGTCTTTCTCTTTTTTTAATTTTCTCTTCGCACCACCACTCAATTGATGTCTGTCCATTTTTCATTTCTACCACGGTTTTTAAAAAATTGATACATTTCACCGTAGGTGGACTGGCTCAACTGACAGGTTGAGGAAAGGGGGGTTAATGGTCACATAGGCCACTCTTGCTCAGAATTATGATTATTGTTGTTGTTCTTATGAAATTAGTGTTCATAATGAATTATATATGACTATTTAACAATGTTAAGTGTATAACCATTTTAACCTCCTAGGGCATAGCGGTCACATGCGTGGACAGCACTTTATGGAAATTCGGAACAAGAATCCACATATGTGGACATACTTTTTCTCTAAAAGTGCATCTTATCAAAAGATGATGCTTAGTTTTTATTCTAATCAGGTTCTAATAAGCCCAAATAGCAAAGAGAAATAAAAAATGCATGTAAAAAAACAGCTTGAGCCTTAGGAGGTTAAGTGTACAAACATTCACGAAAAATATTTTTAAAGTTTCTGTCATGTGGTGCCCCTCCACTGGCTGTGAGTGGTTAGTGCCCCTGGGCACTGTGCTGCATGCCCATATAGTTAATCCGGCACTGCACAGGGCTGACACATAGACACAGACAACCATTCACACTCACATTCACACCTCCAGTCAATTTATGCCGCTTTTCCACTACAAACGCGGCTGAGTCGGGCTGAGCCGTGCCGTGCTGAGTCGGGCTGAGCGGGGCTGTTGGAGTTGCATTTCGACTACAACCGCGCTGAACCGTGCTGGCTGGAAGTGGGTGGACACATTGGGTGGAGTTAGCGAAAGTGGGTGGACGTCAGGTGATGTCGTTAAGCAGCGCAAACAGTGACATCAGTGAGCTTTTAAGCGGTAGTCTCACGACCCGAATAGTAAACAATAAACATGGAGGACATGGAGTCGTTAGTGTTGCTGGTCTTGGTGCTGTGGCTTGTTGTCACCGACAACACTGACAGATACTGGCAAGAGCGTATAGATGAGGCGAGGCGCATAAGGCTTCAGAAATTCTCGTAATTCTTCTCCTTCCGGGTTTGCGGTGTTTACAGATCCCAGCGTGCTCGCGGGGCGTGTGTGGGCATGTGAGGACACTCCTCCTCACCAATCAGTGCACAGGGGAGTGTCTGCTCACGCCCCCAGCCTCACTCGGCTCGGTTTGGCTCGCTTCAGCCCTACTCCAAAACGGTGCGAGTTTTAGGGGCTAAGCAGGGCTGAAGCAAGCTGAGTCGTGCTGGTTTTTGGTAGTCGAAACACGAGCCATGTCGGGCTGAAGTGGGCTGAAGCGAGCTGAAGTGAGCTGAAAAAGGGTAGTGGAAAAGGGCCATTAGAGTCGCCAGTTAACCTAACCTGCATGTCTTTGGACTGTGGGGGAAACCGGAGCACCCGGAGGAAACCCACGCAGACACGGGTAGAACATGCAAACTCCACACAGAAAGGCCCTCACCGGCCACGGGGCTCGAACCCGGGCCTTCTTGCTGTGAGGCAACAGCGCTAACCACTACACCACCGTGCCGCCCCTTATCTGCAGTCCTTTCAGAAATATGTTTCAACATAATCTTGGCAAATAAACAGAATGTAGAAATCTGTGTTTAGTTGTGTTTAAAGGTGTTTATTCTACAGGTTCTACAAGCTAGTCAGTAGATCCAGTCAGGTTGCTTCAGAGGCGTTAGGTTTTGTAAGCGTTGTGGCAATAATACAACGATGCGTTGACAGAAAATGTACTTTTAATACTTAAGTATTTTTAAATGCAAATACTTCAGTACTTTGACTGTACAACTTTCACTTGTATTGGAGTAACATTTGACGAGCAGTATCTGTACTTTGACTTAAGCAATGAAGTTGGGTACTTTGTCCAGCTTTGAGTGGGTGTGGCCTAAACATGAGTTGTTATGGTGTGTGTGTGGGGTGTGTTTTTGTTTTTTTTTTAAATACTGAAAACAATTAGTTTGGTCTGCGAATTCTGGCTCAATACAGTTCCTCAACCTCCCATTCCTTGTTTATATCTGCGATATTATCAAACAAATTTAGCTGGTTCTGTTTTCCAAAATTTAACCAAACTATCAAAATGTTGCAACCCTGACCAGACAATTACTAAGGATGAATAAATGAATTCTGTACAATTATGTTAAGGAATGTGGCCTTTGTTTGTTTGTCCTGCCAGCTTCGTATCTTATGCCCTCATAAGTAAAAGCCTCCTGTTTGTCTCCCATGGAATGCCAGCCCTGCTGCCCTGTAAACCAATTTTTGGCAAGATTTCTAACTGTACATACAACCTTACATACATACTCTCTAATCCTGTCCACTTCCCCTCTGTAAATCTGCATTTCAATATTTACATTACACTACAGACATTTAGCAGACGCTCTTATCCAGAGCGACGTACAACATACCCAGAGCAGCCTGGGGAGCAGTTGGGGTTTAGGTGCCTTGCTGAAGGGCACTTCAGCCATTCCTGCTGGTCTAGGGAATCGAACCGGCAACCTTTTGGTCCCAAAGCTGCTTCTCTAACCATTAGGCCATGGCTTCCGACATATATAATATTGTATCTCTCCACTGTCCGTCGCTGTATATATTGTAACATATAGCATCACTATGCTGCAGTACTTACTTCTGGCACTTATCTGTAAATAATACTGTATTTTGCCTTTCTGGTTAGATCCAAACTGCATTTCATTGACTTTGTACCTGTACTCTGCACAATGACAAAGTTGAATCGAATCTATAATTTCAATTATATCCCTACCATCTTCATAATATATTGTAATCCCTTTTTTCCCCAGAATACTGAATGATCACAGTGCTATATTGTCTATGACCAGGCTTCTTCTTTTTTTTTTTTTTAAATTAGTGCTGATTAAAACCTTCTGAAGTCATCACCTATTAACATGCAAAGTGCATACTGGCAATTTCAGATTTGCATGCATGACTGCAGACAGCCAGGTTTTTGCATGGTAATGCCCCCAGCACAGACCCGGTAGAGCATTACGTCATTAAGACAGGCAAATTATAGCCTAATTTTCCATTCAATTACAACCCAACCAAAACTACATCTTGCAATATTAGACTCTTATGAGTTTACTAAAGAATGGCAGCTACTTTAGCATAGCTTTTGGATGGGCTACTTACATTTGAATGATTGCACAGAAATATACAGTATACGCTCAGGCATTGGAACAACCTGCTGTTCTTTGCACCAGCGTAGAGGTCATGTATTTTGCATGCCACAGTGCCAGTTATGGAACTCGACTAGCCAGTCAGTATTTATCTCATCTCATCTCATTATCTCTAGCCGCTTTATCCTTCTACAGGGTCGCAGGCAAGCTGGAGCCCATCCCAGCTGACTACGGGCGAAAGGCGGGGTACACCCTGGACAAGTCGCCAGGTCATCACAGGGCTGACACATAGACACAGACAACCATTCACACTCACATTCACACCTACGGTCAATTTAGAGTCACCAGTCAACCTAACCTGCATGTCTTTGGACTGTGGGGGAAACCGGAGCACCCGGAGGAAACCCACGCGGACACGGGGAGAACATGCAAACTCCACACAGAAAGGCCCTCGCCGGCCCCGGGGCTCGAACCCAGGACCTTCTTGCTGTGAGGCGACAGCGCTAACCACTACACCACCGTGCCGCCCGTCAGTATTTATTTCCCAGAAATTTTCCCCTGTTCTCTCCTCATTTTTTTTACGTACCAGTTCCCTTCTACCAGCCAGCTCTCCTCATCATATGAAAGCTACCAGCTGGGGAGGGTGAAGTTTAATACATGCTTCCTCTGTGTTCCTCCATATCTTTACAAAATGTTGCTCATGCTATCTGCCCTCTTCTACATACATGAGCTCTTAGACACCCATGATTGGCTAGTGTCAGTGTGATTGACAGGAGAGAGGGTATGCCATCCCGCCCACCTAGAGAGCACAACTTGGAAGTCTGTGTTTCATTAGGACTTTTAACAAAATCCCTGCCCTTTAGTTCTTATTTGGTTTACCTTTTTAGGGATGTTTAATCCTCTGTCTTGCAATCCATGTGGAAAGATGCTACACCTCCATTTTATGATGCCTAGCTTGGCAATGTGGCCTGTTTTCTCTAATTGGAGAACGTATGGGTGGGTTGATTATGGGCAAGGGCTTGGTGGGGTAATAACTGTGTACTTACAGGTAGTGTTGTAGTTAAGACCACCTAAACTGCATCCAAGTCATGACCAAGACAAGCTCAAGACTTTGAGGGGTTGAGACCAAGTCAAGACCATGACCAAAGCAGGGCAAGACTGAGTCAAGACCAGTCCAGTGTGTGTGAAGGGGGAGGGGTGATTGCCGTGAACAGTAACGAAAATTTCAAATTGGCAATGAGTCACGTTATTGGTTACGTTTGAAGCAGGAAGTTTCACATCCAATCACAGTAATGATGTTCACAAATCTGTCAGACGATGCATAGGCAATTTAGTGAAATCCCCACAGTTGTGGTCTTGTTAGTTAAAAGTTAAAGTCCTTCCTGCGCCATGTGGCGCATCGGGCAGCGCCGATCTCCGTTTCCGCAGCCCTCAGCCTCTCGCCTATTACATAGGTCTTGAAATAAAATCCAGAGTCCTCGATGTTCAAGACCAAAACAAGACTGAGTAAAAGTGTAGTCGATTCCGAGACCTTTAAAAAGTGGTCTTGAGCACTACAGCACTACTTACAGGGTGTATGAATTATCTTTACAACATTGATACCAAATAAAAAAATTACTAACATAACTAGAATTACCAATCGAGGAAATTCAAACACACAAAATCCAAGTTTTCTTCTTAAAGTTAAAAAGTTACAAATATTCACTATGATCATCTTTAGTGATGAGCAAATCATCCAGGTGATAATCCAAACACTGCCATGTACACGTCAACATATCCACATTAAAGCTAGACTCCCTTTCAGATTTTTCAAGTGTAGGTCATAAAAAGAATTTACCCTGACACCCAATTATTTTTGTTTAGTGGAGCGAAAGCTACTGAATTCGAATCACAGACTTCCAATTTTATTAGTTTTTTTTTTAAATAGAACAATTAATGAATTTAGGGCCACGTGGCCCTAAATTCTCCGCTGTTTTTGCCTGCTTCAGCATGACCCAATTCAAGATACTACATCATGGTGGGCTTTCCCCATTCACGCAAGGCATTGTGGGATACAAATTTGAAACAGGAGAGAACAACGGAGGATGTGTGTGAATGAAACGTGAAAGGCCGACTACAGTAACAGAACATGAGAAGAAAAGACATTATGATGCAAAGAAAAGGAAACGCAGGACCAACCTAATAAATATCGGCGGTCAGCGAGCACCTCGGTGTGATCAGCTGTTCGTTTAGCGACAGAATGATGTAACTGTCAGTGCACAGTCAAGGTAAACCTGTAGGTGGCAGTAATGCAACACTGTGGATTCCAGCTGCTGTAAAACCCAAAAGAAGAAGATGATAAACATGCGCACACGGACTTCCTCTGTCTGTTTGACTGCGCGAAGCGAGTGATTTCATGCACATTATTAGCTCAGGAGTCCCCTCAAATTAAATAACTTCCCAGCCACAGAATGGCCTGATATTTTGTGAATTATTACAGAAATAAACATATATCACAACGACCAAATTTCAGAGGGAACTAAATTTCACAGATTTTTATGAGCTCGAAAGGCCGTGTAGCTTTAATGCTTTCAATAGCGGATGTGAAAAAAACGAAGATGAGGAGGAAACTTGTCAAAATGTGGTACTAAGAAAAACTTAATGTGTTTCTCTGTAAAATGGGACAATCTACACCGTCTGTTAGACTTTTTATATTGGGTAAAATTTAGATAATGGCGGCACGGTGGTGTAGTGGTTAGCGCTGTCGCCTCACAGCAAGAAGGTCCGGGTTTGAGCCCCGTGGCCGGTGACGGCCTTTCTGTGCGGAGTTTGCATGTTCTCCCCGTGTCCGCGTGGGTTTCCTCCGGGTGCTCCGGTTTCCCCCACAGTCCAAAGACATGCAGGTTAGGTTAACCAGTGACTCTAAATTGACCGTAGGTATGAATGTGAGTGTGAATGGTTGTGTGTCTATGTGTCAGCCCTGTGATGACCTGGCGACTTGTCCAGGGTGTACCCCGCCTTTCGCCCGTAGTCAGCTGGGGTAGGCTCCAGCTTGCCTGCAACCCTGTAGAACAGGATAAAGCGTCTAGAGATAATGAGATGAGATGAAAATTTAGATAAAGATCATTTACGGACACCATGTATATGTTTTCGATTAAATTGCAATTCTGCAGCTTGCAGTTGTGCCTTTCCTGTGAAAATGTTCCTTTTCCATGTTTATTAATAGTGATCTATATTTGTTTCTCAGGTACTGGCTCACAAACAAAGTAAACATCAAGCGTCCCAGCACTGGATTGCTGATGTACACTATGGCCACACGTTTCTGCGATGAAATCCACTTGTACGGATTCTGGCCGTTCCCAAAAGACGCCAGTGGAAACCCAGTGAAGTATCATTACTACGACATGCTCAAATACAGATACTTCTCCAACGCAAGTCCTCACCGGATGCCACTCGAGTTCAAGACGTTAAAAACGTTACACAGCAAAGGGGCACTAAAGCTGACGACGTCTAAATGTAAACCAACTTGAATGGTCTCCCATCTTAAAAAAAGACAGACGATGCAGCTGAGTGACAGGAAAGCCCACTCGAATCCTTTGAAGCTGAACTGAACATGCCTTCAATTGGATATTTCACAGGCACTATCTGCAGAATCAAAAATGCTTCAACGTGCTCTATCATGTTTCAGTAATTCAATATCCCAATTCACTGGCGAACTGTAAAAGAGCTCCTGAGCTACAGATACCTTGCAATAGTTTGACTGGTGAGTTAAGCCTCATCGGTTGTTTTATACGTGAATACTGTCTGGTCGTTCTCAGTGATTTCATCTGAAAAGAGTAGCATTGTTCCAACAGGAAAGTTACTGTAACATCTTATCAGTCCCAAAGATCTTAATGTTCCTTGAGAGATTATAAATTTTTTTTCTTTCTTTCAGTGCTGTAATTTTTAGGAGCTAGAGGCCTTTGTGCAAATTAGTGCAAATTTATTTTTATATGAATGTAGATCATACAGTACTTACATGTTCGATTTGCTGTGTTCAAGATGTCAGTAATTTTTTAAGCCATTTCAAGCCTCGAAGATGTAATATACTGTACGTCTGAATGGTAATACCACTTGCGTAAATGATACACAGTTTGTTAGAAGGGTGATTGTGTTCCTGGAATGTACCATATTTATTGAGCCTGAATATTGAGAGAGAACATCTCTCAACTGATTTCACTTTTTTTTTTTTTTTTCCCAATGATGTTTAAAAGGCCTGGATATACTGAACTATTCATCAGGTAGTATAGTTTTTGTTTGTTATTGAACTGTGATTTGTGTATCATTCAGTATTTCGTTGCCACAGTGTCAGCGTTTCACAGTTAGCTGCTTTTTGATTGGACAGTTACCTTTCCGTTGACTTTCAAAATACGGATTTTCCACACAGCCATTTTTTTTTTCAGCTTAAAATGACAGGCATGAATATTTAACAGTGATTCCACAAAATCGAGTCGTACATGAGCTGATAGCCAACGAGGCACGTAATGCCGAGTCTGCTATAAGCCGTGTACGACGAGATTGAATGGAATAACTTTTATTCTAGCCACATTCACTGGATTTTGAGAAACGGAGCATTTTTATTTTTTGCAAATTGGATAAATAAAAACTTCCGACAAAATCATTTCCGCTTAGAACGTAAACAAACCAATGAAACGACAGGAGCAATTTGTGAAAAATACTATCATAATTCTTGAAAAAAAAATTTTTTTTTAATACGTTCTTACCATCAAATACTTTTATTCCATATTTTGTTTTGAGGTTTGTTTGTTTTTGTTTTTTTTGTTTTTTTTTTGGGTGGGTTGTTTTCAAGTAGGGTTTTTATTTCATCCTCAGTTGGTTCAGCAACAAGCTCTGCCATTTTGTTTTTCTCTACTCGTGGTATATGAGCCGATAGCCTCGTAGTAGAGTAGCCAATCAGAGCGCGCGATTGCTCATATCCAGTGAACGTGGATAGAATAATATACGGTGTAAGATTTCACTGAAATATTCCTAGCACAGGTAAAGACTACAATCCTGTCCTCGTCATGTGGCCTGCTGATGATTTAAGTTTAACTTCTACAGCCACAAACCCTACACCAAGCACTCATAATAAAGATCAAATATTGAAATAAAATGTAGCACATATGGAATGTTTAATGTGATGGCTATGCATGCATAATGGAAATGAAGACAGTCCCCTCTCTGTGATTTATACAGCGATTACTTATCCTATGCGACGTGATCATGATTAATACAGATGTCCTCTGGCAAAGTTATTTCCGCAGATACGGCACTGTGCAAAAGTCTTCGGCACCCTTTTTTCTTTTTCATACAAACTTTGTTATAGATTTCTATTTTATGACTTCTACATTATCGAGTCAGTACGAAAACATTTTTGAGTCCAAACGTTCGTTTTCCAGCACAAAATTAAATGTTACAGGGGGAAAAAAAAAAAACTTTGTGTATGAGCAGTATATTACATAAGAGACGACTTTTCAGATGAAAAAAGAAAACATAATGAAGGCTACTGGGTTTTGGTGCAAAATGAAGAAGCGAGTGTGACAGTGTCCAGAAGAACTGTGTCTGGTTCTGGAAGATGCTCAGTAAAACCTACAGCTCATTTCCGCATCAAACTGCACTCATTGTACAAGGAGACTGCTAGGGTTTTTTGTTTGTTTGTTTGTTTGTTTAAATATATAAAGTAACTGGTTGTCTCACACCAAATATTGACTTTGTTTCATTTATTATGGTTTACTGCTGTTTATCTCATCTCATTATCTCTAGCCGCTTTATCCTGTTCTACAGGGTCGCAGGCAAGCTGGAGCCTATCCCAGCTGACTACGGGCGAAAGGCGGGGTACACCCTGGACAAGTCGTCAGGTCATCACAGGGCTGACACATAGACACAGACAACCATTCACACTCACATTCACACCTACGCTCAATTTAGAGTCACCAGTTAACCTAACCTGCATGTCTTTGGACTGTGGGGGAAACCGGAGCACCCGGAGGAAACCCACAGGGAGAACATGCAAACTCCACGCAGAAAGGCCCTCGCCGGCCACGGGGCTCGAACCCAGGACCTTCTTGCTGTGAGGCAACAGCGCTAACCACTACACCACCGTGCCGGCTTTTTTTTTTTTTTTATGTTTAACTTTGGGCGGCACGGTGGTGTAGTGGTTAGCACTGTCGCCTCACAGCAAGAAGGTCCGGGTTCGAGCCCCATGGCCGGCGAGGGCCTTTCTGTGTGGAGTTTGCATGTTCTCCCCGTGGGTTTCCTCCGGGTGCTCCGGTTTCCCCCACAGTCCAAAGACATGCAGGTTAGGTTAACTGGTGACTCTAAATTGACCATAGGTGTGAGTGTGAGTGTGAATGGTTGTCTGTGTCTATGTGTCAGCCCTGTGATGACCTGGCGACTTGTCCAGGGTGTACCCCGCCTTTCGCCCGTAGTCAGCTGGGATAGGCTCCAGCTTGCCTGCGACCCTGTAGAACAGGATAAAGCGGCTAGAGATAATGAGATGAGATGTTTAACTTTTTTTTTTTTTTAAAGCCATTTTTGGTCTCCAGCATTTCTTTACATGCGCCTAAGACTTTTGCACACTACTTTATATGTACGGAAATCTTATCCTGCAGAAAAATTAGGACATTTGATCCTTTCCCCAACGTCGATACATTTTACATATTTTGTCTCCTGTTATTGTTCATATCATTTGCACATTAGCTCTTTATAGTGATTGTTGCTGTTACACAACATGTGTATGCTCAGTGGGTCCAGGCCTTTGGTGCTTCACCAGTTTCTCTCTCTGACATTTTAATAAGTTTTCGCTACTTGTAGCACTGTACATATGTAAGAATGTAAAGACATTTTCATTGGTTTTCAAGAGAAATGTACTACGTCACACTGACTGAATATTGTAATGTTTTTCATGCACTGTATTGCTGGGGTTTGTCACAGTTATGGGTTTACTTCCTAGAATATTGTTAATGTCTCGGGTGTTTTTTTTTTTTTAAACAAACTGTTTTCAGCTACCATTTAAATGTGGTTTGCAGTGCTTTGGGATCTGGTTGTCCCTGGAAGCAGAGATCTTTAAAAATGCCTTTAAATGTTAGTCTGTCTGGTTTTCTGTCTCTTAGTATGTACCTGTAGCAAGCAACGTTAGCCAATTGCTAAACACTCAGCATTCGCAATAATGCAAAAAAGGTATATTCAAAAACCAATAACCAGGAATATTAAACGGTATTTCTCAGTCTGTCCTGAGATGTCGGATTCAATTGATTAACTCAACAAAAGAGATTAGCGCCCACAAGGTGCTCTTTATGTGTTTAGAGATTATGGCACAAGCTTGTCAAGCACTATGTGAAGACCAGCTGTGTTAAGGCCAATGGTGCAATCGGGATTTATTTCGCAAATGCACATGGATCCTTGTTCAAATCGATTCATATTTGCTCAAAGGTAGCTGTGGTTGGTTAAATTAAAAACTGACGTCCCTCGAGAATGAGGGCTGACGAGAAGAGCCATGTGTATTATGTGGATATACTGTGTATGGTTCTATGGTATGTCCTAACGATACTGTACTGCCTGGTTTTTCAAGCTATAGGACATGTATCATACTATTTATTGCTTGAGGAAACTGCTGTTTTTTTTCCCTTTTCAGGATTTTCATTTTATCGGTAATTTATATTGTCATTTTTTGTAAAGATGTTGAATGTGATAGATCATTTTTAGACAGTTTGATACTTGTTTTTGCTAAAATTGCAGCTTTAATCTGAGTTCACTTTTTTCAAAACCAAATTTCTATGTTTGTAGAAATTTTAGACAAAGAAAAATAAAAGACGTTGATCCCATCTCTGTTTGATTTGAAATATTTTCAGTGTTGTTTTTATGCTTTCTGTAATTATATGCCATTTTCAGGCCATGTCGATGCTAAAGGGCAGACCTGTTCTGTGTTGGTTGACAAGATGATATCAGATGGTGGCATATTTCCTGCCTCTTTCTTCCCTGCTGCAAATTAGACAAGACTAATCCCACGCTTCACTCCGCAGCCTGTTGTATATGGCCTACTTGGTGAGTTTTCTGTTGTGATAGTCTGCTATGTAAAGTGTAGCGGTAAGGAGGGACAAACTGAGCCACTTCCTAGGGAGTAATTAGGAATCTCATAAGTGACTTCATGCACAGTCTTTTTGATAATGAATATATTCGGGTGAAAAATCTCACAGATGCACCACACACAACCCAGATTTGAACCCACGATCACTTACTTAGGAGGCTAGTGCTATAGCTTTATATTTTGATCATATTCAAGCTATAGGGGCGGCACGGTGGTGTATTGGTTAGCGCTGTCGCCTCACAGCAAGAAGGTCCGGGTTCGAGCCCCGTGGCCGGCGAGGGCCTTTCTGTGCGGAGTTTGCATGTTGTCCGCGTGGGTTTCCTCCGGGTGCTCCGGTTTCCCCCACAGTCCAAAGACATGCAGGTTAGGTTAACTGGTGACTCTAAATTGACCGTAGGTGTGAATGTGAATGGTTGTCTGCGTCTATGTGTCAGCCCTGTGATGACCTGGCGACTTGTCCAGGGTGTACCCCGCCTTTCGCCCGTAGTCAGCTTGCCTGCGACCCTGTAGAACAGGATAAAGCGGCTACAGATAATGAGATGAGACGAGTCAAGCTATAACTATAAGATGATTCTTTAAGATGGTAGTTTGATGAATACATCCTCCAGTATAATGGATTGTAATGTTTAGCCTTACTTGGAGTAGAAAGAATTGGAAAATGTCTCCCGATGAATGTCATGGAAGTACTTCACTGTTCACAGGAAACATCTTCAGTGTAAATGAACAGAACAGCACTTTTGACCTTTTGCAGGAAGGGGATTTTCAATTCTTTGTAAATGACACCTGCCAGACTATACACCTCAAGCTTCTTCTACTCCCGTTAGGCGCAGCAGATCTCATCTCATCTCATCTCATTATCTCTAGCCGCTTTATCCTTCTACAGGGTCGCAGGCAAGCTGGAGCCTATCCCAGCTGACTACGGGCGAAAGGCGGGGTACACCCTGGACAAGTCGCCAGGTCATCACAGGGCTGACACATAGACACAGACAACCATTCACACTCACATTCACACCTACGGTCAATTTAGAGTCACCAGTTAACCTAACCTGCATGTCTTTGGACTGTGGGGGAAACCGGAGCACCCGGAGGAAACCCACGCGGACACGGGGAGAACATGCAAACTCCACACAGAAAGGCCCTCGCCGGCCCCGGGGCTCGAACCCAGGACCTTCTTGCTGTGAGGCGACAGCGCTAACCACTACACCACCGTGCCGCCCCGCAGCAGATCTGTCCCACATATTTGAATTGGCATAGGTTTTTACACCAGATGCCCTTCCTGACGCAACCCTCCCCAATCTAGCCGGGCTTGGGCTAAGTATGCACAATGACGGTGCTTATTTTGTATTAATACCCCAATTGGTATTTTACCTAATCTGCATGTCTTTAAACTGTGGGGGAAACCCAGAGCACGCCCACACGGGGAAAACATTCAAACTCCACACAGAAAAGCCCCCGTCGGCCGTGGGGTTTGAACCTGGAACCTTCTTACTACTACACCACTGTGCCTCCCCACCACACACCTCAAGCTCATGGCCACAAAATTCACAATAACTCAGAATATGTATATGGAGCTAAACTAAAATTTGCGACTTGGAGAGGTCTACTTTTTTAATGGATTTCACCAACAATGTGAGATATTTGATTGAAATTATGCTTGAATTGTGTGAGTATGCTGTATGTTATACTGTATCAACTTTATTCATTTTGTCAAATTAAATAAATACTTTTGTTTCAACAATAACTTTACAAATATTTGTAAAGGTTGGAGTAAATGTAATACCCTATTAAATAATATATTCCTTTTATTTAAAATGAAAACATGAATAACACAGACCTTTTCTTTCGAACCATTTGTAAAGGCTGTATTTAGGCTTAAACATGAAATGACTGCCTCCATTTACTTTCTTAAGCTTTCGACAGTCTGCAAGAAAACACTGAGTTCTTGTTGAATCTGTTTGTACAGTCAGTCTCGCAACAGCCATTTCCCATTTTAGATCTGTTTTTTGTGCTTTTGCAGCATTAGAGCTGTTACACATGCATTTCCTCTATTGTATGTTATTGCGCCCTTTGCAGTCTACACAACACAAGCACAGACAGGAAACACTAAGAGATTACACAGCCTGTTATTTATTTCCTCAATTTGAATCATCATAAATGTCTCATCTCATTATCTCTAGCCGCTTTATCCTGTTCTACAGGGTCGCAGGCAAGCTGGAGCCTATCCCAGCTGACTACGGGCGAAAGGCGGGGTACACCCTGGACAAGTCGCCAGGTCATCGCAGGGCTGACGCATAGACACAGACAACCATTCACACTCCCATTCACACCTACGGTCAATTTAGAGTCACCAGTTAGCCTAACCTGCATGTCTTTGGACTGTGGGGGAAACCGGAGCACCCGGAGGAAACCCACGCGGACACTGGGAGAACATGCAAACTCCGCACAGAAAGGCCCTCGCCGGCCACGGGGCTTGAACCCGGACCTTCTTGCTGTGAGGCGACAGCGCTAACCAATACACCACCGTACCACCTCATCATAAATGTCTATAGCAATTTGTCACACGATATTTATCTATCAAAGGTTTGGACACCCCAACTCATTCATAGGGTTTTCTGTATTTTGACTATTTTCGACATTGTAGAACAATACTGAAGACATCAAAACTATGACATAATTTATGGAACACATATGGAATTGCATGGTAAATTAAAAAAAAAAAGTGTTTAAAAACAACAAAATATGTTTGATATTTTAGATTCTTAAAAGTTGCCAGCGTTTATCTTGATGATGTTTTACACACTATTGGCATTATCTTCATGACGTAGTCACCTGGAATGCTTTTCAATTAGCAGGTGCCTCGTCAAAAGTGAATTAGTGCAATTTCTTGCCTTCTTAATGTGCAATACATAACGTTCACTTTATGCCTACGCTTTGCCATTATTTTTAATTATTTATGTCTATTTTATTTTGTTTATTTCCTCCCTCTGCTATTTTACTTAACTTTTTACCGATCTAAAATACATTTTTTCTAGGATGATAATTCTACGAATATGTACTCCAGTATAATGCCATGCCATCTCAACTGGGACTTAGACAAATTTGTTGAGTATTTTATTTCTCCACTTTGCAATTTTTAATTTATATTTTATTTCCATTTTTCACTGTCCTTTTATTTTACTTTTAGGAATCCAAAATGTTTTTTTTTTTTTTTTCAAGAAGGGAATTCTATGAACATGTCCTCCAATATACTGGCTTGTAATATTTAGCCCTGTTTACAGTTAAAGGAATTAGACAATGTGATGAATCAAGTTGTGGAAGTACCTCTCTGTTCACACAGGACACATCTTGACCATGAATTAATCAAAAAGCATTACTGGCCTTCTTTTTTTTCAGGGGCATTAAAAACAAAAGCATGGATCTTAGCGGAGGACATGGAATTCATTCAGTCTACTGGTCCCTGAGTTATGAGCCCCAGCGCATATCTACTGCACCACTCTGCTAACCGCCCTCGCCCTGGATGGAACTCAAACCCACACTCCCTGACTTAAGAGACTAGTGCTGTATTCATTAAGCCACTGAGGCTGGTGTGTTCACTTGTGAATGCAAATAGTGCCAACTGGATTTCATACAACAGTCCCACGGCCACATTGTACATACTCTGTGGAGACAGAAAAATGTAAATGAATTATAGAATAATTGAATTACATTGTATTCATTTCAAAGTGAAACAAAAACTGTAAAATTGCTGCATTTTAAATCTTTGTGAAATTGGCGTTGCTGCATCCTTTCCTGAAATGGAGGAGTTGCGTTATGCTGTTCACATGGGGGAAATAGTGGCCTAGTGGTTAGAGAAGCAGCTTTGGGACTAAAGTCATCAGTTTGGGCAGCACGGTGGTGTCATGGTTAGCACTGTCGCCTCATAGCAAGAAGGTTCTGGGTTCGAGCCCAGCGGCTGGTGGGGGCCTTTCTGTGTAGAGTTTGTATGTTCTCCCTGTGTCTGTGTGGGTTTCCTCCGGTTTCACCCCAAAGACATGCAGGTTAGGTTAACATGGGGTGGCCTTGGCCTGAAGTGCCCTTGAGCAAGGCATCTAAACCCTAACTGTTTCCTGGGTGCTGTAGTATGGCTGCCCACTGCTCTGGGTGCGTGTGTTCACTGCTTCAGATGGGTTAAATGCAGAGAATGAATCTCACTGTGCTTGAAGTGTGCATGTGACAAATAACAGTTTCTTCTTCTTCTTGATTCCCTGGACCAGCAGAAATTGCTGAAGTGCCCGTAAACTTAACCCCAGGCTGCTCTGGGTATGTTGTATGTTGCTCTGGATAAGAATGCCTGTAATGTAATATCCTTTTTGTCCCAGACATGCCTCAAATGTGTCCAGACCTAAAACACTTCTCCTTTCCCTTCCTTTTGGTACTTTCAGGATGATAATTCTATAAATACACATTTTTATGATACAGAAATCCTAGGAATAGTCTGACAAAGTACATTTTCAACAGTTTGCAAACTGTCGTAAATCTGAGTGGGTGTGATCAAATGCTCAGCCAAAGAATCAGGAGAAAGAAGTACACTTTATTTTACAAGAGCTATGCATGCTTATACAGTAAGTGCAAAAAAAGAAAAGAAAAAGAATAGCGCGCCCCAGATGCAAAGTTTTAGTGAAATTGCAACGTTTTGTGAAGTCTGACATTTGGTTTAATACATGATGTACATTACTGCCTTAATGATTCACAAAATGTCTCTCTCTTATTTTGTCGACCCAGACAGTATGCATGACGTGACCTTTCAGATTGGTGTTTCTTTTCCTCTTTTGTCAGTATTATCTTCACTAAGTCTCATCCTGTAGCATAAATTCACCACAGTTTCTCATATCACTTTTCAAATGATTTTTTTTAAACTTTTTTGTTTCGTTTTACCTTTTTTTTCTGAATCACAGCTGTTTTGACATTCTCGCCTTCTCTAACTTGAGGCTATTACTTCTAAATGGCTCCATTTCAAAGCTCTGTAGTAGGTGACAGATGGTGAGCATCATACAATGGGTTTTTGAAATCAATAAACCCTTTTGCACAACCTGTTCAAGGCAGAAATCTTAAGCTTTTATTCCACCTTGTGTTCTGTATAAAACATCCAAATGTGGAATGGGAAGTCTGTGTTGTTTGGTCTCTGAACTGGAACGATTGGTCGTAACAGAGACAGAACTGACATCTGTATAAAAGGGACAGCCGGAATGGTGGGACGTTTTTGACATTGACCTTCTTCTTTCCGAGACCAGCGCAAATTCAAACATCTCCGTCTACGGCGGCAAAGAGTCACCGGTGAAATCCAGATCACGTATCTTCTCATACTTATTCTCTAACTCCTTGCTAACTCTTCAGAGCATCATTCCTATTCTGCTCATTGTGTCCTGCAAACAGAACACTTTTGAGGCTGTGGTGGAGAGGAGGACTCTGAACAAACTGTTATCTATCATGGATAATCCTGACCACCCTCTCCACGACACACTGGACAGATAGCAGAGGACCTTCTCCAACACACTGTTACAGCTTCGCTGTCATAGGGGCCGATACAGGAAATCTTTCCTGCCCCAAGCCATCATCCTGTACAATAACTCACCTCTGTCTGACAGAGAGAACTCGGACCTCCCTGATGTATAGTCCTGTTTATAACCCTGGTCATCTTGTCACTTTGGGCGACATGGTGGTGTAGTGGTTAGCGCTGTCGCCTCACAGCAAGAAGGGCCGGGTTCGAGCCCCGTGGCCGACAAGGGCCTTTCTGTGCGGAGTTTGCATGTTGTCCGTGTGGGTTTCCTCCGGGTGCTCTGGTTTCCCCCAAAGACATGCAGGTTAGGTTAACTGGTGACTCTAAATTGAGTGTGAATGGTTGTCTGTGTCTATGTGTCAGCCCTGGTGACTTGTCCAGGGTGTACCCTGCCTTTCACCCGTAGTCAGCTGGGATAGGCTCCAGCTTGCCTGCGACCCTGTAGAACAGGATAAAGGAGCTAGAGATAATGAGATGAGATCCTGTCACTCTTGCACCATCAGAGCTTATTTGTTTACTGCCATTAGTCACTTTGCACCAGTGGCGGCTGGTAGTCTTTCAAACAGGGGAGGCTGGTCGGTTACGATATTTCCAGATTTTAAAAGAAAAAAGAAAAAACACATCAATTTTGCCCATACTCTTGCCTCTGATCTGGCTGATTGTTGGCAGCGTCACAAACTGTGAAATAACAGGTTCTTTTGGCCCATTAGCCTACTGTCCAATATACATGATGGTGGTGTTGGGGGGGGGTATATTTTAACATTTTATATTTTAAAATTGTGGCATGTTGTTTAAAAATGGATCATTATTGAAAGCAGCTCTTTGTCAGGAACCTCAGCAGTAACAGCAGAGTGTTCTGGAATAGGCACAAGCACTGACCTTGGGGAGCCAAACAGAGCTGGGTGCCACACATTTCATTCAATGACACTTTCCCTATATTTTACTTATTTTGACTGAGAAATGTTTTATTGACAATTTTGATAACGCTTCACTTTTAATCCAGGTCTGTAGTGTGAAATGTTCTCGGCTGTGTTTTTGTTTAAAAATGTTTTCCAAATTGCAGCTGTGTTTAATTCATATCCAGAGAAATATATATTCCAATATAATATACTCAGCATAAACATTTTAAATAGATTCTATATTTTTGGTCCATCCATGACATATTACTAATGTAGCCTACAGTATTTACTGCTGTTGATGTGGGTCACTTGCTGTTAGCCAATTCACTTTCTCGTACCAGGAGAGCTGAAAGGAACGAGTATTATTCCCTACCTTTTTCACCAAGTCAATTTGAGGCGTTGGTCTACCCTGCTCTTTAATTTTAATTTTTTCCTCGAAAGGAAGACTGGCAAATGGCTTCGCCAAAATTAAATCAGCAATGCTTGGCATCCGTGTGCAGCTTTCTTGCTAGCTGACTAGCCCCCTCAAGTTCAAGTTCAGTCACTCAAATAAACGACATTTCTGGAACTAAGATAGCAAACTTGACAACACTATATTTACACTTTATTTACAATGAAAATATATACAAACTAAAAAAGCTGGTAGAAACCGTATGTAATGAATGAAATCGAAATGTAAGCTGATCTCTTACAATACACCATAGCACTTGCGAATCCGCATGGGACTAAACTGAAATTCACCGCTGCCTGTCTATATTTGAAACGAGCTATCAATCAAAGAAGATATCCGGCCGCTTTCACCAATCACCAGTCTCCTCGCGGAAAGCTTTGCCATGTCCCTCCCACTGTGAGGCTGGGAGTCCGTAGGCGGGCGTTTTCGCAGTATTTGTCCAATAATCGTCTTGCATTTTGAGATTGAAAAGCGCATAGCTCCCAAATGCCATTGAAGTCCACTGAGGCTGGGAGTCCGTGAGACTCCATGGGTGGGCGTTTTCGCAGAATTTGTCCAATAATCGTCTTGCATTTTGAGATTGAAAAGCGCATAGCTCCCAAATGCCATTGAAGTCCACTGAGGCTGGGCTGCATCGCGCTGTCACGAGGGGGAAAGACTCACGCACACATTAGGCGAACTGGGGAAAGTTATAACGGAATGATTTCGCACTGTAGTGGGTTGAGCACATATATTTCTATGATTCTGGATCTGAAATAGCAATGTTATAAGGTCGGCTATAACATAAGCCTAGCTCAATTCATCCTACACGATGTTCGTCATTTTTAGAGGAGGCTGAGCCTCCCTCGTTGTCTTAGAGCAATCGCCCGTGCTTTGCACCATTAGAGTTTGGGTTTATTTATTTATTTATTTATCCTCCCTTCAGTGCAACCACTTTTGCACAGTTTTTATCTTCATTTATCACGATTCTTGTTTTTAGCACTATTGGTGCACATTCACATGTACAAAGCACATACATAGATATAAAATTTTTATCATTCTATTTTTATCTGTACACTGTATATTTGGCTTGTTCTTGGGATTTTTTTTCAAAATTCTATTTTATGTTGTACAGTGTGTCTTTTTCTTTTCGTATGTCTGATAACTTGCTGCTGTAACAATTTCCCATCTTGGGATCAGTAAAATCTATCTATCTATCTATCTATCTATCTATCTATCTATCTATCTATCTATCTATCTATCTATCTATCTATCTATCTGACTCTTGTGTGGTTTCATCATACATCTTAGAGTTTGCCAAATTTTCTCTCTCTCTCTCTCTCTCTCTCTCTCTCTCTGCTGATTCTCATTTCACTGCTGTATGAGAATATATGCAGTACATCTAGGAGGGCTTTCACTCAACTTTCTGCTGGTAAGGGATCCTAGGCTGACAACTTGGAGACATCTTGTGGCTGTTTTTGTCATCACTAACAGCATGCAAGCTCAGTAGGAGGGGGGAAAAAACAGAAATATGAAGACCATAAAAACAGGATGGCCATGCAGTATATTTTAAGGAATGCATTTAAGATGGGAGTCTAATTAGAGGCTTGCGTTCTATAACAACATGTTTTCTTTTGTGTGAGTGTATAACTTTTGGTCAACTTTACTTGAACGTCCACTTTACTTGAAATAAATTTGCTTTTTGGGATCAAGCAGAGATGAGGCATAACAAAGCACAATTACTTTATTACTGAGGGTGAGTTCAGATGTATTGGGACACATTTGGATACATTGGGACACATCTACATTTGTCTAAGCTTTCTTGCAATTTATAAAACAAACTACCCCAACATATACAATACACATTTCTGAAATCCTCTATGTATTGACTATCTACACATGAAGAAAATTTTTTTTTCTTCCACAATATGTTTGTCATTTTTCTTATTTTCTCCCCACAAGACACATACAGTAACACAATAAAAATACAACATTTTGACCAAAGATACATACATTATATCTAGTACACATATGTATGCACGCACACACAAAAACAACTTGCATCATCTTTAAATAAAACAAAATAAAATTATATATAGGGTGGTGTAGTGGCTAGCGCTGTCGCCTCACAGCAAGAAGGTCCGGGTTCGAGCCCCGTGGCTGGCGAGGGCCTTTCTGTGTGGCGTTTGCATGTTCTCCCCGTGTCCGCGTGGGTTTCCTCCGGGTGCTCCGGTTTCCCCCACAGTCCAAAGACATGCAGGTTAGGTTAACTGGTGACTCTAAATTGACCGTAGGTGTGAATGTGAGTGTGAATGGTGGTCTGTGTCTATGTGTCAGCCCTGTGATGACCTGGCGACTTGTCCAGGGTGTACCCCGCCTTTTGCCCGTAGTCAGCTGAGATAGGCTCCAGCTTGCCTGCGACCCTGTAGAACAGGATAAAGCGGCTAGAGATAATGATAATATACATACACACACACAGTTGTGGTCAGAAGTTTACATACAGTGATGTGAATGTCATCTTGGATATGAATGTCATGGCAATATTTGGGCTTTCAGTAATTTCTTTGAACTGTTCTTTTTCTGTGGCAGAATGATTGTACAGCATACATCTTTAATTAAAAAAAACATTAGAATTGGGTTCACAAGTTTTAATTTTCTTTGGGTTTTCTGAAATCAATACAGGGTCAAAATTATACATACAGGGTCAAAAATATACATACAGCACACCTAATATTTGGGTAAAAGATTCACCTTGACCAAACATTTTTGTTTACCATGAACAAGCTTCTGGCAGAATTCTGATTGGATATTTTACGACCCTTCATGGTAGAATTGGTAGAGTTCAATTTGTTTTTGTTTTGTTTCTTGGCATGGACTCGATTTATAAGCACGGTCTATATATTTCCAGTAGAGTTGAAGTCAGGACTTGTTTTAAGCTGAATGTTAGCCTGCTTTATCCTCCACAACCAGCTCTGATGTGTGTTTGGGTTCATTGTCTTGTTGTAACGCCCAAGTCGTGTTCAAGTTTCTGATGGTATATGCTGAAGAATTCTGAGGTAGTCCTCCTCCTTCATTATTCCATCCACTTTGTGCAATGAACCAGTTCCACTGGCAGCAAAACAGCCCCAGAGCATGATGATCCTACCACCACCACCAGTTGGTACAGTGTCCCTCTGTACATGGTGGTCATTGTAGCCAAACAACTCAATGTTTGTCTCATCTGACCATACAGCTTTCCTCCAGAAGGCTTTTTTCTTTGTCCGTGTGGTCAGCTTCAAACTTGAAGCTTGAAGGTGTCAATTTTGGAGCAGGGGGTTTATTTCTTGGATAGCAGCCTCTTAGTCCATGGTGATCTGAGCTGTAGACAGTGATCTATCAGCTTCCGGTTCAAGGCAGGGCTGTGCCATGGTGGTTCCCAGGTTGTTCCTGATCATCCAAACCAATTTCCTTTCAGTTGAGGGTGACAGTTTGGGTTTTCTTGAAGCAAAGTGACTACACCTCACAATAACTTGGATATAATTGTTTGAACTGATCTTGGAATTTGCAGTTGTTTAGAAATGGCTACAAGACACATTCCTGAGTTGTGTATATCTGCGATCCTCTTTTTCAGATCTGCACTGAGCTCCTTGGACTTTCCCATTTTACTGTGTGCTGGTCAATCCAATTAGTGCTGTAAACAAACCCTTTTTATGAAGACACAGAGAAGCTACCAGCTGTAGTCAATCATGATCACTAACAGGAAGTTAAGAGACCTCGGCCTTGGCAAGATAAGAGACATTTTGGAAGTTTCAGCACCTCTGAATTAATAATCTAAGTGAGTGTATGTAAATTTTTGACCCTGTATGTATAATTTTGACCCTGTGTTGATTTCAGAAAACCCGAAGAAAATTAAAACTTGTGCACCAAATTCTAGTGGTTTTTTTATTAAAGATGTATGCTGTACAATCATTCTGCCACAGAAAAAGAACTGTTCAAAGAAATTACTGAAAGAACAAATATTGCCATGACATTCATATCAAAGATGACATTCATGTCACTGTATGTAAACTTCTGACCATATCCCTTTACAATGGTTCCCAAAGCTAAATAAAGTCCTTCTGCTTGCCCTTCGCAATATAAGTTAGTCTCTCCAGCCCGCTACAAGTAGATAACTCCTTTATCCATTGATGGAGCATCCATACTCTTCTAGCATAGTGCAGTAACTCTCCTAGCTTGAAGAAGTCCAAAGTCCAGAAGTTTAGTTTGTTTCCAGGTTTGTACAAAGTCTTTTGGATATATTCCAAGCACACAGAGTTTGGCATTTAAAGGGACTTTGGTGTTAAACATCTCTAACAAACATTTTATAACATCCTTCCAGAAGTTGTGGATTTTTGGACAATCCCACAGACAGTGAAATAGAGTAGTTTTCTCATCCAAACATTTAGTGCAAACATCTGGAGTATTAACAGACATATGATGTAACTTGACAGGAGTTATGTACATTCTCATTAACCACTTATATTGGAGTAATTTGAATCTTTTTGTCTGTTTATGTGCTTTCAAACAAGCATCATTCCAATCCAACTCATCAATGTTTTCTTTTATATCCATTTTCCAGGCGTTCAATTTATTAAGTGTTGTTTCAGTGCTATATGCAACCATCCATCCATTATCCTGTCCTACAGGGTCGCAGGCAAGCTGGAGCCTATCCCAGCTGACTACGGGCGAGAGGCGGGGTACACCCTGGACAAGTCGCCAGGTCATTGCAGGGCTGACACACAGACACAGACAACCATTCACACTCACATTCACACCTACGGTCAATTTAGAGTCACCAGTTAACCTAACCTGCATGTCTTTGGACTGTGGGGGAAACCGGAGCACCCGGAGGAAACCCACGCGGACACGGGGAGAACATGCAAACTCCGCACAGAAAGACCCTCGTCAGCCGCCGGGCTCAAACCCAGGACCTTCTTGCTGTGAGGCGACAGTGCTAACCACTACACCACCGTGCCGCCCTATATGCAACCAATAAGTTATACAACCCCGATTCCAAAAAAGTTGGGACAAAGTACAAATTGTAAATAAAAATGGAATGCAATGATGTGGAAGTTTCAAAATTCCATCTTTTATTCAGAATAGAACCTAGATGACATATCAAAAGTTTAAACTGCGAAAATGTATCATTTAAAGAGAAAAATTAGGTGATTTTAAATTTCATGACAACACATTTCAAAAAAGTTGGGACAAGGCCATGTTTACCACTGTGAGACATCCCCTTTTCTCTTTACAACAGTCTGTAAATGTCTGGGGACTGAGGAGACAAGTTGCTCAAGTTTAGGGATAGGAACGTTAACCCATTCTTGTCTAATGTAGGATTCTAGTTGTTCAACTGTCTTAGGTCTTTTTTGTCGTATCTTCCGTTTTATGATGCGCCAAATGTTTTCTATGGGTGAAAGATCTGGACTGCAGGCTGGCCAGTTCAGTACCTGGACCCTTCTTCTACGCAGCCATGATGCTGTAATTGATGCAGTATGTGGTTTGGCATTGTCATGTTGGAAAATGCAAGGTCTTCCCTGAAAGAGACGTCGTCTGGATGGGAGCATATGTTGCTCTAGAACCTGGATATACCTTTCAGCATTGGTGTCTTTCCAAATGTGTAAGCTGCCCATGCCACACGCACTAATGCAACCCCATACCATCAGAGATGCAGGCTTCTGAACTGAGCGCTGATAACAACTTGGGTTGTCCTTCTCCTCTTTAGTCCAAATGACACGGCGTCCCTGATTTCCATAAAGAACTTCAATTTTTGATTCGTCTGACCACAGAACAGTTTTTCACTTTGCCACAGTCCATTTTAAATGAGCCTTGGCGCAGAGAAGACGTCTGCGCTTCTGGATCATGTTTAGATACGGCTTCTTCTTTGAACTACAGAGTTTTAGCTGGCAACGGCGGATGGCACGGTGAACTGTGTTCACAGATAATGTTCTCTGGAAATATTCCTGAGCCCATTTTGTGATTTCCAATACAGACGCATGCCTGTATGTGATGCAGTACCGTCTAAGGGCCCGAAGATCACGGGCACCCAGTATGGTTTTCCGGCCTTGACCCTTACGCACAGAGATTCTTCCAGATTCTCTGAATCTTTTGATGATATTATGCACTGTAGATGATATGTTCTTTGCAATTTTACACTGTCGAACTCCTTTCTGATATTGCTCCACTATTTGTCGGCGCAGAATTAGGGGGATTGGTGATCCTCTTCCCATCTTTACTTCTGAGAGCCGCTGCCACTCCAGGATGCTCTTTTTATACCCAGTCATGTTAATGACCTATTGCCAATTGACCTAATGAGTTGCAATTATGGTCCTCCAGCTGTTCCTTTTTTGTACCTTTAACTTTTCCAGCCTCTTATTGCCCCTGTCCCAACTTTTTTGAGATGTGTTGCTGTCATGAAATTTCAAATGAGCCGATATTTGGCATGAAATTTCAAAATGTCTCACTTTCGACATTTGATATGTTGTCTATGTTCTATTGTGAATACAATATCAGTTTTTGAGATTTGTAAATTATTGCATTCTGTTTTTATTTACAATTTGTACTTTGTCACAACTTTTTTGGAATCCGGGTTGTCATATTTAGATATATGACCCTTCCCTTCTAAATTTACAAGTGTTATTTCTTCAAGTTTTGATAAAGGTGGTATATACATTATCTGTTTACATTTTGCTGACATGAATTTTTTCAGCTTTTTTTTCAGTATTTAAAGAAGTGGTTTTTTAGGGATTTGATATCTTTGACATGAAGGAAAATGTTTATATCATAGTCTGAGAAAGCGTGGCTTTCCCTTTTGCCAAGAGTGACTGGAAGCCATTTTAATGACATGTTTGATAATTTAGGACATCATGCTTTCATTGCTCTAGCCTTTTACTTTCATGCACAATTCTATGCTTAAAACATTATTTATTTGTAGCATACTTATTATTTGCATCTATAACATATGTTTCAATAGTGAGATATTTAAAAATAATCATCAACCTATTCTATTTTATGAACGTAGATTAAGTAAAATTTATGACATATTTAAGTTATTGGCCTGAGTAGCATCCTACAGTTCATTTCCTAATGCAATAACAGCAATAACAGAGTTTAGAAAATCATCAATATATTCCAAATTCATAACTAGTGTTTTCTAAAATTCAGCATGAACAGATTTGGAAATAAACACAGGAGAACACCAGCACCAAAAGATAGGCAATAATTTATCATTTGTTTCTTGCAGTAGATGCATGATACAGGATTTAGAAAAAAAATAAACATCAGCAGTCTTTAAAAATACATGAAAAAGACACTAAACCCTAAAGATAAAAATCTCTGCATACTCAGTTGTAAATCTAAATAATTTATATTTCAGAGTTTGGTCATTTATGATATCTTACAAATGATTCAATCATAAACATGTGCACATAATTTGTGCTAACGTTATTACAGTAGTACAACATCATGCATATATGCAATAAACTAGTCTTAATAATTTTATGTCCTTATGGGGGAAAAAAAAAAGAAAAACTCAGTAACAAAAGTTTTGACTTTCACTGAACAGGCCAGAAAATAAATGCTGCTAAGTTTAAGAGTCCCAGTTCACTTGATGTCTGAATATACCTGAATTTTCCCCGATCTATACTCCAGTGAATTTTTCCACACCTAATACGTTTGGCTTTTAGGCTACTTCCTACATTTAGAAAGACAAATCTTTACTTTTTAATTGCGAAATTATCAAACACTACATCACTACATTTCTGTATAACCATATACCATATTTGTAAAGTCATAATCGGAATCATTTTATTTTTTGTATACCTTTACAGGTCTTAGGAATTTTTCTTGGTGTTCAGTCACAAAATGATGCATTCAATACAGTTTACAACACACACACACACACACACACACACACACACATCACAGATATTAAACAGAGTGTTACATTTGTGATATATAATAAATAATAGCAATGATATATAGTATGGTTTTCCGGCCTTGACCCTTACGCACAGAGATTCTTCCAGATTCTCTGAATCTTTTGATGATATTATGCACTGTAGATGATGATATGTTCAAACTCTTTGCAATTTTACACTGTCGAACTCCTTTCTGATATTGCTCCACTATTTGTTGGCGCAGAATTAGGGGGATTGGTGATCCTCTTCCCATCTTTACTTCTGAGAGCCACTGCCACTCCAAGATGCTCTTTTTATACCCAGTCATGTTAATGACCTATTGCCAATTGACCTAATGAGTTGCAATTTGGTCCTCCAGCTGTTCCTTTTTTGTACCTTTAACTTTTCCAGCCTCTTATTGCCCCGTCCCAACTTTTTTGAGATGTGTTGCTGTCATGAAATTTCAAATGAGCCAATATTTGGCATGAAATTTCAAAATGTCTCACTTTCGACATTTGATATGTTGTCTATGTTCTATTATGAATACAATATCAGTTTTTGAGATTTGTAAATTATTGCATTCTGTTTTTATTTACAATTTGTACTTTGTCCCAACTTTTTTGGAATCGAGGTTGTATAATAAATAATAGCAATGATGTATACTAGTGACTATATTAACAAAAAACACAATAAGTAGAAATAAATAGGAGTTTTTAAATAATATTTAAAAGAATAATAATATTCAACATGCAAAATAACAACAACAATGATGATGATGACGATGATAACAATAACAACAACAACAATAATAATAATAATAATAATAATAATAATATGCAACATGGTACTGACACTCAGCAACACACATCACAAATATTAAATGGAGTGTTATACTTGTGATATATAATAAATAATAGCAATGATGTATAGTAATGACAATATTCACAAAAAATAAATTTAATAAGTAGTAATAAATAGTTGTTTAATAATAGTTAAAACAATAATAATATTCAACATCCATCCATCCATTATCTGTAGCTGCTTATCCTGTCCTACAGGGTTGCAGGCAAGCTGGAGCCTATTAATATTCAACATGCATAATAATAATAATAGTAATATGCATTATGGTACTTGATCTAAATTCCTAACAAATCAAAACATACAAATCCAAATAAACCAAAACAGATGTGGCAGCAAGACTGATAATATCCACCTGTCATTGATTGTATTTATCAAGGCAGTTCGTACTGAGACAGCTATCTGTTAGCATTCAGCTAGTTTATTTATATTGCCAGAGTTATTATCATGCCAGCTAACATTTGAGAGATTACAAAGATAGCTGTTTTTATCTTTAGCTAACTTGCCAGTTGGCTCCTCGATGTGTGATTTGAAGTAGACGTCTTTTCCTTGGCAAATCTTTCTTGTACTTTTATTTTCATACTTTAAATAAATTTAAAAGTGTATACTTATCTACTTGAAAGTGAAATATTTGAAGCTGTACTACAAACCTGCTATAACTCTACCAGTAAACAGATATAATGTGAGTTTAAACGAGCTCCAGAATGAACAGTAATGTAATAAAGGATTAAGTATTCTTTGGTCATTTGTCTACAATACTGCATAAATCTCATCTCAGCGCTTAAAGAGCTTTTTAAAATGTAGGTCTGAATCTGAATGATAATAGTTCCAGGAGGACCCAAGACAATGCACTTGGCAGAAAATCATCTTTGTCTGCTTCTTTGTTTTCCTTTACAGAAATGAAGTTTGACAGGCGTGACTCGGCAGTCACACCACAGCAGTATCAGCGTTTAGTTTTTGGAAGCTGTGCCCCAGCTTTACTGAATTAAATTCATTTTACCAATATACCTTTCATTTTACCGTAAAGCCACTTTTAGATTTCAGACTTCAAATCAGTTAGTGCGAACATTCAGAAAATTCATTTATTCAGCTCTATTATGTAGGCCGGCATGAATTTGCCCTCTTTCTTTTAGATTATTCTTTATACAAGTTATGTTCAAAAGAATTAAACCTTTAACTAATTTTATTGCTCTAAATTCCTAGAGCCAACGTTCAAAAATCTTCTGCTTGGTTTACATATACAGTACTGTGCAAAAGTCTTAGGCCCCCTATTTTTTTTTCATACAAACTTTGCTATAGATTTCTATTTTATGACTTCTACATTACCGAGTCAGTACAAAAACATTTTAGAGTCCAAATGTTCATTTTCCAGCACAAAATTAAATGTTACGGGGGGAAAAAAGTTTGTATCTCAGCAGCATTTTACATAAGAGACGACTTTTCAGATTAAAAAAGAAAACATAATGAAGGCTGCTGGGTTTTAGTGCAAAATGAAGACGTGAATGTGACAGTCAAAGTGTCCAGAAGAACTGTGGCTGGTTCTGTAAGATGCTCAGTAAAACCTACAGCTCATTTCCACATAAAACTGCACTCACTGTACACAGGGGCGCCGCTAGAAATCTTGGGCCCTATGGAAGATTACAATTTAGGGCCCCCCCGTAAAATTTTCAAGCACAAGCAACTGAATTTGAAGTCTGTTTTTGGCTGGCACTTCTACTTTACTATCCATGTGATCAGCTGCCGAGCAAGTTTAGGTGATACAATTATTTGGTATATGAACATTTTAAATGCAGAACTGTCAGAATTAGGTGGGGTTTACATTAGACCGTATCAGCGGATCATCAGACTAACGTTTTAAAAACGATTAGCGTGCACACAGCAACGCCAATACACGATTCGCGTGCACACAGCAATGCCAATACACGGATACGCTAATCACATGACTAATTTGGCACGTAAGTTGAGAAATGTCAGTGCGGCTCATCGCTTCCTCCTCAGCAGCTGCGCTCCAAATCACTCCGCCCTGAACAGCGAGTGCCCTCTGGAGGGTGCGCACTCCGGCCCTGCGCAGCTCACAGAGCGCGCGAGTGTAGTGCACGAGCAGTGATTCGGGACTGAGCCGCTGTGCGCAAGTCACTTACCACTTGCAAGTGGAAGGATGGCAAGCCTAAAGACCATCATAACTACACAATGGGCAGTATTTGCATCAGTATTTGCAGTATTTTCATACTTTTATACTCTTTAATGAAAGGTGATACAAGGCGGAAGTCCGCGCCGTTTTTCAGCAGCCGCGTCACATGACCAACGCCAGTAAATCAGGAAGGTGGATGTCACAGTGACGTTGTCCAATGACGACGCCAGCTAGAGCTCAGCACAGCGTATCCGCGTATTCTCAATGTTTACACAGCACCGGATCAGACACGATCTGGATTGAATACGTGGACCCTGGCAGATTCCCGTTTCCAGGCGTTTTAATGTAAACGGACAGTGCATCCGCGAAGAAAACGAGACAGATACGGTCTAATGTAAACTTGGCCTTAGACTGAATAGACTGTTGCCGGTTTAACAGCATCAATTCTTGCACTCCAGCGACTGTCAGACAAGCTGTGGAGAGAGCAGCCGGTAGTTTCTTTGTATATGGCCCATCGTTCTGGACTGGCACTTACAAATTTGTAAAGACAATTGATGAAGCCAAAAAAAGCTGACACTTCCTCACTTGATCCTGCAGCGTGTACCCCAGCGAGATTTAACACATGAACATTTTGACTGAATGAACTCCATACTAAGTTACCTAAGAATAGTTGCTCATAAAAAAAGAAAATGTCTTTTCATTTGAATGTAAGTCTTAATAGCCTAATGCTGCTTACTGTAGCCTAGCAATTAAAATAGTTTTAACCCTAAATCCTTTATTCATGGATTGTAGTGGTGTGTCGTTCACGAACGAACCGTTCTTTTTGAACGAGTCTTCGAAGTGAACGACTAGAACTAGTTTGCGCTGCCTCTCGTTCTCGGTCGTTCGCGAATCAGCAGTCTCTGCTCGCTGGCAGCAGGGCGGTCGCTGAATCTCGGTCGTTGGCGAATCAGCAGGATCTGTTCAGTAGCAGAAGGGCGTCCAACTTGCATTTTGATCTGTGCAGAGCAGCGCCACTTTACTTCTTTAAGGGCTATCTGAGCCCTATTATCAGAGCGTTGACACATGCCAGGTCTTTAGTTTACAATTTAGAGCTCTCACTCAGCAATACATTTCAGTTCACAGCGAACGAGCTCAGCAGTTCGCGAACGAACGAACAGCCAGCAGCCAGCCTGCCTGCTGTTCGCTGAATACGATGACTTGTAAAGTTGTTTATTCTCTGAAATGAGTGTTGCTGTTAAATAAGCAATTTTTTTTTTTGCTTAATGGGTTTGAGAGAACAACTGCATAGCCGGCAGACCATGGCTCTACTAAAATAAATATAATAAATATAAAAACAGCTTTATTCTCATCTACATTTAATTAACTTTCAGAGCTTTGTTTATGTAGTCTTTTTCAGATAATGCTAGGATAATGTTTTTCTTCCATCTTTTTCTCAAGCACATTGTAATGTATGAAAATCTATTGTGGATGGCACCTCTGCCGCCTCTCGTTCACTCAAGATGAACTAAACTTCGGACGACAGCCATTGTTGTGCCGCTTTGGTGTGACGTCATCAAAATGAACGAGTGAACGAACTGAACGAATGAATTTCTTTGCTGAACTGACCGACATGAACGAACTGGCGGAAATGAATCGCCATGTCCCACCAATAATGGATTGTATTGCTCACCTCCTTCTCCTAGGATTTGGGTTGAGGGCTGGGGTCCTATTCCTGAGGCTGAATCTGTGGATGTTGAGGGCACCTCATTAGTTTTGAAACCAGTTATTAGCACCAGTATCATGTAGGCTAGCCTAATATTTTACCTCACGTATTAGCCCAGTAGGCTAGTTTACTGCACAAGTTTAGCTAGTTCTGTGCAGAACTTCTACATTACATTCATCTGATCTTCCATGGCAATAAACGTGAAGTATTTAAATAAAATGACACTGCACTGCTTATTGAAAAGTGTTGTCTTGATATTCCAACTCGGTTAAAATGAAATCTGCTAGTCTATCATTAGCTAACATGCTGTAATGGCATCGAGTGTCCGCGAATAATAGGCTAGCTTTCTCTGGGAAAAACTGAGTCACCAATTGTCGACCGTTTTTCTCCCTTTCAGCTTTCTGCTGCTTCTCCTTCCGTTTTTGAAATCCGGACTTCGTAATTTATCTCACCACCATCACACCTGCTCCTGCTTAGCAACTTCTAGAATGTTCACCTCTGTTGCGCGCGGAGAGAAACTGCCAGCTGCTGTGAGCTGCGCTAATAGCGGTAGTGTTGTGATGTTCGCGAACAAACCGATTCTTTTGAACGGCTCCTAGGCATGAACGATGAGAACCGAGTCTCGAGCTGGGGGAGCCGTTCTTTCTGTCGTTCTTTTTCTGTACTGTGTTTCAGATGAAAAAGCTTTTGCCCAAGGACAAGAAGTTGGCTAAACAGCATTTGCCTTTTATTTATTCAAGTTTTATCTGTTTGCCTAATAGTTCAAATTGTTTTGTATATAGTTTATAATGTTGTTGTGTGATATTAATAATAATATTGTGGGAAAACTACTTTGCATGGACGTTCATTTAATTTATTCTATCGTCATTTTGTTTGTTCTATTTTTGTGTATTTTATTTATTTATCTGTTTGTCTAGTTGTATCTATTTTTCTAATAATAATATTTTTTGCATTAATAGTTTGTTTTTTCGGGGCGGCACGGTGGTGTAGTGGTTAGCGCTGTCGCCTCACAGCAAGAAGGTCCTGGGTTCAAGCCCCGGGGTCGGCGAGGGCCCCCCTGTGTGGAGTTTGCATGTTCTCCCCGTGTCCGCGTGGGTTTCCTCCGGGTGCTCCGGTTTCCCCCACAGTCCAAAGACATGCAGGTTAGGTTAACTGGTGACTTTAAATTGAGCGTAGGTGTGAATGTGAGTGTGAATGGTTGTCTGTGTCTATGTGTCAGCCCTGTGATGACCTGGCGACTTGTCCAGGGTGTACCCCGCCTTTCGCCCATAGTCAGCTGGGATAGGCTCCAGCTTGCCTGCGACCCTGTAGAAGGATAAAGCGGCTTGAGATAATGAGATGAGAATGAGTTTGTTTTTTCCTATTAAAATAATCTTGTGTTCTTGTTATAACTTTATCTATTTATCTGACTGTTTAGTTGTATCTATTTTTGTTACAATTTCAATATTTTTAATATAGAAAGTTTGTTTTTTTCTATTAAAATGTTCTTGTGTGATAACTAGTTCTTGTGTTATATTTATTGTAGTTGTATCTATTTTGTATCTCAGACTTAAATATTTTTGTAAAACAAGTGTTTTTCTATAAAATATTCTTGCGTTCTTGATAACCAGGGGTTAAATTGGGCCGGGGCTGTCCGGGGCTGAGCCCCGGCACATAAGCTCGGAGCGGATGGCATATGATCACGCACACATCAAAAGCAACAAACCCTTTTCACGATTTTCAGTTCTGAATAATTAAATATCGTTTTATTAATCAATAAACCCATGACTTTTATGAGATAGATCATAGTTTTCCTGATAACAAGACGACCTGTCAAAGCTATTTAGAACAGAACTTGCGATCAGAGATTCTGGTTTCTGGAACACTGCGTGGGTTGCCAATTCCGCTTTTTATAAGTGACTTTGGGGTTTCTTTTTTTGTGAGCTCGCTTTAAAAAAAAATCAGAAGTCGTGGTTTGCGGGTTTTTGGGCTTGTGTTTCAGCGTTGTGACTTGTTTATAATTTTCTCCGTACACCGTCTCCCATTTTACCTGCATACGATCCTAATCCATCAGAGGTTCTTGAACGAACTGTCTGTTATTATGTATTCAATTATTTATTTGGCATGTGGTGCTTTTTGTATTGTCTAGAACATACATAAGATGAGCATATTATAGCAGCAAAATAGAAGCACAATCATTTGAATGCAGCAAAACTTTTGCTGCATTCAAATGATTGTGCTTCTATTTTGCTGCTATAATATGCTCATCTTATGTATGTTCTAGACAATACAAAAAGCACCACATGCCAAATAAATAATTGAATACATAATAATAACAATAATAATAAATGCTTCCAATGTTATAGTGTTGTTTGTATTTGGTTGCATTCACTGCATGAACATATTTGATTGACAATTTGACTGACAGTGTTTTGGCATATTTAACATTTATCCTCCAAAATAAATCAACTGTTTTGGTTTAAGATTGTGCAAGCCTTCAAATTTTCTCACTGAACATTTCTCCTTCACATTTTTCACCTGTAGGCATGTGACAAGATTTAACATGATATTGCTCAACCTTCCTCTGTAAAGTCAGCTAACAACTTATTAAAATGCACCAGAATTCAGCAAATAACATGTATGATAATAAAAAACTTCTGGGGGAGGACCCCCAGACCCCCCACTAATCATTTCCTTCAAACCAATGTACAACAACCTGTACAATCTGTTACATTGGCCAACCAATCTACATTCAAACTGCCATAATGTGTAGGGGGGCACTACAAGACACACATAGGCCTACAACACACAGATAAGGTGTATATCTCTGTGCAATATGATATGGTTATCAAATTAGAGGGTTATTTTCCAAAAAGTATATTGGGGCAGGGCCGCGGGGGCAGGGGTGGGTACGAGGCAGAGCCCCCCCACATAACCAATCCCAGTTTAACCCCTGTTGATAACTATGTTCTTGAGTGGGTTCTTTTTTTTTTTTTTACAGAAAAGCCGTTCTGCATGGACATTCATTGAAGCCCTCATTGTTTTTTAATGGTTATTTATGAGCGTTTAGGGGTTACAATAATGTAAGTCTAGGTTGCTTTATATAAAAGGTATGTCCAGAAATATTGATGTCACTGTCTAAGCAGAGGGATCTGGCTTCTTTAGACGCTGTCTTCTTAAAACTGAATAAATATTTAAAAAGAGCCAAATGAGCCAGTCTTTTGAACGGCTCTTTTCAAAGAACGGATCACAAAGATGCGGATCCCATCAAAGAGCCATAAATCCCATCTCTAAATAGCGGCGCTGTGCACACACGGAGCTACACAGTTCACTGTCCCCGCCCACAATCAGACTGTACCATTACTAAAAAGGGAGGAGGGGTGAAATGACAATATCATAAATAATTCAAGAAAAATCTCATCTCATCTCATCTCATTATCTCTAGCCGCTTTATCCTGTTCTACAGGGCCGCAGGCAAGCTGGAGCCTATCCCAGCTGACTACGGGCGAAAGGCGGGGTACACCCTGGACAAGTCGCCAGGTCATCACAGGGCTGACACATAGACACAGACAACCATTCACACTCACATTCACACCTACGGTCAATTTAGAGTCACCAGTTAACCTAACCTGCATGTCTTTGGACTGTGGGGGAAACCGGAGCACCCGGAGGAAACCCACGCGGACACGGGGAGAACATGCAAACTCCGCACAGAAAGGCCCTCGCCGGCCACGGGGCTCGAACCCAGGACCTTCTTGCTGTGAGGCGACAGCGCTAACCACTACACCACCGTGCTGCCTGCAAAAAATATATTATTAGAAAAATAGATACAACTAGACAAACAGATAAATAAATAAAATACACAAAAATAGAACAAACAAAATGACGATAGAATAAATTAAATGAATGTCCATGCAAAGTAGTTTTCCCACAATATTATTATTAATATCACACAACAACATTATAAACTATATACAAAACAATTTGAACTATTAGGCAAACAGATAAAACTTGAATAAATAAAAGGCAAATGTTGTTTAGCCTACTTCTTGTCCTTGGGCAAAAGCTTTTTCATCTAACACAGTACAGAAAAAGAACGACAGAAAGAACGGCTCCCCCAGCTCGAGACTCGGTTCTCATCGTTCATGCCTAGGAGCCGTTCAAAAGAATCGGTTCGTTCGCGAACGTCACAACACTAGTAGACAGGAGTTCAAAATGCTTATCTGGTTCAAATACGGGATAGGCCTACTACCACTTGCCCCTGAAATGCTGTTTATCAAAATTTCGCCCGTATCCTCCATTATTCACTCCAGAAAAGTACAAGAGACGCGCGTTTAATAATTACAAACACAGACATGCGCATTCACACGGGACTTGTATTACCACTGGACGTCTGTGTTTTGCCGAAACACAGTAGGTAATTCGCGGCGGAATTATTACTTGGCAAATTACGGACATGGCGCATTCGCACGGGACTAAGAACTCAGACATTCTCTGTAATTATTCCGAATTACCAGAGGTCCACAGGTAATACTTATCCCGTGCGAATAGGGCTTATGACTTTTGCACAGGACTGTAATTTTAAATATTTTTGTATTTTCATCATTTTTAAAGGCAGTTAAGATCATGGGGTCTAAATGATTTGGGGATTTTCTGTTAATTATCAAGACATTTACGAAATACTTTAGTATTAATTTGTTGTTTACTTGAGACGTTGAGGGTTGTCAAGTATCCATGAGTGTACAGTTTATATAACTTGAACTTCCAGGATAGTAACAGAGATAATCGATTATAATTTGAAGATCAGCAGGACTGTACAATTCCAACAAATAGAGCAATGATGTGAACATGATGTAAACCAACATGTATTGAGTTGTTTGTCAGGAATTACCACAAGATGAAAATAATACCACAACTGTTAAAGAAGATTGCATCACTGCATTAGTGATATTTTAATGCTCCGCTCTTATCTGGGGAATTCATGGCCTTGCACACTTCCCTGCTCACAACTCTCATAATTAACAATGTGCTTAAGATGCTAAATCAGACATGTTCGGATGAACGAAAACTTAAATCTTAATCATTTCCCCTTTTTTTTTTTTTAGTTTACATAAAAGCACTTGTGTATTAGGGTGCATCAGCTGCCCTCACTTTCATAAAATCTGATGCATTTTTCTTTGGGTGTTCCTTTTCACCAATAAAGACATCCTGTAAAATTTTTTGACCATATTCAAAAGTCTAATGGTGGCACCATGAGGTTCATTTTTTGCCAAAAAAATGCTTATTTTGTTTTCGCGTAAGGTTTGAATCACAATGTTGGACTCCATTTATTGATTTCTTGTGACCCAGAGATCATGTTAAGAACCTTTGCAAGGGATTGAGAAGCATTAATGTGATTCATAATACATTTGTATTGTTTAAAAGTAGTTGAACAATGATTCAATGAACAGCTAAAACTCAAACTGTGCTTGATAATATATTTAGAATATGTACTAAAAATGTGTATCTAAGATATTTGGTATACTCTATAAGGTGCCATTGTGTTTCATGAAAAGTGATCGAAATTTTGTCATAAAAGTCATAAAATAGCAGCTTTTTCCATAACTTTGAGCTCCTGGTGCCACCATTAAACTTTTGAATTTTGTCAAAATATTTCACCCAGTGTGTTTTCTTACCAAAAGGAACATAAAAACAAAAATGCATCATGATCGGAGGAACTTTTCATTTTTAGGGGGCAACTGATGCACCCTATTGTGTAGTGTATAAGCACAAAAAGCACAATTTTTTCTTTAAATGTATATCATTTTGCTTACGTTAAGTACTGACATGCTATTATTATTTATTCACGTGTTCACCTAAGCAAAGTGGAATGCCATTCTTTCTTCTACATCATGCTTGTGGGTCACATATTGATAGATATCAAATATGATAACCATGATGAACACAACTTACTAATTACAAATACGCTCAGTGACTATCAGGTACCTGACATATAGATCTTATTTATTCACGGTATGGGATCCACCATGACCCTGACCAAGAATAAGTGGTTACGAAAGATGAATGAATCTTTAAAAAACTGTGAAGTGCTCTTTTTATCTTCAGCAAAGTGAAAAGAGTCCATGTACTCCACGCCTGTGTAAGCAGTCCCTTTCTCAAATGTTCAGAGCAGGAAAATATTATCCAATATGTTATAACACAGTGGCGCAGTGGTGTAGTGGTTAGCACTGTTGCCTCACAGCAAGAAGGTTCTGGGTTCTAACCCAGTGGCTGACGAGGGCCTTTCTGTGTGGAGTTTGCATGTTCTCTCCATGCCTGCGTGGGTTTCCTCCGGGTGCTCCGGTTTCTCCCACAGTCCAAAGACATGCAGGTTAGGCTAATTGGTGGCTCTAAATTGACCGTAGGTGTGAATGGTTATGTGTATCTGTGTGTCAGCCCTGTGATGGCCTGGTGACTTGTCCAGGGTGTACCCCACTTCTCACCCATAGTCAGCTGGGATAGGCTCCAGCTTGCCCATGACCCTGCACAGGATAAGAAGAAGAAACCCTTTATTTCTCACATGCACACTTCAAGCACAGTGAAAGTCATCCTCTGCATTTAACCCATCTGATGCAGTGAACACACACCCAGAGCAGTGGGCAGCCATACTACAGCACCCAGGGAGCAGTCAGGGGTTAGGTACCTTGCTCAAGGGCACTTCAGCCCAAGGCCACCCCATGTTAACCTAACTGCATGTCTTTGAACTGTGGGGGAAACCAGCACACCCAGAGGAAACCCACGCAGAACATGCAAACTCCACACAGAAAGGCCCCCGCTGGCCACTGGGCTTGAACCCAGAACCTTCTTGCTGTGAGGCAACAGTGCTAACCACTACACCACCATGCTGCCCATGGTTACAGATCATGAATGGATGGATGTTATAACACAACATGTGTTCTTTATCAGGGCTTGGAAATAATACCACAGTTGTTGGAGATTTCTGCATCAATGATAATTTCCCAAAACAAAATAAACACAGAATAATATAAACTTTTTTTTTCTTCTCAAAATGTAAGACAATGCATGTTTTTTCACAAGTCTGTGTGGGTTTCCTTCAGGTTCTCTGGTTTCCTCCCACCTCTGAAAAACATTCCTGTAGCTGGATTAGCTCTGGTAAATTGCCCAAGGTGTGTGAATGTGGCATCCCATCCAGGATGTATATCTGCTTCATGCTTAGTATTCCCAGGATTGTCCCTGGATTCACAGCTACCCTGACATCATGATGATGATGACTCTACTTGTGTTATTTATCAGGACTTACCATCAAAAGGAAACACTACCACATCTGATGGATAGCAATATCCACAAAGCAAAATGACACCGAGTAGTTACTCAAGCCCCAGCACTGCCAAGCTACCATTGTTGGGTGCTTGAGCAAGGCCCTTAACCCTGTCTGCTCCAGTGGTGTTTTATCATGGCTGACCCTGTGCGCTAAACCCAACTTCCTTACAAGCTGGGATATGTGAAGAAAAGAATTTCACTAGACTGTAATGTATGTGTGACAAACAAAGGCTTATTCTTCTCTTCCTCCTCCTCCTTCTTCTTCTAGTTTTACCTTTTTTAAACAAAATTGTGAATGGGGATATCTGTGTGCAAAACCAGCAATCCAGGGGTGGGTTTCCCAAATGCATCGTAGCACAAAGATCATCATTAAATGGTAGAGTGAGCATCACAATGAACACTCTCCTAGTTAAGAAGCTCTTAGCGTTAAGAGGCTTTTGGGAAATCCATCCTAGTTTGGTTATGGAAATGTGCAACTAATAAGGCATATATAGAGTCAAAGAATTTAGCATTCCATCTCATTTAACACACCACAAACAGCTTTAAGTGACTTAATATGATGTGTTAAAATGGGAAAACGCAAATCTCTGTCGGGTAATGGCCCTCTGGGACCTGAGTTTGTTACTCCTGAAATTAAGCAAATTAAGTGGTCATGCTCAAGTGCTTCATATTAGAGGAAACTAACCGCACAGTGACGTAATACACGTGTGTAGCTTATATTAAGAACTGTGCAAAAGTCTTAGGCACATGTAAAGAAATGCTGTAGACCAAAATGGCTTAAAAATAATGAAATGAAATGTTTCAACATTTAAAAAAAAAACTATAAACAGAAGTAAGCTATAATAAATGAAACAAAGTCAATATTTGGTGTGAGATGATCCTTTGCCAGCCCTGCGATGATCTGGTGACTTGTCTAGCATGTACCCTGCCTCTTGCCCATAGTCAGCTGGGATAGGCTCCAGCTTGCCCACGACCCTGTACAGGATATGCGATTACGAATAATGGATGGATGGATGGACGATCCTTTACTTAAAAAAAAGTAGTCTCATGTACAACGAGTGCAGTTTTTTAAGGAAATGAGATGTAGGTTTTACTGAACATCTTACAGAACCAGCCACAGTTCTTCTGGACACTTTGGTTGTCACGCTCACTTCTTAATTTTGCACCAAAACCCGGCAACCTTCATTATGTTTTCTTTTTTAATCTGAAAAGTCGTCTCTTATGTAATATACTGCTCAGATACAAACTTTTTTTTTCCTGTAACATGCTGGAAAACGAACATTTGGAACTCTAAAATGTTTTTGTACTGACTCGATAATGTTGTCATCGCCGAACCTGATCTAGGTTGACTTCGCCAGAATTGGAACAGTAGGGTGGCCAGTTCCTTTCTGCCCACTCACACCTATGAGCAATTTGGAGTAGCCAGTTAACCTAACCTGCATGTCTTTGGACTGTGGGGGAAACTGGAGCACCCGGAGGAAACCCATCCAGACACAGTGGAGAGCATGGAAACTCCACACAGAAAGGCCCTCGTCGGCTGCTGGGTTCAAACCCAGAACTTTCTTGCTGTGAGGTGATAGTGATAACCACTACACCACCGTGCCACCTGTTTGATAATGCAGAAGTCATAAAATAGAAATCTATAACAAAAGTTGGGTGGTGTAGTGGTTAGCACGGTCGCCTCACAGCAAGAAGGTTCCGGGTTCGAACCCAGGGCCTTTCTGTGTAGAGTTTGCATGTTGTCTGCGTGCGTTTCCTCCGGGTGCTCCGGTTTCCCCTACAATCCAAAGACATGCAGTTAGGTTGACATGGGGTGGTCTTGGGCTGAAGTACCCTTGAGCAAGGTACACTATATTGCCAAAAGTATTTACTCACCCATCCAAATTATCGGAATCAGGTGTTCCAATCACTTCCATGGCCACAGGTGTATAAAATCAAGCACCTAGGCATGCAGACTGTTTTTACAGTTTGGAGCTGGCCCCTTCCTCTTCCAACATGACTGTGCACCAGTGCACAAAGCAAGGTCCATAAAGACATGGATGACAGAGTCTGGTGTGGATGAACTTGACTGGCCTGCACAGAGTCCTGACCTCAACCCGATAGAACACCTTTGGGATGAATTAGAGCAGAGACTGAGAGCCAGGCCTTCTCGTCCAACATCAGTGTGTGACCTCACAAATGCGCTTCTGGAAGAATGGTCAAAAATTCCCATAAACACACTCCTAAACCTTGTGGACAGCCTTCCCAGAAGAGTTGAAGCTGTTCTAGCTGCAAAGGGTGGACCGACGTCATATTGAACCCTATGGATTAGGAATGGGATGTCACTTAAGCTCATATGTGAGTCAAGGCAGGTGAGCAAATACTTTTGGCAATATAGTGTACCTGCTATACACAGTGGGTGTGTCTGCCCACTGCTTCAGATAGGTTAAATGCAGAGGATGAATTTCACTGTGCTTGAAGTGTGCATGTGAGAAAATAAAGGTTTCTTCTTCTAAAATCTGTGGTTGGTAAAAGAGAGCAGCTGGACTTGCTTGAAGATCCTTGAAAACGTTTCACCTCTCATCCGAAAGGCTTCCTCAGTTCTGTCAGGGAGTATCAAGTATTTATCCTCTCATGGATCATCATAGAATCCGAATTAGAATTCTGATGGCTGCATTGTAGGTGGCTGATAAAAGATGCCCACCTCTGTTCAGTGATGGTCATTCCAGGTTGACAAAAATGAACGATCCTCTCTGGCTAAGATGTCTGCCAGTTTTCTGGAAGTCCTCTCATACTCCCGCACCAGTCGAAGGGATCTCACCCCAAAGTGCGTAGAAACATGTCTGTGAAGATTCTCAGTCATCCAGGTACATAGTAATCTGTGGTTGGTAGAAGAGAGTAACTGGATTGCTTGAAGTCCAGTTGCTCTCTTCTACCAACCACAGATTACTATGTACCTGGATGACTGAGAATCTTCACAGACATTCTTCTTCTAAAGTTTGTATGAAAAAAAGTGGGCCTGAGACTTTTGCACAGCACTACACTACATACACACACAGTATACGTCATGTAAAAAAGTAAAGTAAAGTAACTTTATTGGTCTCCCTAGGGAGAAATTTAGCCTAGAGTCAGGGAACATTGCTGCATCAAGAAGGGACACAAACACACATCTAATTAACTAAAAGAACATATGTGCAATCCGGCATTTTTGCTCCAGGTGAACTGTGCAAATTAAAAATCCTAACATTGATACATACAAACATTCAAACAAGTACCATTAATACATTCATACATACATACATACACTACCGTTCAAAGTTTGGGGTCACTTTGAAATGTCCTTATTTTTGAAAGAAAAGCACTGTTCTTTTCAATGAAGATCACTTTAAACTAATCAGAAATCCACTCTATACATTGCTAATGTGGTAAATGACTATTCTAGCTGCAAATGTCTGGTTTTTGGTGCAATATCTCCATAGGTGTATAGAGGCCCATTTCCAGCAACTCTCACTCCAGTGTTCTAATGGTACAATGTGTTTGCTCATTGCCTCAGAAGGCTAATGGATGATTAGAAAACCCTTGTACAATCATGTTAGCACAGCTGAAAACAGTTGAGCTCTTTAGAGAAGCTATAAAACTGACCTTCCTTTGAGCAGATTGAGTTTCTGGAGCATCACATTTGTGGGGTCGATTAAATGCTCAAAATGGGCAGAAAAATGTCTTGACTATATTTTCTATTCATTTTACAACTTATGGTGGTAAATAAAAGTGTGACTTTTCATGGAAAACACAAAATTGTCTGGGTGACCCCAAACTTTTGAACGGTAGTGTACCTACCTAACATCCACTCAAGTAATATCCATACATAAATACCTATCCATACATCCAATCTAATAACATCTATACATTCCTAGATATCTCACAAAAATTAATACCATTCCTACAGTCATATATATAAATTACATTCATACATTTCCATACAGTGGGCGGCAGAGTGGTGTAGTGGCTAGCGCTGTCGCCTCACAGCAAGAAGGTCCGGGTTCGAGCCCCGTGGCCGGCGAGGGCCTTTCTGTGTGGAGTTTGCATGTTCTCCCCGTGTCCGCGTGGGTTTCCTCTGGGTGCTCCGGTTTCCCCCACAGTCCAAAGACATGCAGGTTAGGTTAACTGGTGACTCTAAATTGACCGTAGGTGTGAATGTGAGTGTGAATGGTTGTCTGTGTCTATGTGTCAGCCCTGTGATGACCTGGCGACTTGTCCAGGGTGTACCCCGCCTTTCGCCCGTAGTCAGCTGGGATAGGCTCCAGCTTGCCTGCGACCCTGTAGAACAGGATAAAGCGGCTAGAGATAATGAGAATGGGATGAGATGATCATTCAGAAACTTAATTGAAAGAGGGATGAATGAATGAATGAATGAATGAATGAATGAATGTTTATACCTGTTGTGTTTACATAAAGGGACACTATATCTCCTCCCTGAGTGTAAAAGTATATATTCAGAATAAAGCACATGGGAACTCATCTCATCTCATCTCATTATCTCTAGCCGCTTTATCCTTCTACAGGGTCGCAGGCAAGCTGGAGCCTATCCCAGCTGACTACGGGCGAAAGGCGGGGTACACCCTGGACAAGTCGCCAGGTCATCACAGGGCTGACACATAGACACAGACAACCATTCACACTCACATTCACACCTACGGTCAATTTAGAGTCACCAGTTAACCTAACCTGCATGTCTTTGGACTGTGGGGGAAACCGGAGCACCCGGAGGAAACCCACGCGGACACGGGGAGAACATGCAAACTCCACACAGAAAGGCCCTCGCCGGCCCCGGGGCTCGAACCCAGGACCTTCTTGCTGTGAGGCGACAGCGCTAACCACTACACCACCGTGCTGCCCCACATGGGAACTGTCAGATAAAATATCTTTATGTCATGTGTATATTATTATACACATGTTATGTCATGGGGCGGCACGGTGGTGTAGTGGCTAGCGCTGTCGCCTCACAGCAAGAAGGTCCGGGTTCGAGCCCCGTGGCCGGCGAGGGCCTTTCTGTGCAGAGTTTGCATGTTCTCCCCGTGTCCGCGTGGGTTTCCTCCGGGTGCTCCGGTTTCCCCCATAGTCCAAAGACATGCAGCCAGGTTAGGTTAACTGGTGACTCTAAATTGACCGTAGGTGTGAATGTGAGTGTGAATGGTTGTCTGTGTCTATGTGTCAGCCCTGTGATGACCTGGCGACTTATCCAGGGTGTACCCCGCCTTTCACCCGTACTCAGCTGGGATAGGCTCCAGCTTGCCTGCGACCCTGTAGAACAGGACAAAGCGGCTAGAGATAATGAGATGAGATGAGACATTCTAGTCTTCCATCTATGCATACATACACCATCCATTTATTAGCCCACCTCTGATCATTCAGAAACTCAATTGAAAGAGGGATGAATGAATGTTTATACCTGTTGTGTTTACATAAAGGGACACTATATCTCCTCCCTGAGTGTAAAAGTATATATTCAGAATAAAGCACATGGGAACTGTCAGATAAAATACCTTTTATTATACACACATGTTATGTCATGTAAAATACCATGTCATGTCTAGCTTATGTACACACACACACACACACACAGTGTAGTAATCGAAGCACGAGCATTGCTTTGGTCCTGGAGAGCACAGCATGGTGGTGGTGGTGACGTCACTGCCCGGGGTTTCCATCTCCACTGGCTCCGGTTTGAGTGTGTGAGCTCGTGACGGCGTCATGGCGGAGGCCGGCTGTTGTAGCACTCACGGCAGAAATGCCTGCTAGCTTCTTCAGGGGTTCTTCTTACGGAATACAAAGAAATTTCAAAGGCGGACACTTTCTTGTTCTTGGAAGCTCGGAAAGCGGGACCTTAAGAAAAACGAAACTTGACTGTATGAAAAGTTGGAGTGTTTTGGGCTCTCTCTCTCTCTGAGCTAGCTTAGCCGCTGTTAGCTGCTAACGCTAATCACTGGGAGGAAAACAAGAAAAAGGAGGTCGGAGTTTCGGCTCCGGAGCCGACTGGCGCCCGCTGGAGCCAGGTACCCAGACAAAGCCCGAAGACGCTCTCAACTCTGCGTTAATCTAACTTGAAGTCCTCCAGGTTTTCATTCCCAAGCACTGTGCTGCTGTTTTCGAGGTGTACGATCAGGCAGTGATGAATAAACTGGTGTCGCGGTGCTTTATTTTGGGAAGTTACTTTCGTTCCCTTCACTCTGACGACCGGAGCGGTGAAGACATTGAGCGAAGCCTGATGATGCAGTGCGGGAAGCCAGCATCCAGTCAAAACTCAAACGCTGTGTGTTTTATCCGAGCCACAGTGCAATTCGAAGCCTTTTCTCTCTGTCGCTTGTAGTCGATAACACTCACCGGAGTCAGTAAAGTTAGCTAAGTTACTTCTCTGAGCCAAACTCCTCCGTAGATTTAGTTAGCACTTAGCTTAGCATGTCTTGCTAAAGTGGGTAAACGAAGATGTAACCATAAGCCTGTATTTTCAGCAGCATGTGCTAATTTTAAAAGAGCAAAAACTAAAAAGCCTGTGTTAATATTATTTATTCACTCGCTTATTCATTTTTAAAACCTCTTGATATTTTAGACATTCTGCCACAACATTGTGTTTAGCAAAATAGCTAACACGCCGCTCTTACTGGTAGAGCCTAGCTAGCTAGCTAGCTAGTTAGCTTGCTTGGTTGCTGTGCGGCTGTTTAGCTAACGTGCTAGCATGCAACTTTTCGTCAAGAAAACACGGTTTTAAGCTTTAGCGTGTTAGCTCAGTCGGCTAGGTAGCGGTTGATAGGCTGGATTTAAAATGGACCGCGAATTGTAAAGCTCTTGTATGGGGAAAGTAAACTAACTTCCAAGATTTAAACTACACCGGGTTGATTTTTTTGTTTGTTTGTTTTAGAACTTGCATGACCTCGTTTGTCGGTATTGCTCGACATGGACGTCCCCAGGGTGTGTGTTGTGACTTTGGCCGCCGGTTAGAGCGTTCTGCTCGGGCTTCATTGTCCAGGAGAGTCCCGCTACTGAGGCCTAACGGCAGGCCTGGGCGCAGGACACATGTTTATCAATCTCATGTTGGTCACAGTAGTTTGTTCATTATATTTTGATTGTGTACAGTGCAAAAGTGAATAAAGTTGTCGTGTTTAATTCGTAGACGTTTCATTTTGACTTGTCATTGTTCATTCATTTCAGAAAGCTTCTTACAAGAAGCATGTTCATGACTTGAGTGATCTGGATGTATGACTACATCTGTACTCGTTTCTGCTTCATACCCAGTTGTAATTTGCTTTAATTGCAAAACTGTGATGACTACAAACTTTAACTACTTGGAACAGGAACATGTGTAATCATGTTAAAACAAATTTGCTACACAAGCTCACTCTAGTGCTAAATTGACATTTCTCATCTTGATTAAATACAGTAACTGTCCTGTTCTGTTTCTACAGGTGAGCGTCACTGTACAAAGCTGGAGGTTTGGGATATTCAAAAACCTGGTCAGGCCAAATAGCAAACATTGCTTGCTTTGGAGACCCAAATATTTAAACCACAGCCATGGATGGCCGCAGTGAAGATGAAAGTGTGAGCAACAGTAGCGGAGAATCCAGGTAAAGAAAACTACAGGGTGTCCCAAAAGTCACCCCTGCATGGAGGAAAGTAATTTTTTTTTTTTTTTTTAAAGCAAAATGTAGCTTTATTTACAAAACATCCTCAAGGGTGGCACAGTGGTGTAGTGGTTAGCACCGTCACCTCGCGGCAAGGTTCCGGGTCTGAACTCTGCGGCCGACGGGGGCCTTTCTGTGTGGAGTTTGCGCGTTCTCTCTGTGTCTGCGTGGGATTCTTCCGGGTGCTCCGGATTCCCCGCACAGTTCAAAGACATGCAGGTTAGGTAAAATACCCAACCACTGGGGTTTTGTACAAGATAGATAGATAGATCATACTTCTTGGTGCTGGTCCCAAGCCCGGATAGATTGTGGAGGGTTGCGTCATGCACAACAGATATGTGGAACAGATCTGCTGTGGTGACCCTGAACGTACAGGAGCAACCGAAAGATGACTTACAAAACATCCTCTACATGATTGGCATTTCTTTATCAACACGCACAGAATCTTCTCTTACAGTCACGATGAACTCATGTTAACACGTGGTGTTGTGCATGTAATATGCATCCCTTTAAATGATTTTGTGCTGTAAGCATGAGTGATTTTTTTCAGTATGTTCTTCTTTTGATAAAGCCTATCTGAAGGAAAAAAAAGAGCTAAACTAAGCATGAAAAATTTTGGAAGACATTTTGCGAAAAAGTGTTAATTTTCCCTATGTATGGAGACTTTTGAGACACCCTGGGATATCTGTTTGGTAAAGTTTACATTAAAGTTGGCAATGCAGTGCTGTTACTTTGCATGTGGTGAGACTTTTAATCGCAATGTTTTGCACGCTGTACGTTTGGTTTAGTCCGTTCCTTAAGTCAGAGCCTGGAGAGTGCCCCCAGTAAACATAGCTGAAGTGTGACTCTAGTGGCCCTTTTCCACTACCCTTTTTCAGCTCACTTCAGCCCGACACGGCTCGCGTTTCGACTACCCCAGAGCAGCACGACTCAGCTCGCTTCAGCCCTCCTCAGCACCCAAAACTCACACGGTTTTGGAGTGGGGCTGAAGCGAGCCAAACTGAGCCGAGTGGGGCTAGGGGCGTGAGAAGACACTCCCCTGTGCACTGATTGGTGAGGAGGAGTGTCCTCACATGCCCACACACGCCCCGCGAGCACACTGGGATCTGTAAACCCGGAAGAAGAAGAATTACGAGAATTTCTGAAGCCTTATGCGCCTCGCCTCATCTATACGCTCTTGCCAGTATCTGTTGGTGTTGTCGGTGACAACAAGCCACAGCACCAAGACCAGAAACACTAACGACTCCATGTCCTCCATGTTTATTGTTTACTATCCGGGTCGTGAGACTACCGCTTAAAAGGTCACTGATGTCACTGTTTGCGCTGCCTAACGACATCACGTGACGTCCACCCACTTTCGCTAACTCCACCCAATGTGTCCACCCACTTCCAGCCAGCATGGTTCAGCGCAGTTGTAGTCAAAATGCAACTCCAACAGCCCCACTCAGCTCGACTCGGCACGGCTCAGCCCGACTCAGCCGCGTTGGTAGTGGAAAAGCGGCATAGAATGATTGACAAACGACAGTTAATGTTTTGAAAGCTTCACCATTAACTGGTTCCCCTTCTGATTTCACCTGTTTCTCTGACAGCTGTAAAACAATGTTTCCTAGAATGACTGTATTGATATTCCTCTTGGAGGTTGATAGGTATGTATTTTCATAATGGCTCCTAGTTGTGCCATAGCCATGGTGGTTTATTCTAAGGGAAATTATTCAGCCATATAGCTCAGTTGTTTTGTGTGCTCACCGTGTGTTTTGTTAGCTTGCAAGTATAGTTTGGTTATTCTGTACATGTTTTGGTATTATGGTTAACAATTATTATGGTAAATTGTTTTATAATCTGCAGTTGTCCACTTGTTTGCAGATTTGTATTTTTGTCTTCATTTTGTTTGACAGCACTGATATCAGAAAAACTGAATCACCTTGTTCCGTTGACTTCTTAGAAATGAAAGAGAAATTAATGTGACAGTTGGGCAAATGTGTTTGTATCTTAACATAAAACTGCTTTGTGTGTTTCAGTAACTCGGATGATGGGTCTGGATCTGGATCTGGTTCCGGTTCCGGTTCTAGCTCCAGCAGTAGCAGCTCCAGTAGCAGCCAGTCAGGGAGTAGCGACTCAGGAAGTGGCTCAGACTCGGGCAGCCAGTCCGATTCTGACTCTGAAAAGTCCAAGGGGAAGAATGGTCAGAATAACTCTGCCAAGATTGATTCCACAGAAGTAAGGCTTTATGATTTGAGAGATTAAACCAAGGTCTCATTTTGTGGTCATAGATTAGTGTTAAAATATTGAGTTCTGTGTTTCCCAAAAGCATCACACCACATGAAGATGGTCATTGGTAATTGTTAGTGAGAACATGCAGTCGACCAGATTATCCTTACAAGGCTATTGGGAGAGGAAAGATGAATACCTAACAGTTAGCATTATGTAAATTACAGCATGCTCATTGGTAGCGACTGGCTTCCTTTTATTGTTAACCATGCTGAACATTTTCAGTCAGGCTATTCCTTTAAAACTTGTGCTAAGAGAGAATCCACACTAAACCAGTCTACAGTGATGTATAGATAAGTAAATTATATATTATACACACGTGTGCAAGAAGGTCCGGGTTCGAGCCCCGTGGCCGGCGAGGGCCTTTCTGTGCGGAGTTTGCATGTTCTCCCCGTGTCCGCGTGGGTTTCCTCCGGGTGCTCCGGTTTCCCCCACGGTCCAAAGACATGCAGGTTAGGTTAACCGGTGACTCTAAATTGACCGTAGGTGTGAATGTGAGTGTGAATGGTTGTCTGTGTCTGTCAGCCCTGTGATGACCTGGCGACTTGTCCAGGGTGTACCCCGCCTTTCGCCCGTAGTCAGCTGGGATAGGCTCCAGCTTGCCTGCGACCCTGTAGAAGGATAAAGCGGCTAGAGATAATGAGATGAGACACACGTGTGCACGTGTGTGTATAATATACACACACCATATATATATAATATAAAATAAAAACTTGTCAAATGCACACTTCAGGCACAGTGAGAGTCATCCTTTGCATTTAACCCATCTGAAGCAGTGAACATGCAGCCACACTACAGTGCCCAGGGAGCAGTTAGGGGTTAGGTACCTTGCTCAAGGGCACCTCAGCCCAAGGCCACCCCATCTTAACCTAACTGTATGTCTTAAAGGAAGTGGGGGGGAACTGGAGCACCCGGAGGAAACCCACGTAGACACAGGGAGAACATTTAAACTCCACACAGAAAGGCCCCCTGTCGGCCACTGGGCTCAAACCCAGAACCTTCTTGCTGTGAGGCGACAGTGCTAACCACTACACCACCGTGCCACCATATATATATTTTTTATTATATATCACACGTGTATGTGTACTTTTATGTATATAATAAATAAATCAGTTTCACTTATTTGTGTGTGTATGTATGTATGTATACTCTAAAATTTTCCTACTTTATATCCTTTTGTTGCAGTTCTGGAAGTCTAATCCCAGTATCCTGGCAGTGCAGAGGTCAGCTCTGCTCAGGAAACAGCAGCAACAACAGCAACAGAGCTCCTCAAACAGTGACTCGGATGAGGTAGGACCTTGCAGGACATTTGAAATGACTGTTTTGAATCAGTTTTGCTTTTCTTATTCTGCTCTTGGATCATTTTGTTTCGTTGATGCAGCACTAGATTCTTGCTGGGCTAATGGTATTCTCATTGTGTTGACATCTACATGAAGGCATTTTATAGACTTAAAGAATTGTACAAGAGGCTTGGCATAATGACATTCCAGGACCCTGCCCTTTAGTAATTGGTGTGTGTGTGTTTATTGTTAAGGAATCCTCTAGTAGTGATGACTCAGATGATGACTCTTCGAGGAAGCGAAAGAGTAAAGGGTGAGTCCAACCGTTAAGCATCACTAAATCTACAGGTTGTTGGGGTCAGGATATTTTGCAGTCATTGAAAAACTGTTAAATGATTGTGTGTGGCAGGTCTGGATCTGACTCGGACTCTGCGTCTGGATCTGACTCGGACTCTGGTTCAGGGAGTGACTCGTCTAATTCTTCAGGCGAAGAAGAGGTGGAGAACAGTGAAGAGTCCGTTTCAGACTATGAACCTAGCCACAAAGTTAAAAGCAGGAAGCCACCTAACAAGTATGGTGATATGTCACTTCTGAAGTCAGCATATATTGAGGGTTCCAGCTGCTTTTTTTGTACAGAAAAGCTTTTGTGGTTTCTGAATATACTCAGGTTTATGCTTCATCCTCTGGAACGCACAGTAACACATCTGTTACAAAAGTCATAATGTTTCATAGAAAGTTGGTCTCAAAAGCACTGGGTTAAGATGGTTTCTCTTTTCCAAATTCTTCAAAGCCTCAACAGCATCAAGTCTGATCTTTCTTTAATTTTATTTTTATTTAATCATTTGGCTTTGAGAGCAACATTTGCATATTAATTTACCAAACCTTTGCTTTTAAGAGCCACTGGCCAAAATAAAGATGTACACACTAGCATAACGTTAAAATCTGAAACAGACAAGTTGAATCTTTCTTGTTTAAACTGCTAAAGAGAGGAGGATAGGCTAATGCTGAAAAAATAAAGAACTGTTTATACAGAACATGTAAAACCCAAACTTTTTGCCAAAGGGAAATAGTAAAGATTTGGGCCCCAGGATATTAATGCTTATGAGAGAAATGCTGTTTTATGTTCTCAAGCACTACGTTCAGACTGCAACCTGAAACGACCCATATCCGATTTGTTGCGAAATCTGATTTTTTTTGTTAGGCCGTTCACATTACCAATTATGTGAGACTTGTATGCGATCTCCAATATGAATGGAAAACGACCCAAAAGTGTCCCACATGCGCAAATTGACACGTAGTAAGCACATCTACATAATACGTAAACAAAAAAAAAAGCGCACTCTTCAAGTTTAATGATTTCTTTTTTTTGTTTTTGTTTAATTATCTGGTTAGTGTTTAAAGTGTGAGGTCTCGTGTGTGTGTGGTTTCTGAACTGAAATGAAAACGTGTAGCCTGGTAACGAGGGTTGACTCCTAAATGTCTATCTAATTTCTATATAAGTGCACTACATGTTACTAGGAAGTAAACTCTATATGGGCAATTCCATGTAAATGTCAACCTCACCATGCAAAAATAAAGCAACATGTAATACATCAAAACCACTCCCAGAGATATCACCAAGGCCTGTATTTTACGGATGTGAATAAGTTGAACCAATTTGTAACCAACCTAATATGTCACAGTCAGTCTTTCTTTCTTATAATGTAAAACCCAAGCTAAAATCAACTTTGATCATGTACAATTCTATACTATTGCCACAAGCCACAGAAATGTATGCTAAAATCCGCAAAACAATAGCCATCCTAAATATTATTTAAGAACTTTGATAGTTTTAGCTGATATTTAGAGAGTTTTTCAAAGGGTTATGGTGGTTAAATTGCTGATTTTCTAAACATATGCCATGTCTATTTCAGACGCGTCACATCCATAACGGAATTTCGTCACATCCATAACGCTAACTTTTCCTTCCGAAACTCTGCATGAAATACAAATTATTTTAAACAAAGATTTTTTTTTTAATATTCACCTTGGACCCCTCTATCAAACGGATATCTCTATTTTGACATTAGGTTTACGATTTCACAGAGTTTGATAAAAATGTACAGTCACCCAAGAAAAGTTATACTTTTTCTGTCACATCCATAACGCATCTTTTATTGGCATTTTCTGGCATGCCCGAGATGTACTATAGGAAGTGTTCTTGTTCTATCACTTCTCCAGTATGGTACAGCCTTAAAATATGCAACACCTGTTTAAATACTGGGAGACAATAAAACATGCACTGGGTCATTTGTTGCCATTTTGAGTTCAAGTGTCACGTCCATAACGCTGGAATTGCTCATATAGTGCACTCGAGCTTCAGTAGGGAGTCATTTGGGATACGGCCACTGTATTACCAAACTCTTAATTCAGGCTTAATAATTTGCACAGGGCGGCACGGTGGTGTAGTGGTTAGCGCTGTCGCCTCACAGCAAGAAGGTCCGGGTTCGAGCCCCGGGGCCGGCGAGGGCCTTTCTGTGCGGAGTTTGCATGTTCTCCCCGTGTCCGCGTGGGTTTCCTCCGGGTGCTCCGGTTTCCCTACAGTCCAAAGACATGCAGGTTAGGTTAACTGGTGACTCTAAATTGACCGTAGGTGTGAATGTGAGTGTGAATGGTTGTCTGTGTCTATGTGTCAGCCCTGTGATGACCTGGCGACTTGTCCAGGGTGTACCCCGCCTTTCGCCCGTAGTCAGCTGGGCTAGGCTCCAGCTTGCCTGCGACCCTGTAGAAGGATAAAGCGGCTAGAGATAATGAGATAATTTGCACACATTTATTTCGTCATATTAATAAACTTTTTCTACATTTTTATAAATATTTATTTAGATTGTTTATAGCCAGCTGAATTCTGCAACTTCTCTCAGCGCTGGCTCAGGGTGCATAAACACCAGTGCAGTTTGCTATGGAGATGAGGCGAGACCTGGCGATGTGGTTTTTGTGGCGGTGGCGGAACTCGCACAATAATCTGATTAATGTGGGCAGTAGAGTAATGAGACCGAAGGTGTCAAATTACTGGAAATTTCCAGAACAATCTTATAATCTTGTAATACAGGATGGTTTAAGTTATAAATCAGTTATAGAAACTGTTTTATTTAATCAGGCTAACAGATAAACATCCAGGTCCCTACCAAATCCACCATTAGCTTGATCAATTCTATAAAAGTCTATTTAAATTCTGAAAACTGTACAAATGTTGTTGTTTTCCACCAAAGAGGCGGGATTAGCCAACGCAGAATAGTGACGTTTGTGTCTTGTTGATGACGTGTAGGTCGCATGAATGCGACCTGTCCGGTCAGACTGCAGTCGCATGTGAAAATATCGGATATGCATCGGATTTAGGACCACATATCCAAGTGGCCTGGGTCGCATGTGAAAAAATCGGATCTGTGTCGTTCAGATTGTCAATAACAAATCGGATACAGGTCGCATATGGGCAAAAAAAAATCGGATATGGGTCATTTCAGGGTGCAGTCTGAACGTAGTCTAGTAGTGGTTACTCTAATCGCTTCTCTGATTCTTCAGGGCTAATGCCAGAAATGGAAAAAAGAGCAAGGCTTCAAAAAAGAAGCCCTCAACTTCTTCGTCAGACGAGGATGATGACTATAAAAAGGCTCTGGCTGGTCCTCGGAGGCAGGCTACAGTGAACATCAGCTATAAGGAGGCTGAAGAACTGAAAACGGACTCTGACGATTTGGTGGAGGTGTGTGGGGAGGACGTCCCACCGCCTGAGGAAGATGAGTTTGAGACTCTGGAAAGAGTCATGTGCGTAAGAATAGGATTAAAAGGAGGTAAATATTCTGATGTTTGACGTTTTCCTGTTTGTTGACAAATGACTTGTAATTTGAGTTTTAGCTTCATGCTATTACACAAGGCCAGTCTGTTTTCCCATTCTGGTCTCCAACATGACTGCTTATGTGCACAAAAATGCGTTGTGTTTGTTTACAGCTACTGGGGCGACCACCACAGTCTATGCTGTTGAGGCTGACGGAGACCCTAATGCGAACTTCAACCCAAACAAGCAGCCAGGAGACGTGCAGTACTTGATCAAATGGAAAGGCTGGTCACATATTCACAACACTTGGGAGACGGAGGAGACACTGAAGCAGCAGAACGTGAAGGGCATGAAGAAACTGGATAATTTCAAAAAAAAGGATCAGGAAAAGAAAAAGTGGTAAGGTTTTTGTTGGTAGTGTGGTAGGTCGGAGCTTTCTGCTTGTATAGGTGAAGCCTGAGACAGTGGTTGCATTTTCTTAATGCAGGCTCAAAGCAGCTTCACCTGAAGATGTGGAATACTTCAACTGCCAGCAGGAGCTCATGGATGACCTGCATTCACAATATCAGCTTGTGGAGAGGATTATTGGTAAGAAGATGCATAACTCCTCATTTTGTTTATTGATGTATTTGCATAATTTTGGGGTCCAGCCTCAACTGTTATATTAATACACACATCACCATTAATTTTGCAAGGCCATTCAAATCAGAAGTCGGCAGCAGGCTACCCAGACTACTTATGCAAATGGCAAGGGCTTCCATATTCAGAATGCAGCTGGGAAGATGGGGCACTTATTGCTCGAAAGTTCCAGAAGTACATAGATGCCTACATGAGCCGGAACCAGTCCAAAACGATCCCCTCCAAGGACTGCAAGGTAACAGACTAAAGATTAGAGTGCTCTAAAACAAGCCCAATAAAAAATTAATAAATCTGTGCACTGCAGTCTTATTTAATGGCTCCATGCAGTGAAGGAATGTGCACTTTTTTTTGTTCAGTTTTTAAAGCTGAGGCCGCGGTTTGTGCCTATGAAGAAACAGCCTCATTATATCGGCGGGGAAGGGCTTGAGCTTCGAGACTACCAGCTGCACGGCTTAAACTGGATGGCCCATTCGTGGTGCAAGTATGTTCAGCTGTACATTAATTGTTGTATTTTCTATGAAAGGTGCTTGGCACCCAATAATTTTCTTAACATGGATGAATCGGATACAATGAGTGTATTTATCAGTCCCCGTTTGAGTAAATGGGAGACAGTGCTCTCTGATCAGGTATGTCCTCATTGAGTATCCCGTATTGCTCAAGATGATGCTGTAATGGTAAATAGTATTGATTTGCCACATGGTTAAGCGGTTTGCTTAAGAAGAAAGACTTAAAGGAACAGTCCACCGTACTTCCATAATGAAATATGCTCTTATCTGAATTGAGACGAGCTGCTCCGTACCTCTCCGAGCTTTGCGCGACCTCCCAGTCAGTCAGACGCAGTCAGACGCGCTGTCACTCCTGTTAGCAATGTAGCTAGGCTCAGTATGGCCAACGGTATTTTTTGGGGCTGTAGTTAGATGCGACCAAACTCTTCCGCGGTTTTCCTGTTTACATAGGTTTATATGACCAGTGATATGAAACAAGTTCAGTTACACAAATTGAAACGTAGCGATTTTCTATGCTATGGAAAGTCCGCACTATAATGACAGGCGTACTAACACCTTCGGCAGCGCATTGATATCTGAGCTCCGTATCAATGCGCTGCCGAAGCGCGCAGAAGGTGTTAGTACGCCTGTCATTATAGTGCGGACTTTCCATAGCATAGAAAATCGCTACGTTTCAATTTGTGTAACTGAACTTGTTTCATATCACTGGTCATATAAACCTATGTAAACAGGAAAAACGCGGAAGAGTTTGGTCGCATCTAACTACAGCCCCAAAAAATACCGTTGGCCATGCTGAGCCTAGCTACATTGCTAACAGGAGTGACAGCACGTCTGACTGCGTCTGACTGACTGGGAGGTCGCACAAAGCTCGGAGAGGTACGGAGCAGCTCGTCTCAATTCAGATAAGAGCATATTTCGTTATGGAAGTACGGTGGACTGTTCCTTTAAATTCAGGTTTTTGGTTCCATAGAATGAGAGACTCGTGTAACATACTGTTTTGTGAATATAAATATTAAATTGATATTGGTGACAAACTTTTTTTTAATTTTTTTGGATCAGCTGAATTTGTAGAGTTAATTATCTTGTTCTGCTACCAGAGGGAACAGTTGTATTCTGGCAGATGAGATGGGCCTTGGAAAGACCATTCAGACCATCTCCTTTCTGAACTATCTGTTCCATGAGCATCAGCTCTATGGACCATTCCTGTTGGTGGTACCCTTGTCTACACTCACTTCCTGGCAGAGGGAAATCCATCTCTGGGCCCCGCAGATGAATGTGGTCGTCTACCTGGGTGACATCAGCAGTAGGAACATGGTAAGATGGAGCAAACTAAATGCAAGTTTTATTCACTGTGAGATTAGTGAGAATTTTATTATTAGTAATGGAATAATTATATTTTTCTTTTAAAGTCTCATAACTGACCACATTATCAAACAATTACAATAACGTAGATATCACGTTTTAGCAAAGATGCATTCCATTCTCACACACTGCTTGAGCTGTCCTTGTTACTTGGAAAAGCAAGCTTTTTTGTTTTTACGGTGCATTATGTTTGAAACGGTGTATTAATAATTGTTGTACTGTTCTTTAGATCAGAACACATGAGTGGATGCATGCCCACAACAAGCGGCTAAAGCTGAACATCCTCCTCACAACGTACGAAATCCTCTTGAAAGATAAGGTATGACTTAAAAATGGCTTACAATTCTGGTTCATGTACTCCTGTTAAGTTTCATTTGTCTGTCACTTGTGGGTTTCTGACTTTCAGTTATGACTTTAACTGTCCTTAGTTTTGGCACTCGGACAGCAATTTAATAGAAATAACATTTAAGTCTCTGTGTTTGTGTAGTCGTTTCTGGGGAACGTGAGCTGGGCGTTCATTGGTGTGGACGAGGCCCACAGGTTGAAGAATGATGATTCCCTTTTGTATAAGACCATGATTGATTTCAAGTCCAACCACCGGCTCCTTATCACAGGAACACCTTTGCAGAATTCCCTCAAAGAGCTGTGGTCGCTCCTCCACTTCATCATGCCAGAGAAGTATGAGCCCACTACAATATCATTGCCGCTCACCATACAACATGGACGTTTGCTTTTTAGTTGTAACGTGTTAGAAATGTTTTCCCCATTTTGCAGGGTTCCCGCGGGTCCTTAAAAAGCCTTAAATACAACTTTCTGTTTTCAAGGCCTAAAAATGTCTTAAATTGTTTGGAATGACTGGAATTTTCGAAAGGGAGGTATTAAATTTAATATTGGACCGAATGAGTGAAATGTCTCCATCCGGTTTGGGTATTTTTTTTTTTTTAACCGTAATTTTAAAAGTGACCAGCGTACCTTTTGGGGGCAGCATTGGTTCTGTGCGTCTTCTATGCATTCTGTAGATCAAGAACTAACGTTAGGAGGCTACTGGAGGAAGTGTGGTGTGGTGGTTGTGAAGAGTGAGAGATCCGCAGGTAGCTTACGTGGGCGCTAGAAAGCATTGATAATTATGGGAAGATGTCTGTTTAACGACAAGTGGTTGGGGGATGACAGATACCCCCCAAATAAGGAGAAGACTCGTTTGCAATAAAAAGCGCTGGATCGCACAAATGTGTTTAAAGACAGTAACGCAGCGCTGGGGACACAGTGGACTGGGAAACTGTTTTTTCACGGACACGAGGCGCGCGCGTGTGTTAGAGGTCAAGCACTCCGGAGTGAAACGCAGGGGGGTTCGCGCATGCGCACGAGTCAGATGGAAAATGGGACTTATAGGACATACTACTACTACTAATAATGATGATGATGATTAGCATCATTTTTTACATAATTAACATTGTTTATTGTACTAAGTTTAATATAAATATATAAATAACCTTTATTTCAAAACTCAATTAAAAAGAACTCCAGAAAATACAATAATTCTAAATATAGTACAATATAAATAATTTGTACAAAGTTTGTTTTATTACTTATCGTCTACAACAGTGTTTTTAATATAATAAGAATAATAACCACTAATAATTAGTAGTAAGTTATTATTGATTATTAATCATTACTACTTATGAATTAGTGATTTAATAAGTACTAGGGATTATTAAATGTTATAAAATTGTTAAAAATTATTGCAAATAATTAAGTAGTAATTGGTAGAATGCAAACAAATACTCATGGAGTATAGATTTTTTTTTAAATAGTGAACATTGATATAAAATAAATGTACTACTACTAATAATAAACAATAATACTACGAGTAATACTTGTTAATGTTATCAGTTCAATTGTTATATCAATGTTCACTATTAAAAACAAATTATCTATAATCCATGAATAATTGTATCACTACTACTACTAATTTACTACTTTTTTAATAATTTTAACTAATCTTGTAACTCAATTTTATAGCATTTTAATAATCAACTTATTATTTATTAGTATAATTTAGTAGTTGATGATAATAATTACTAATTATTAAATTACATTTTGATAATCACTGCTTATTAATTAAGTAGTAATTAATAATACTGAATTATAATTGCTACTCAATTAATATAGCTAATAAGTAGTGATTAAAATGTTATAAAATTGAGTTAATTTTTAAAATTATTATTAAAAAAGTAGTTAGTAGTAGTAGTACAAACAATTCATGGATTATAGATTATTTTTGAATAATGAGCATTGATATAACAATTGCACTGATGATAATTAGTTTACAGTCATTACAACACATTGATTAATATTGATAATGGTTATGAAAGGTGACAGTTGTTTTTCTGTGTTTAATGTAACGCTCTGATGATTGTATGACTGCATAAACAGGTTTATGCTGTTACCTGCTATAATGCAGAAGATACTCGAGAACTTCCTCAGCCAGCTGTATACTGTACGACACTCAGACTGATTTTGCCATCGGACACAAAATCACACATCAAAGATAATCTTTGGGGATTGAAATAATGCCGGCTAAGGTTGTTCAGCTGGTTCTACTTGCCGTTTTTATTGTTTTCGTTTTTGAAATGATTCATGGTGTTTTCTCCAGTAAACACCAGTCTTCTCCTTGCTGCTACAGTAGTTCTGCAGGCCCAAAACACACGACTTTGCTTGAGCTGTTTGCATGTCTAACAGTTGCCTTTGATGCACCCTGTTGTTCGCCAATTGTGTGCATTCTTCTTAAAGTTAGTAAAAAAAAAAACTATTGCAGAAAACAGTTTTAAGTTGTCATATTTATCATTTTCTTTGCCATGGTACAGTCTTAATTTTTCCATTTAGAGGTCTTGAAAAGGTCTTAAGTCTTTAAATTTGTACTTGAAAATGTGCAGATACCCTGTTTTGTATTTCATTTTTGTCTTGTTGGGCTTGTTTTATGGTTGCACTTAAATTTACTTGGGGGATTTGGTTCTCAGGTTTCACTCATGGGAACGGTTTGAGGAAGAACATGGTAAAGGCAGGGACTCGGGCTACACTAGCTTGCATAAGGAGCTGGAGCCTTTTCTCCTACGAAGGGTCAAGAAGGATGTGGAGAAGTCACTACCTGCCAAGGTGGAACAGATCCTTAGGGTGGAGATGAGTGCCATCCAGAAACAATACTACAAGTATGACAGAGCATTTTTGACTGTCCACATTCTTGCTCGCTTATTAAATAAAGCGATTTAAACATTTATTAGCATTCAAATTGCTTTGGCGAGTGCTGCGTTTTCTCAGTGGTGTAGAATCATCAATGATTAGCAGGCGGTTGTGAATAATTATATAACTGGTTTTCATAGGTGGATCTTGACGAGAAACTACAAGGCACTTAGCAAAGGCACAAAAGGAAGCACGTCTGGTTTCCTCAACATTATGATGGAGCTGAAGAAGTGCTGTAACCACTGCTACCTCATCAAACCTCCAGAGGACAATGACTTCCACAACAGAACCGAGGCCTTGCAGGTATGGCTAACAAAGGAGTGAAGCTGATATGTTGGACTAATGCAATGACGAATAAGCAAATACTTAAAAACCTTTGATTGGATAATTACTGCAGTGATTGTTTCAACTGGCAACAATTCTTTTAACCCTAACTGATGCAGTGAGTAGCTTTTCTTAAATAACCATGTCGTCATGGACAAGATGTTACTGTGTTTCAGAAAGGTCAAATTATTGGCCTGTAGCAAGAAAAGAAAACAACTAAGGAGATTACTGAAATGACTGGAATTGGGTTAAGAACTGTCCAATGCATTATTAAAACCTGAAAGAGTGGTAATGAACCATCAACTTCGTGGAAAAAATGTGTTTGGAAAAAGATCCTGACTGACAAAGATCAGAAATCCCTTCAATGCTTGAAGTCAAATTGTAAAGTGAAAAAAAGAAAATCGACAGTAGAACTCACGATTATGTTTAATAGTGAAATTAAGAACATTTCCACACTCACAATGTGATAACTCTCAGGATTGGTACTAAACCACTGTGTGCCCATAAGAAAACCACTTATTAGTGAGACTGATCAGGAGAAAAAGCTTCAATTTGCTCTGGAGCATTAGATAAAGGTCATGTGGTTTGACAAGTCCAGATTTGCCCTATTCTAGAGTGATGGATGTGTCGGGGTATGAAGCATACCTGCAAACTTGTCGCTTTTTGGCGACAGTCACCTTTTTCATTGTCAATTGGGTCATTCACGTGAATCGTGTAGAGCCGGAGAGGTTTTTTTTGGGGGGGGGGCGGCATCTGGGCCGATCGTAATCTCAACTGAGCTCGCGCCTGTCAAGAGAGGGGGGGTGGGCTTGCTGCCATGTTATAGGCCATTATTGGACAATTCTTATAATTGACATTTTTTCTGGACCAATCGGAATCTCAGCCTTTGCCTCAGGATCTTGAAACACACTGTCATCTATGTTCGCGCTTGTTAAGAGACCCCTGAACCTAATGTGGAAACTCTGATGGTAATTGAAGGCAAGTCAGCCTTTTTGGAGCTAAAACAACAGATATTTGTTTGCTAAAGCATGTTTCACAATTGGATCACGATCAGAAGCGACCAAACATTCGTGCGACCGATACATTTTTATGTTGATTGTTAACTGTTGCCGAAATAATCGCATATGAAAAAGTAGTCGTGCAAAACCTGCACGTCTAAAGCGACCGTTGTGCAATGCAAAAGCATGAAATCTTGCGATATATCTTGCGACTGTTGTACAATGAAAGCAGGTGTTGTAAGATAGTGCGATAGGGTGGCGCGACTCATCTGGTAATTGGACGATTGAACGCGCGGCGCTCGTGCAGTTAACGAATCCATGGTACGAGTGCACGTACGAGTCAGGTTAGAGTCGACGACGGATAAGTAATGCCAGCACGCCCAAACGTCTTCGCTGGAGTTCTTGGAGTTGTACTCGGACATTCAGCAATCCCAATAGACGGCGAGGAGGTATTGGTGCAGCAGCATCCATGGTCAGTGGTGGTCTGAAGCAGCTGACTATACAGAGTTTATATACTAGTGACAAAGCGTGGCAAATTGAGCTGATAAATCGCGCACTGATAGTAAAACATTGCAAGATTACATAAAATGTTGCGCAACAGTCTCATTGTTGCAAAACAGACACACAGGGAGCTGCGATTCATCCTATGATCTTTAAAACTCGTGCATCAGTATTCATTCATTTTCATTATTCATGCAAAACGTACTGAAAAATAGTGTTTTTCAGTTTCCCTCCATGGTGTTTACGTGCGTAAGAGTGTTTGTGAAGCCCTTGTCCAGGCTAGAGAAGGAAAAAATAAATGTTTTTCAGTATAATATAATTTGTGTTTTGGTTCTTTTATTGTTTTCTTATTTCTTAACACTTACTTGAGTTCAGTGTCGGCGTCACCATTATCCGCGCACACACCACCACCCCCCCCCCCCCCCACCCCCACCCCCCCACCCCGGACACTGTCACCTTTTTTTCTCTGACGAGTTTGCAGGTATGATGAAGGAAAACGCATGAAGCGATGCATCCGTCATGCATAGTGGCCACTGTACAAGCCTCTGAAGGCAGTGTTGTTATCTGGGGTTGCTTCAGTTGGTCAGATTGAGGCTCAGCAATGTTAAAATGAAGTCAGCTGATGAACTGAATGACCATTATCACATCACTGGAGAGAGATATTTTTCCCCCTTCTTTCCTGATGGCACGGGCATAAAATTAGGGCTACGATTGTGAAAGAGTGGTTCAGGGAGCGTGAGTCATCATTTTCACACATGAGAGTCCTGACCTTAACCCCACTGAGAATCTTTAGGATGTGCTGGAGAAGACTTTACAGAGCGGTTTGACTCTCCCATCCTCAACACAAGATCTCAGTGAAAAATGAATACAACTCTGAACTGAAATAGATGTTGACATTTGCATAAATTTGACACAATGCCACGGCGAATGCATGCTGTAATCAAAACTAAAGGCGGTCCAACCAAATAGCGTGCTTTTTTTGGAAGGGGGGTTTACACGAGTGGTGTATTTCCTAATAAAACACGTCATTCTCTCTCTCTCATATATGATTTTTTTTTTTTTTTTTTTGTGGTGTGTTGTATCATGATCTGTAGTCTTTTAAAGTATGTATAAATAACAATTAATAATTCATAGGATTTCAATTATTTTATTTCCTATGTTTTGTGTAGCACCTAATCCGCAGTAGCGGGAAGCTGGTACTTCTGGACAAGCTCCTGGTGCGACTGAAGGAGCGTGGCCACCGTGTGCTCATTTTCTCACAGATGGTCAGGATGCTGGACATCCTTGCAGATTATCTGAGGAGTCGGCAGTTCTTATTCCAGGTGACCAGAGTACTTTTTGTTCTGTCTGACTTTTGTGTTCCAGCAGTGGAATTCAGCCACTGGAAATGCTTGGTACATTAGACTGATGAGCGTTGTCTTACAGAGGTTGGATGGTTCCATCAAGGGCGAGATGAGGAAGCAGGCATTAGATCATTTTAATGCAGAAGGTTCTGAGGTACTTGCATACATTCTATTCTGGTTTGCATAGTGATGTTACTGTTTTGTTTTTCAGACTGGAAATGAACGTGTGTGGAATGTGCTTATTTATTTATTTATTTTGTCCCCACCCCAGGACTTCTGTTTCCTGTTGTCCACACGAGCAGGTGGCCTGGGCATTAACTTGGCTTCTGCAGATACGGTCGTCATCTTTGACTCAGACTGGAACCCCCAAAATGACCTGCAGGCACAGGCCAGAGCTCACAGGATCGGGCAGAAGAGACAGGTAAACCACATGCTTTTTCAAAGGCATACTCCTTTTCGAAATGACTCTTCTCAAAACAGATGATCTGAGATGTGTGTAAAAGTTCTCTTATTGTAAGTGATGGTGCTCTTGTTCGTCATAAAACTTTATAAAGAGATCTTTATCTTGATAATGATTCACCGGATCTCTTTTTATAATGATTCACCAGTTTTGCAATGTTATTAAAACATAATCTTGATATATTTAAATTTTTTCAGGTAAATATTTATCGTTTGGTGACTAAGGGGTCTGTGGAAGAAGACATTATTGAGCGAGCCAAAAAGAAGATGGTGCTGGACCACCTTGTTATTCAGAGGATGGACACTACAGGGAAAACAGTCCTTCATACTGGTGCTGCTCCTTCCAGGTAACTTTACAGCTCGGCATTAATGGGTTGTTAGTATTCTCATATTTATGACTGAATGGAACTAGTCTGGTTAACACCAGACCATATCACAAGTGAAATATGGTCTGGAATCCGCCTATTGAATTTCTCGTAGGGGAGGTGTGGTTTACGATTGTCAACGGCCGTTTATTGGACGTTGCGAATGTCTATCATTTGGCGTATACGTAGCCCATGGCCAATCATGGCAGTTGTACCCGGTGACATAGTTAGAGCGACGAAGAGGCAAAGAAGAGAAGGAAAGAGAAAGAGAAGGCAGAACAAAAATAGGAAAACAATGGCACCGAACGATTACTGCCGTTTGTGCAAGACAAAGCTTGATCGAAAGTTTGGTTCGTATCGCTCGCCGCCATGTTAAATGTGATCCGTAAACAGTCCCAAATAAACTACAAGCTTCCGTTTGTCGAGTAGTACGCGTCACCGTCTTTCCACCCCTCCCCACTCTCTGATTGGCTCCCTAACTCAGGCGAGCCTTTAGACCATAGTTTCCATGCTGTCTTTTCAGATCGGAACGATTGTGCAAAGCACCATGGGATTTCCCAGGTTAGAATGGAACTCCGAGGCTTAATATTCTAGGTTGACAAGGATTCTCACCACTAACTGCGGTCATCACTGTAATGTCAAAAAAAAAAATCTTTCTGTACTTTCTGTACTCACTATTATAGATGAGTCTTCCGGATTTACCCGGAAATCCGGATATTTGACAAAACTCTTGAAAATCTCCGGTTTTCCGAATGGAGAAGTTTTATTTTTCGGATTTTTCGCGTTCCTAGACGCAGCGTAATACTTCGCATCGTCCTTGCATGGGCGCAGTCCTCAAATAGCCCAAACACAGTTCATTAATTAAAGACAGGTGTTCTTTGTTAATGGCGCACGTGCCGGAGCTCGTTAGGCGCGCACACGCCCAAGGCGCGCCTTCAGGTGCACGAGCTAAGGCACGCAGGACTGACGCCGTTCTGCGCAAGTGCAACACAATCGCACTGGAAAGCATGTTCAAGCTGCCAGTGTAGCTGCAGTCTTTTTAGTTGCGAATTACAAGTATTTCCTCTTGTTGTTAATTCGCCATGTCAAAACAAGCAAAATAATTTCCTCCTCCTTTCGACGTGAAGAGAGGTAAACAATTTATTATATATTTTTTTCCATCAAAGTTGCATTTTGTGGTTTCGAAGCGAAGTTTTAGTGCTGCTTCTAGAACACATCAAGAAAACGTGGAAGAAACAGCAATAATGGAAGAGCCGGTTTCTAAGCTACCTAAAACTAGCAATGGTTATTTATTTTTTGTTACCTAATGTACTCAGGCTGCCAGTCAGTGTGTGACACACACCCTGAAAAATCCTAGCTACGCCCCTGATTTACATGAGAAATTTGGTCTTCATTGGTGTTTAAATTTACAGACAATACGAACTAATGTAAACAATTGGCTTCAACTCGCGTAAATATGAATTGGAAATTTTTAGTTCACTTTAGCTTCTGCAAACGCACAACTCTACTAAAAGATTGATAAACGAGGCTCAATGTCCCCAACATTGAAACCTGAAAGCTTTAGAAACTCTAACAGACCTTTACTTTTTAACAGTACTGTTTTGGGATTTTGCTGACTTTACCTTCAACTGTCTGATTTTTTTTCAAAGTAATGAACTGTGTAGGCAGGAAAATCACCGTGTTTTCTAAATGCACTCCTGAAAATTACTCATTAACTAGGGGAATTAAATTTGATATTTTTGACATGCAAATCATTAATGTACATGAAAGAAAAAGGCTTTAAAAGTTATAATTTGTTTTAGTGAAAATAAGTACTAGAATGCAGGGTTTTGTGTGTTTGTTATTAATTTTTTTCGGGGAACGTTGGCGCCCCCCCCAAATCTTAGTTTGACTTTCAAAAGTTCAGGATTTTTTTTTTTTTCTTTGCTCCACTTTCATTTCTACACTATACATCAGTAAGAGGTCACAAACCTGACTTTTAGAACCATAGATGATAATGGTTTTAATGTTTTTGTTTGTTTGTTTGTTTGTTTGTTTGTTTGTTTGTTTGTTTTTTAAAAGCAGTTCCACCCCTTTCAACAAAGAGGAACTGTCTGCTATTTTGAAGTTTGGTGCTGAAGAACTTTTTAAGGAGCCAGAGGGAGAAGAACAAGAGCCCCAGGTGTGTTGATTTGCAGTGGCATATAAACCACAAAACGGTGTTTAGATGAAAGAGAAATGAAGGTGATGTATATTAAATTTTGTCTGTAGGAGATGGATATTGATGAGATTCTGAAGAGAGCAGAGACCAGGGAAAATGATCCCGGTCCATCTACTGTAGGAGAAGAGCTCCTCTCGCAGTTCAAGGTCTGTAAAATGAATGATCTGTTGTGCCAGGGCGCACTCCTGGTCCACAGAATGGTCTTAGTTTAGAGGCGGCATCACTGCCTTGATTTAACCAGTTCTTCTGCCTTCTTCCAGGTGGCGAATTTCTCCATGATGGAGGAAGAAGATATGGACATGGACACAAGCGGCAACCAGAAGACCTGGGATACAATCATCCCTGAAGAGCAGCGGAGAAGACTGGAGGAAGAGGAGAGACAAAAGGAGCTAGCAGAGATCTACATGCTGCCTCGCATGAGGAACTGTGCCAAGCAGGTTAGAGGAAAATCATATTACCTCTGCCTTAGTGAATGCACTTACAACCAGAGAGCATTTTCTGCATTTTTGGTCAGTATTTATATAAATCTGAGGAATATGCAGAGTTCCCCCTGGGTTCTGAAAAATATTCTCCACTTTTGTCCTTGAACAATAAAATGAAATGAGTATTCTTCACTTTTTCTTAGTCTTTTTTTTTTTTTTTTCTTCCCTTAGTTACTGACTTGTCAGAGTGGACTTAATACAGGTTTCTATTAACCAAACTGGCACAATTAAAATGTTTGTACAGATAGAGGCCTCTCCATTACATATAAAATTTGGGCTCTACTTCAGCCTCTAGTAAGAGACTTGGTTTTGGGCACCATGTGCACCTTCAAGCTAAAGCCTCGGTCACAACCGGCTGTGCGTGCTCCTACGGCCGGTCTACGTGCAAAAAACGCAAGAAACGCACAGAGGGCGCACGTGTGACGTGCTGATTTTAGAGCCGTAGACTGGCCGCAGAGGTTCTTTGTCATGTCAAACAAACTCTACAGGCGCTTATGTTTTTTTCCAGGTTGCAAGACAAACTTACGGCCAACGCGCGTCTTTCTCCATGAACAAAAAAACCCACAGCGATTTGGGAAACGCCAAAAATCGCACGGCCAAAAAATCGTACGTCCGGTTGTGACCTAGGCTTAACATAAGTGAACTCAAACTAGAGGTTTAAGATTATTTTAGCATGGAATTATTCAAAAGAGGTATTAGGGCTCACTTTACCCTTTACTCCCATTGACGCCGGATGCTGCGTCACGCAACATTGCCCCTAGCGCAGGTTGTTGCATAATGCAACATTGCCCCAAATGCTGGTTGCTGCATAACGCAGCATTGTTGATTTGTCATTATTTTCAAGACGCATGCCAGATTTGTTTTTTTTTTTAATAAAAATGTTAGTGTTAATGCTGAATGAGCATGATCCAATAAAAGCAGAGAATTTTATCTTTTAAATGCAACTTATTTCATGTCTTTATGTGCTTCAGAGGCTGAGATATTGAATTTTTCATAGGCGTTTTCAATTAATTATTTTTATTTCAGAAAACCCTTAGGCAGATGGGGACCTTTTCTAAAAACTGGCTTAGGCATTTGCAGACGTTTTTTTTGCAGGCGTCAATGGGTTAACACACAACTTGATTTACAATTGAACAGAGTTGAGAAGAATCTTTGAACAACCAACAGTGAAGGAATTCGAATTCCCCATCAATTTACAAACCGAACACAGAATGACACCGCGTTTTTCATCATACGTTAGCTCAAGGGCGTTTCCAGCTATTGAAAAGCACAGGGGCTAAGGCAAGTTTTCCTGAGGCTTGTATTATTTAAGGGAGATTGGCATGGATAGGTTGGGGAGGTTTATATCTTTTTTTTTTTTTTTTAAAGAAATATCACCCACACTGCTCTTTTGTTGTAAGAATGAGTGTAACAAATGGTGCATACAGGTGTTCCTATTAAAATGACCGGTGAGTGTATACAATTCGGTTCACCATTCAAAATAAATGGACTAGACTAAAGAAATCGCTTTCAGACATGTTTATGCTTATTACCAAGGGAAAGTGCGTTCCTGTTTTAAAATATACTCCAGGTCGTCCCCCTTTCCTTGCCGCTTTTGGCCAGTGGTCCTATGTGTGATGTAGATGTGATGCTCTTTTGAGTTGTTACAGGAAGTTGTTGAAAAAAGTATTGAGACCACTGAGCTCTAGCGCTTGGCCTTTTCCGGGAAATAAGAGTTTGGGTCATGGCGACAGCGTGTATGTCGGCCTCGGTTCAGAGGTTTCAGTTTCGAAAATTGTAAGAGTAGAATAATATTAATTTTTTTTTTTTTTTGCATCCCGGTTTCCATCAAATTGTACGCTCTGATTGGCTCGCGAGTGGTCTGGAATTCTACGATACAGACCTTTTTAGCAACTCGCTCGTTCACAACAACAGTGAACATAGTAGCAATTTTTGTCAACATTTATTTTCGTATTTCTCAGTATAATAGCATTAATTTTATATCATGGATAGCAATAACGACATCGTTCACAGCGAAGGCGAGTTTTACTACCCTGATGAAGACAAAATAAAAAAACATTTCAGGAGAAAACCAAAAACCTGTAACTGTTGCTAATGCCAAGCAAAAACATGGCTGAATCCTGAATGACTCAAGAGGACTCCATAGGCGGCAAAATGTAGGTTTTTTGTTTGTTTGTTTGTTTGTTTGTTTATGGAAGTGTGCTTGTATACCGAGGAGGAAGCCGTTTGTATTACAGCTGTGAATTAGGATTCAGAATGCCGGCTCACCTTGGCTTTTTCCCTTTCGGGCGCTCTCATTTTCTGTTAGAATTTGGTAAAGAAAAAAAATATATATATATAATTTACCAGCTTAAGTTCGGTCCATATCGTGAAATACCGTGACCTCAGTCTTAAATTTTCAAGACCTCAGTCACGGTATTTCACAATACGGCCCTCCCAGCTGTTAAATAATATATTTACTAGTGCATCTCAAAAAATTAGAATACCATGAAAAAGTTCCTTTTTTTTTCATAATTTAATTAAAGGTAAACTTTCATATATTCTATATTCATTACATGTAAAGTGAAATATTTAAAGCCTTCTTTTTTGTTTTAATTTTGATGATTATGGCTTATAGCTCATGAAAATCAGAAATTCAGTATCTCAAATTATTAGAATATTCCCTAAGATCAATCAAAAAAAGGATTTACAATACAGAAATGTCCAACTTCTGAAAAATATATTCATTTATACATTCAATACTTGGTTGGGGCTCCTTTACCATGAATTACTGTATCAATGCGGTGTGGCATGGAGGGGATCAGTCTGTGGCACTGCTGAGGTGTTATTGAAGCCCAGGTTGCTTTGATAGTGGCCTTCAGCGTATCTGTATTTTTGGGTCGGGTGTTTCTCATCTTCCTCTTGACAATACCCCATAGAGAATCTATGGGGTTCAGGTCAGGCAAGTTGGCAGGCCAATCAAACAGTAATATCATGGTCAGCAAACCATTTGGTAGTAGTTTTGGCACTGTGGGTAGGTGCTAAGTCCTGCTGGAAAAGGAAATCAGCATCTCCAAAAAGCTCGTCAGCAGATGGAAGCATGAAGTGCTCTAAAATCTCCTGGTAGATGGCTGTGTTGACTTTGGACTTAATAAAATACAGTGGACCAACACCAGCAGATGACATGGCATCCCAAATCATCACAGACTGTGGAAACTTCACACTGGGCTTCAAACACCTTGGATTCTGTGCCTCTCCACTCTTCCTCCAGACTCTAGAACCGTGATTTCCAAATTAAATGCAAAATGTACTTTCATCTGAAAAGAGGACTTTGGACCACTGAGCAACAGTCCATTTCTTTCTCTCCTTAGCCCAGATAAGACGCTTCTGACATTCTCTGGCTCAGGAGTAGCTTGATATTAGGAATGCAAAAGTTGTATCCCCTTTCTTGAAGATGTCTGTTTGTCATGGGTCTTGATACACTGACACCAGCTTCAGTCCACTCCTTGTGAAGCTCTCCCAAGTTCTTGAATCAGCTTTTCTTGACAATCCTCTCAAGACTGCGGCCATCCCTGTTGCTTGTGCACCTTTTCCAGCCACCCTTTTCAGCAATGACCTTTTGTGGCTTACCCTCCTTGTGGAGGGCATCAGTGATCATCTTCTGGACAACAGTCAAGTCAGCAGTCTTCCCCATGATTGTGGTTGTGTGTACTGAACTAGACCGAGAGATACACTCAGTACGTTTACATGCACATCCAAATCGAGCTGCTGTCGGTAATTGAGCAAAGGGTCCCAGCAGGGGTGCCAGAAAAATCCAATCCTACATGCACACAAGGAAATCGAGCTATTGTGTGAGGTACATTGTGCACCCGAGCCACAGGTGGCGCTACACGCCCCATCGTGTTGGTACACTTCCGGTTGTCGTCATGAAGAAGAGCTATTCAAGAGTGTAAACAAAGTTATCAGTTCCGTGTTCTCCATTGCGTGTTTTTCTCCCGTCCATGAATTTTAATATATTCAACTCCTTAAGCTGAATGAGCATGAACTCTGCTCCAGAAGTGCACGTTTCTGCTCGCCATTTTCTCTTCTTCATTTGTTCCTCCTGACCTCTTCTGCTGCTCGCTACTACTGTTGTCATGCCGACCGAGGCTGTCGTGTTTCCTGCTTGTGGTCTCGTCACTTCCGGAAGGGGCAGTGCTGAAGTAAGTAGCTCGACTACGTAGCTCGATAGAGTATACATGCACTAAGTAGCTCGGCAAAAATCGCGTAATCTAGGTCGTGTAGCTCGATTACGAGAAATCAAGTTCGGTTCAATTTCAGCCGAGCTAAGGTGTATCCATGGCATTTAGAACTGCGATTTCACTCGAGCAACGGCAGAAATTCAATTTTCTCTATGTGCATGTAAACACACTCACTGTGTTCATACTGTTTTACTCAAACTCGAAATGAAAAATTCTAATATTTTGAGATGGGTTTTTTGTTTTTGTACTGTATGCCATACTGATTAAAATTAAAATAGAAAAATGTTTGAAACATTTTAGTTTGTGTAATGAGTCTATAATATATAACACTTTCACTTTCTTAAATAACTGATGGAAAATATTGAACTTTTTCACAATATTCTAATTTTTTGAGATGCATTAGTATGTACAGACACTTGGTACATTTTACTTCTGTGATTTTTTTTTTTTTAATTATTCATTTTTATTCATTTTTAATTGTTCGTTTTTGGATTACACTTCATTTTTGTGTCTACTGCCTCATGGAGTAAATATATTTACTGTATGGCCATGGTATCAGAAAACAATTTTATTTATAAGCCGTAGCCACATGTACCCATAGGGTACCTATTATTAAATGTATGTAATTCAGTTTCTGTCTCCTTATTAAGTAATCAACACCCATAATATCTCAGGAAACTGAGGCATGTAAATTAATTTAAATACCACCAGTAAAATTTATCAGTTCAATGAAAGTATTTATTATTTTCGTGGTCCGGTTTCCATCAAATCCTGTGCTCTGTTTGGCTGGCGAACGGGTCCGTATCCTACAATACGGACCTCTAGCGACTTGCTCGTTCACAACAACAAACATAGCATTTTTTTTGTCCACATGGTTTTTTTTTTAATAAGATTTATAAGATTATCAAAAATCTTATAAATTTTTGCCAGTATTTCTCAGGAGAATAGCATAAATTTTCCAGCATGGATAGTGATGACGACAGTCTTCACAGCGAAAGCGAGTTTTACTACCCTGAGGAAGAAGAAATAAAACATTGCAGGAGAAAGCTAAAACCTGTAACTGTTGCCAACATCGAGCAAAAACATGGCTGAATCCTGAATGACTCAATTTTGTATAAATAGGGGACTACATAGGCGGCAAAATGTAGGTATTTTTATTTTTCCTGCCATGAAAGTGCACTTGTATACCTAGGAGGAAACAATTTGCATTACAGCTGTGAACGAGGGTTCAGAATGGCTGCTCGGCTCGGTTTTCCCTTTCGGGCGCTCTCGTTTTCTGTTCGAATTTGGTAAAGAAAAAAAGTTATTTACCAGCTTAAGGTCGGTCCGTATGGTGAAATACCGTGACCTCGGCCTTGAATACTGACCTCGGCCCAGAGGGCCTCGGTCAGTATTTTCAAGACCTTGGTCACGGTATTTCATGATACGGACCTCCCAGCTGGTAAATTTATATATCTATCTATCTTTTATTTATATATAATATATAATTTCTCACTCATCTCTTCTGTAGGACCGCAAATTCTAAGCTACATTACAGCATTTAAAATCCCAGATGACATCCAAGTCAGTTGTTTACTATTAGTCTCTTGAGGGCAAAAATCAGGGCTATAGCCCTGGGTAGTGATGGGGCCTAACGATGCCACCACGTTAGCCACAGGAACTCAACATGCCACGCTGCCCGAAATGTAGCTCCCTTCATTTGCTTGCCGTGGCTGATGGCACTATTACTTTGATTTATTTATTTATTTGACCCCTGTATTACCGACACTGTATGACGTGCTTGGGGACGGTAGGGGCTCTGAGTGTGCCTCCCCCATGGCTGTTTTGGCCCTTAAATCGTCAGTGCTTGAAGAAGCCCGCCCAAAAAAACTTCTTCAGCTTAGACTGCACCATTGTTTGGTTCACGCGTAGGTAATTACAACACCACACCAGGCCGATTAAGACTCTCACTGCGATTCTTCAAAACCTTGGTGCTCATTTGGTCATTATGTGTAGTTGATTTTTATTGATCACAAGCACATGCTTATTGTTTACACTCTGGCTTCCCGCCGTCTCTTCACTGCAGTTGGATTTCGGCAAACATGGGGATTTGTGGAGGGATTTCTAGAAAAGATGACTTATGATAAAGATGACTATCATTCACTGTGATGACTGCTAGTAATTTTCTCTTTGTCACTAATGGATTATATTTGTCAATGACGAGCACCAGTGGGAACCCTGAATATGGGAGCTTTATTGCAAGTCTGAATCAGACACTTCCAGGTTTATTTAGAAATTTGTCATGGTTAGTGAGTAAATGTTAAATATGGAGATGGGTTAATTTGTAGAAAAGGTCGAACTATAAATGAGACATATTGCATATAGCCAGTTACAAATGTTTAATGCCCCTGGCTTGCTCTGTTTGGCTGAAGGCATCCAGAGAAAACAAACTCAATAGAAAAATAAAATATTACTGAAAATTATTTCCAAGGTCTAAAATTCCATGACACTTTTGAATATTACATGAGGTATACACAGTGTTAAAACTGTTATGCAAAAGTATGAAAATGTAATGTTTGCAGTAATGCTGACCATTATAATGATTCACTTGATTTTAGATAAGCTTTAATGGTAACGAGGGCAGGCGGAGCCGGAACAGAAGGTATTCTGGGTCTGACAGTGACTCTGCCTCAGACCGAAAGAGGCCCAAGAAGCGAGGCAGACCACGAACTATTCCTCGAGAGAACATCAAGGGCTTCAGTGATGCTGAAATACGAAGGTGAATCACTCTCTTGATGGCTCCAAGCTCCAAATCTTAACCACTATAGGATTGTTAAACATGCTGTTTGAAACTCCTTTCTTGAACTTAAAACATCTTCAAAAGGTTCAGTTCACTGCCATTTTTTTTTCCTTCCCTACACAGGTTTATCAAGAGTTACAAGAAATTTGGTGGCCCTTTGGAAAGGTACTTTAAAAAAAAAAAAGTAATTCCTAGCACAGTTGCTACCATATCCTTTGCTTTGCCCTCACTGACTTTATGTAACAGGCTGGATGCTATTGCCCGGGATGCTGAGCTGGTGGATAAATCTGAGCATGATCTGAGGCGGCTAGCAGAGACGGTACATAACGGTTGTGTGAGAACCCTGAGGGAAAATCCATGTGGACCAGAAAAAGCCTCAGGTATATAGACTGTGTGCAGTTTAATGGCCATTTCGTCGAATCACCATTAATGAGTGGTGAATTTCTGTGTCCTGTAGAGATCTTGATTATGTATATCAACTTGTGGATGTTTTTTTAAGGAGGCAGGAGAGGGAAGGTGAAGGGACCTACCTTCAGGATCTCAGGTGTTCAGGTCAATGCTAAGCTAGTAATCTCACATGAGGAGGAACTGGCCCCTTTGCACAAAGCCATTCCTGCTGACCCGGAGGAGAGGAAGAGGTACCTTTTTTTTTTTTTTTCTCCTTTAAAAATATAGTTCTAATATATATCTCTTTTAAAGATTTGTTTTCCTGTTCATGATTGTAGTATTTGAATCAATATTTTGGATTTTATATGCAATCTGTGGTTAAGCGGAGTTTCATTTACACAGGTATATGCTTCCCTGCCATGCAAAGGCAGCTCATTTTGACATCGAGTGGGGCAAAGAAGACGACTCCAGCCTTCTTATTGGGATTTATGAGTATGGCTATGGGAGCTGGGAAATGATTAAGATGGACCCAGACCTTAACCTTACCCACAAGGTAAATGTTTTTTAACTTGGTAGTTTCTTGTTGCATGGCTTTAGGAACTTTTTGTCTTTTTACTTTAACTGTAATCCATTAATTTGTTACCGGACTAAACAGCTTTTACCAGACGACCCTGATAAGAAACCACAGGCTAAACAGCTCCAGACACGAGCCGACTACCTCATCAAATTACTCAGCAAGGACCTCGCCAAAAAGGAGGCCCAGAGGCAAATGGGCATGGTGAGAACTCTATTTTATCTTCAATGAGATTCAACAATATGTACCGTCATGAGTCTTTTGTTGTTTGGCCATGCCCTTTTACTTGCCTTTCTTTCCCCTTTTGTGACCAGTGCTGTATGTAACTTTTAAAGCCACAGATTGGTGTATGTTTACATACAAACGTTATAGATGCTCTTTCTAAAATCCCTACATATTATGTACCATTTCAAACAGTCAGTCATAAGATCAAAGTGTGTCCTGACATTCAGATTGCATCTGGAGCTTTAATTATTGTCACAGGTGACAAGTCCTTTAGTCCCTTTCAGCTTTAGTAACAAGAACAGGCAAGTCTAGTTGAGCTGCACCACAAATCCAACCTGTGGGGAATTTGCCACTAAAAGCACAGCGCTACTGGGTATGCTTTAGCTAACATTAGATGGAAATATCTAGCATTGCCCTTGTCAAGTAGCTGACATACTGGAGGGGTGAGTAGGTTTATATAAGGTAGTAGCCTGGCAAGCCAGACTAAATGTGAATATTTAGTCTGGCCTCGATCCGTAGACATTTCCGAAGGGGGTAGGAGGAACAACCCGCTGTCTTTCAAACTGTCTCTGTGCGTATAGGCCAACGCTCTGACCAATCAGCGCAACAGTGACTGTGACGTAGTCAGAGCGACAGAAAGCAGAGGGGGAGGCCTTGAAATAAATAATTTTTCAAAATGCGTATTAATTAATAAACAGGTTCTAGATATTAAGAAGTTTGGAGATAATGACCACAAGTTTGGAGTCTGTACCACATACACTCATTTTTTTTTTTTTCCAAGTGTTTTTCAAGGGTTTGCTTAAACTGTTTTTGAGAGTTTTTATTTAGTGGTGTTTGGTGAAATAATTTCCCTTAAATGTAAAATAACGGGAAAATAAGAAACAAAAAGTAATGTTTCAAAGCTGTTTATTAATTCTTCGTACTGCACGAACTAGCCCCATCCTTTTGGCTACGAGCGGAGCCAGCTGGTAGATCAGACTTTTGCCATAGCCGGTCAGCAAAACAGCGAAAACGTCCTTCTTGAAAAGGAATGAGCGGAGAGCCTCTTCCTGCTCATGTTTCAACGAAAACTCCAAGTCTAATTCTTCTAAAACTGATTCCAAAGCGGAGTCAAACGCGCGCTGTTCACTAGCCGTAGCCATCTTTCCTGTTGTGCTTTCTCCAGCGTCGCGCAGCTTTGTCGTCACTCCTGCAAAAGCCCCCCCAAAGAATCCAAACAAAAACCTTGCGTTGTGATTGGCGGGCACGATTTGATGCCCGGGGTGTTTTTGTTTATATGGTACGAGGCTAGACCCACTCGCTAGGCAAAAATATTTTTGGCCGCTAGGCGGGTGGGTCTAGTTTACTAGGCTAATAAGGTAGAGTACTTGCACGTATTGTAATGCTTTTGTGTATCTGGAGGTACCTGTGTTTTGGGTAGTGCCTTAGCTTTACACTGTATGTAGTCAGGAGGTGTTTAATCATATTGGACGTTTTACTGTGTGTGTGTGTGTGAGAGAGAGAGAGAGAGAGATCATTGTTTGACATTGTGCAGCCAATATTCTGTCTTGTTGCCATCACAGACTAAATTGATTCTGGTTCTTCTGTGTTGCAAGTGGCCCCAGTAGCTCCTTGCACCAAGATGGACAGAAAGAAAACTACTGAAGAAAATGGTTTCAGTTAATTGAGGTGAAATTCTGGTTCCTATCATTAATCACTGACCAAGGTTGGCTGCGTTGCTCTGTTAGTCGATACAGGAAATCCTTTCACATTGCTCTTTTGATTTCATTCCATTTATTTGATTAGGACATTGCACATTAATCAATACATCAGTAAAAAACATCAATATAAATATGCCGGAGTTAGCATAATTGCTAAATTTCATCCGTTGTCCTAAGGCAGGTATCATAAACCAAACAATAAAACAAACAATACAACATCACAGAACATGCAGACATTATACTCATACATGACAAACACAAAATACATATAAAAGTACAGAAAGTAAAACCAAGTTCACAATATACACCTGGAAATTAAGATCATTAATGGGAGCAGGTCTGACTTATCTTCAGCCACTGTTTAAGGGTCATTTTGAAGGTGTTGATGTTGTCACACAGTCTGATATGAGCTGGCAGTGTATTCCAGGACTGCGTTCCTCTAATGGACACCACCATTTGGCTGAATTTAGTTCTACGCCATTTCACTTCACAGTCCCCTTTTGTCAGTGCTCTTGTGTTTACTCGTGAAGATTTTTTCTTTATGAAATCCTGTAATGGTGGAGGGGCTAGTCCATTCAAAACCTTAAAAATGAGACAGACATCTAAAAACAACTGGTAACTATCAAAGTCCAATATTTGGTATTTCTTAAAGGAGTACGCCACCCCCAGGTGAAATTGAGTCAGTCCCTGCAGTCCCTAGAGTTGGATGAGTGAGCCAAAGCGTTTTGTAGCCGACCCAGCCATTGTCCTGATCTAGAAACGCTCCGGTTAGCTTTAGCTTAGCGTAGTCGCTGTAATCCGGCGTGTCCAGCTAGCATTGTCGTTGCAAAAGTGAATCAAATAACTCGAGTTTTTATAATTATTTCTCATGACCTGTACATTCACATCGAGTACACATATCAATGCAAATTAACACGAAGGGATTACTAGACCAATTTATATCTGGAACTATTTTCGGCCACAGCACAGGCAAAGCACCGCTGCAGGCGCAAAGACACCACGCAGCACCACAACTTCCGTCAATACACCAGTGTTACCAGGGAAACCAGGGTTTTCAGGTGCTGCATGGTGTCTTTGCACCTGCAGCGGTGCTTTGCCTGTGCTGTGGCCGAAAATAGTTCCAGATATAAATTGGTCTAGTAATCCCTTCATGTTAATTTGCATTGATATGTGTACTCGATGTGAATGTATAGGTCATGAGAAGTAATTATAAAAAATCTTGAGTTATTTGATTCACTTTTGCAACGACAATGCTAACTGGACACGCCGGATTACAGCGACTACGCTAAGCTAAAGCTAACCGGGGCGTTTCTAGATCAGGACAATGGCTGGGTCGGCTACAAAACGCTTTGGCTCACTCATCCAACTCTAGGGACTGACTCAATTTCACCTGGGGGTGGCGTACTCCTTTAACAATGTTACAGTAGTGGTGCTATATGGGCTTTTTATCAAGAACTTTAAGTGTTCTCTTGAAGAGAGACTTAATTGGTTTTAAAATGTTCTCTGATGTGTGTGACCATGTAGTGTAACAGTAGGAAATGTGAGTAAATATCATTGCATGCATATAGGTCTTTGCAGCCTCCATGGGTAGGAAAGGTCTTATGTGTTTAAAATTAGATGAACTAGCTTTAACTTTGTGTTACTTTTTTAACATGTTGCTTAAAATTTAAGAGAAGAGTCAAAGGTTACCCCAAGATATTTAAAATGATCAACCACATCAAGTCTCTCTCCATCTACCATAACTGATTGTTGCTGCCCCACTGTTGGTTGTCGTGAAAAAAACATAGGTTTTTTTGTATTCAGATATAGGCAACAATTTTGGAGCCAATGGGACACCGGCACCATGGCTCCTGAGAGTCTTGTAGCAGCTTCTTGCATAGAGTTTGCATGGCAGTATAGTACAGATTTAACTGAATATATGCGTCATTGTACTTCCTATATTGAGAGGGCTACATGCTACAAGTGGCTTCTAATTGAGGATGCAGGAAGCCACTTCCTCCTTAGGGTTCCAGTGACCTTTTCTCTCACCTATCTTTCAGACTGTAATGGTTTGTGATTTACATTTAATAGATTTGCTGTTGGAACCTTTTTGTGCCACAGGCTAATTTCCGAAAGAGGAAGCCACGGGGAAAGAAGAATAAAACTGTGAAACCAAAAGTGGATGAAGTGGTCAACAGTCTGTCCTCTGCTCCTCCTTCCGAGAAAAGCTCAGAAGATGAGGAAGACAAGGAAGATGAAAAGGTCTGTATTGCTGATGGATACTGTGGCAGCAGTTTTGCCTTTGATAGTTTTCTAATAACAGGCTTTACTCCCCCCCCCCCCCCCCCCCAATTGACCTTAATAGCCTTTTTTCTGTAATATATCTACTCAAGTGACTAGCAATTTGTCCTAACGAGTTTCTGCTATCGTCTGTCTACCAAGTTTTTATTGCCAAGTGCTTATTTACGCTTGAAGGGAAGTTAACCTGGGAACTAGAAGGCAAGCACTGTGAGGCTGCTTGGTCATTTTACCAGTGATGAACGCTTGAGTTTACCTTAATCTTGTTTCATTTGTGGAAGAGTTTGATTTTCTAATTAAGGGTGTATTCAGACCAGGATAGTTCGATAGTTCACTTGCTTTGGTCCGAACCGAATGTAATTATTATTATTTTTTTTTTTTTCCATTTTGGTGCGGTTCGCTTTCACACTGTACATTTTAGTAAGTGGACCAAAATCTGTCAACAAAGCCACGCGCCCTGAGGTCGTTCAGCTATTGGTCAGAGACGACACGCGCACAAAGCGTTAAGTTCAAAAGTAGTCATGGAGGCTTTCCGTGCTGTTATTCTTTTTAATGTCATCAAAGCTATATGTTTTTTCCAGTTTTTACTGTTTTCACAATTGTGCGATTACTATGCTGTTGTACAAGTAATTTATCGACGACGACAAAGGGCAAGGTGGCTACGGAGGATAGCGCTGATGAGCGCACATGTTGTGACAGTTCTGGCTCTTCACGCAATAGATGAATTTCTTTTTTGCGTCGCTAGTACCGCCAGTTTTTGAAAGAATGTCCCTGATTTTAATGTAGGTCTGATGGAGTTTCTTCACTTTTAGCCGACATTGTTCTGGGGAGCGCGTGAACCCCTTCTCCTTCATTTTCTCACTGAATACAGCAAACACGTCGGCATTTTTGTGTGTTCTCTCCAAAAGCCCAGATATGTGGACATCTACCCATATATCCACAAGGGTACGCGTTTCTTCCTCGGCCCACGTTTGCCCCCTGCTCATTTTTTGTACTCGTCTACCACTGGTGACTGAACGACCCTTGACAACCGAAACAGTGTTTGCACTTTGCGGTGGAGTGTCAAGACTCTGTTTCCCATAATGCTCGACAAACGACGGAAGCTCCCGAGGTACAAAAAAGCAAAACTGTCAGATTAGGTTCGGTCTGCTTTCACACCTCCAAAAGATCCGCACCAGGGTTCCTTTGGTCCGGACCGAGTCCGACCTTGCAGCTCGGTCTCGGTCCGCTTGTTTGGTCCGGACCAGAGTTCGGTGGTTTGTATTCAGACCAACCCAAAAGGTCCAGACCAAGGGAAATTTGGTTAGTTTGGTCCGGACCAAACAACGTAGGTGTGAATACGCCCTAAATGACCATAAGCAGCATTTATCAACGAGGAAACAAGCATTGTTTGCTCAGAAATAAAGCTTAATATTGATCATCAGTGTGAGATACAAACATTGCTTCAGGATAGAATGTTAATAGCGTTGCTGAAGTGTCACATTTTCCCTCTTCCCTCACAGGACTCTCCACCTACCAAGCCACCACCCAACAGGAGGGGGCGAGCTTTGGACCGTGTGGTAAAGGAAGAAGAAGAAGACGACGACGACGATGATGAAGAGGAGGAAGAGGAAGAAGAAGAGGAGGACGAGGAGGAGGAACCAGAGCCAGAACACCACGTCAAAGAGCCAGAGGAGAAGGAGATAAAAGACAGGGAGATAAAGAAAGATGTCAAACGGGAGAAGAAAGAGGAAGGTCGGGACAACAAAGACAAAAAGGAACCCAAAGAGAAAAAGGAAAGCAAGCCTGTGGAGCATAAAATGGAGGAGTCTTTCACAGAGAAGGTAAATAAAGGGGGGGGATCTTCTTTTAACTCTGTGAAAAGGTGTAATGAATTGTTGAAGGTTAAATGAGAGTGGTTTGAGCATGAAAAGCTTATTTACGTCAGCTACTTTTAATCAGGGTGGTTTTTTGTTTTGTTTTTTTAATATAAAAATGTACAAAAACAGACTCCAGAGATAAAAGCTGAAATTCGTGACAAAAGCAAAAAGGCAGATGTCCATATCACTGCTGGAGAGAATGTTCCAGTCTCTGAGGAATCTGAAGAGCTTGACCAGAAGACCTTCAGCGTGGTAAGTCACAGCTCATTCATTCTTTGTTCCCCCTTTCCATGGTCTTAACCTGTACCTGCTGATTTGGTAATGTGAGCTGCATCCTCTGGTTCAGACTAGGGATGTTAACCGATGACCGTTTGACCGATGGTTGACCGAATCAACGTCAACCAGTTAATTTTTTTTTGGTTGTCGGTTAAAAAAAAATCAGTCATTTTGAAGCTGCCGATTTTGGAGCGGAGAACCTGGAATTCTGTGTTGTAAACGCTTGGGGCATGCCATGCGGTGTAAGGACGACAGCTGACAAATCAGAAACACCCATTCAGTCATGTCCCGCCCCAGTTGAAGACAGCTGCCACTCGGCGAAAGAAGTCTCAGTGTTGGATTACATTTTACTACATAACATCAAGGAAATTCTTGACTATCAAAGAAACAAGAACACAGCGCATGAATGAAGTCGATGGTTGATTAGGCTGGTGAATATTAATGTCAGCATAGTAGTAGTAATAATAATAATAATACACAAGATCTGAACTAAAACCTGGTTACTCACTGATGTTACTTATGCCGCTTTTCCACTACCAACGCGGCTGAGTTGGGCTGAGCCGTGCCGTGCTGAGTCGAGCTGAGCGGGGCTGTTGGAGTTGCATTTCGACTACAACCGCGCTGAACCATGCTGGCTGGAAGTGGGTGGACACATTGGGTGGAGTTAGCGAAAGTGGGTGGACGTCACGTGATGTCGTTAGGCGGTGCAAACAGTGACATCAGTGACCTTTTAAGCGGTAGTCTCACGACCCGGATAGTAAACAATAAACATGGAGGACATGGAGTCGTTAGTGTTGCTGGTCTTGGTGCTGTGGCTTGTTGTCACTGACAACGCCAACAGATACTGGCAAGAGCGTATAGATGAGGCGAGGCGCATAAGGCTTCAGAAATTCTCGTAATTCGTAATTCTTCTTCTTCCGGGTTTACGGTGTTTACAGATCCCAGCGTGCTCGCGGGGCGTGTGTGGGCATGTGAGGACACTCCTCCTCACCAATCAGTGCACAGGGGAGTGTCTCCTCACGCCCCTAGCCCCACTCGGCTCGGTTTGGCTCGCTTCAGCCCCACTCCAAAACCGTGCGAGTTTTGGGTGCTAAGCAGGGCTGAAGCGAGCTGAGTTGTGCTGCTCTGAGGTAGTCGAAACGCGAGCCGTGTCGGGCTGAAGTGAGCTGAAAAAGGGTAGTGGAAAAGGGCCATTAGCATCAGACAGTTGCTATATTAGCTTAGCAGCTAATCAGCTCAGCTCCAGCTATCCCATTCCCAATGGCTGTGCACAATTAGCAGCCATGTAACCGTAATATCAGTAGCTGGAAAACAATTGCAGTATGAGGTCTCTGTGGCTCACTTCGAAGAAAAGTGCCTAGTCCGTAGCAGTATGCAATATCAACACAGCCTACTGCAGTTAACTGTAAACACCAGGGGCCGTATCTCTAAAACGGCCTATCTTCAATGAAAAGTTAAGATGGGACAAGTGTATGATAGGATTGTTTTCAATAGGCTACTCAATGCAAGCACCGGTAGTGACTGAGCTAAAGCTTGCCGCTTAGAAAATGACAGCAATTTATTGAGAACATGTTCACACTGATATTTTTAATGCCAAGTTGCAACTTAACAAAAGTGCGTGCCCCTTGCTGACATGGCCGCAGACACAGACCCGGGTGGAGGAGGACAAAGAGGAGGGGTCGAGGGGGGATTTCACGCTTCTCACGATGTCTCTAAGCTGGAGCCATTTGTCCTCCGCTCCAATACAAACCCCTCGACATCAGTGCCGCGTTTGACTAAATGTTTCGCGCTGTAGAAAAGGTAATGTGAGTGGAGGGCAGCGACTGGGACTGAATGTGCGGATGCTCGCAGTTAGATTTAGAATTGAGGTTTTTCACCTGACGTCACAGGGTCACGTGACGCCCCGGTGTCCGCCATTTTGAAGGTCAAGCTAGCTAATGTCAACAACATCATAGCTGGTATGTTACTGTAGCAATGTTTACGTTCAGTCATTTGGATGACTGTTAAAACCTTTCAGTCTCAAGTTTTTCCTTTACTGTATTTACTAGTTTACTGTAATTATGATCCGGCAGCTATTTACACCAGATCCAGTGTAAATAGCTGCCGGAGCGCACTCCGGCTTGCTCCCGGAGTGCTCCGGCTGAGGTTCCAGAGTGCGCTCCGGCAGCTATTTACACTGGATCCGGTGTAAATAGCTGCCAGATCATAATTACAGTAAACTAGTAAATACAGTAAAGGAAAAACTTGAGACTGAAAGGTTTTAACAGTCATCCAAATGACTGAACGTAAACATTGCTACAGTAACATACCAGCTATGATGATGTTGACATTAGCTAGTGCTAACAGCTAGTTGCTAGTACACTGCTACAACACAGACACCGACCCTAATAATACAGTTCTTGGTCATTGCCTGGTAACAGCAAATTTATAACGGGCCATGTCTCAACAGACTAAGAAGTTTTCAATGACATTTAATAACATTTTGTTTATCCTGAGGACTGAAAGTAAATGAAAATGTGAACAAACCTTAGCTGTAATAAGATGGCGACCACCGGCTCCAGGGACGACCCGCTGATGTAGGCATGTTACCCAGCCTGACACAAAATATTTGTAGGTATCCAAACTCTTATACGCTTTCAGATCAATACCTGTGTATGGCGATGGGTTTTTAACAACATAGGTATACAGATCATGTGGGCCGAAGTCAGGTAAAGACGAGGGCTTCGCGTACTTCCGTACGTCAGTGAACAATCCTGGTGGAAGCAGGTAAACGTCGTTCTCTAATGGCCCTTTTCCACTACCCTTTTTCAGCTCGCTTCAGCTCACTTCAGCCTGACACGGCTCGCGTTTCGACTACCAAAAACCAGCACGACTCAGCTCGTTTCAGCCCTGCTTAGCCCCTAAAACTCGCACCGTTTTGGAGTGGGGCTGAAGCGAGCCAAACCGTGCCGACTGAGGTTGGGGGCGTGAGCAGACACTCCCCTGTGCACTGATTGGTGAGGAGGCGTGTCCTCACATGCCCACACACGCCCCGCGAGCGCGCTGGGATCTGTAAACACCGCAAACCCGGAAGAAGAATAATTATGAATTAGGAGAATTTCTGAAGCCTTATGCGCCTCGCCTCATCTATACGCTCTTGCCAGTATCTGTCCGCGTTGTCGGTGACAACAAGCCACAGCACCAAGACCAGCAACACTAACGACTCCATGTCCTCCATGTTTATTGTTTACTATTCGGGTCGTGAGACTACCGCTTAAAAGATCACTGAATCAGTGACACAGAGCATCGTGGACAAGTTCGCGGAGCGCAAGGCTCGTCGTATGCCCTTCAAATAATGCGCGCAGTAGGCTATTGATGTTTTATTATGAGCCATGTACAGTATGTCGCCTAATGTTTTTTTGTTTCTGAGTTACATGTTCGTTTGAAGGACTTAATGTACAAACTAACATAGTTGCACCCCGGAGTGTTGAAATTGGTAAACACAGTGCATTCAGTGAGGTTTGCACCGCCCTCCTTTTATTTCTGACTCTTCCTGTCACCGTTGCAACCTCTGAGCGCTCATTCGTATGCCCTTCAAATAATGTGCGCAGTATAGGCTATTGATGTTTTATTATGAGCCATGTACAGTATCCTAATGTTTTTTGTTTCTGAGTTACATGTTCGTTTGAAGGGCTTGATGTACTAAATAACATAGTTGCACCCGGTAGTGTTGAAATTGGTAAACACCGCAGTTGCGGACATTTTGTAGCCTAAAATGATGTTATGATAAGCTTTAATAAAGGGCCCGGTCATTTGCCCCGCCCCCGGCCCGGCTCTGACTTGTTCCGCCACTGTCACTGATGTCACTGTTTGCGCTGCTTAACGGCATCACATGACGTCCACCCACTTTCGCTAACTCCACCCAATGTGTCCACCCACTTCCAGCCAGCACGGTTCAGCGCGGTTGTAGTCGAAATGCAACTCCAACAGCCCCGCTCAGCTCGACTCGGCACGGCACGGCTCAGCCGCGTTTGTAGTGGAAAAGCGGCATAAGCCTGCTGACCTCAATTTTTGCAAATACCTCTCCCTCTGCTGGCCCTGTAAATGCCCTACGTCGCTGGATAGTGAAGGGGTTTTCTGCATCTCGCTCCTTTTTCTTGTATGTTCTCCGTTTGTCGCCTTCTTCACATTCAAACTGATTCGAGCCATGACGTCCAAAATGGCAGCCTAACGATGCATCACATGACTTGGTCACGTGGGTGAAAAACCTCAGTAGATTCTAATAATTCCAATTCTAGAATTTTAAACTCGTAGGTTAACCGACTTTAACCAGCTAATGAGGCTCGGTGGTCGGTCAAGATTTTTTTTTTTTTTTTAAAGTTTTCGCCATCCCTAGTTCAGACATTTTAATCGTCAGCATGTGATATTGATTTAATGGATTGTTCTGAATTAGAGCTGTATTCATCATTCACACTGTACTTGAGTCAATCGCTTATTTTCAGGATTTTTTTTTTTATTTCTGGTGATTTGAATGAGTAACATTTTACCCATGTTTTGGTAACTGTATAGTTCTTGCCAGCTCGTCTCTTAATTAATCATTGTCAGTAAAGTGTTTTAACCCTGTGTTTAACAGTGTAAGGAACGCATGCGGCCAGTGAAGGCAGCCTTAAAACAGCTGGATCGTCCTGAGAAAGGTCTTTCTGAACGAGAGCAGCTAGAGCATACAAGGCAGTGCCTAATCAAAATTGGAGACCACATCACAGACTGTCTAAAAGAATACACCAACCTCGAACACATCAAGCAGTGGAGGAGGTGTGTATAGTTTGCTTTTCTCAAAACTTAAACAATGAAGTCTGTTTTAATAATTTCTATTTAAAAAAAAAAAACACAAACTTTATCATGAATTGAGGTTTTCAGTTGGAATGAGTTTATAATCCTTTCTCATATCATTACAGAAATCTTTGGATATTTGTTTCCAAATTTACGGAGTTTGATGCAAGAAAACTGCATAAACTGTATAAGCATGCAATCAAGAAAAGACAGGAAAACGCTCAGGTTTGTTTGTTTGTTTGTACTTTCAGCAGTATTTTATGAGAAGGCGTAGTCAACTAATGAGTGAACTGTAATTTAATGAGTTCTGTGCATGTGTAAAGAACAATAAAATGTAGTAATTTTCCATATTATTATTCATTTCAGACGGCGGACCAAAACACTAGCACTGTAAATACACAAGCCTTTAGACACACAGGTATGTCTTTTATTGTGGCAGCACTTCATCAAATTTCTTTTATTTTTAATTGAGGCATCGTTTTTATTTTTCTCTTAAGTGGCATGCTAGTATAAAAAAAAAAAGTCTTGCAATAAGAGTGGCAAGACTTCTAATTCGTAAAGATATAAGAAACTAAGCTAGTAATCGCTGTTGAAAGCCCTAAAAATATACCTTAATAAACAGTTTTAGCGTTGAATTGTCATTCAGTTCCTTTCCTGTGTTCTCAGACATTGAGCGGTTAAAGGAATCTCAGCAGGACGAAAGCAGTAGAGACAGCTACAGTTCAGACAGACACCACTCGAGCTCGCGTAGCCACGAGCAGAGCAAAGAGCGCCATTCCAGCGATTCGTATAGGAAAAGCTCGGACTCCAGGAAGAGACCATATTCCTCCTTCAGCAATGGCAAAGACCACCGAGAGCGAGACCACTACAGAGAGCGTCAGGACAGCCGGTCAGTCACGCAACGCACCCTGACAGAGTCTCAGCCCTGTAGATCTTGCTATAGCAAATTGACGCTTTCAGATTTCTTTTAACATTACATTCATAATTAAAACTCTTTCTGTTGACCATATAAGAACACATTATACGCTCTGTAAAATTTTGTTTGAGATTCAGTGTGTAAGACAAGATCTTTGGGAAGCGTGATTTATTTTAGAGTATGGAATTTTAAACATTCAAATATGGGTGTGAAGTATTGTGCTAATTTAAACAGGAAAATTTGTTCTCATAGCCCTTGATCTCATTGCGTATCAATTACATATGAATCTTTTTTAATTGCAAAGTTTTCAGAACCTTTCAAATTGATTTCCTCGTCTTCCCACAGATACTACAGCGACAGCAAGCATAGGAAGCTAGATGATCACCGTTCTAGTCGAGACAGCTGGTCAGACAGCAACAATAAGGAGCGTGTACACTCAGAGCAGCGTTCTCACTCGGAGCATCGCTCCAGCTCAGACTACAGCCACCACAAGGCCTCTCGTGACTACCGCTATCACTCAGACTGGCAATTGGAGCAGCGTGCGTCAGGTAGCGGACCACGTTCTCCTCGAGACCAGAGATCGCCCTACGACTCCCGGTCGCCTATGGGCCACCGGTCGCCTTTTGAGTACTCTTCCGAGCACAAGACCACACCTGAACAGGTCTGGAGCAGTCGTAAGACATAGCGCTTAATCATCCCTAGATCCACACGAACGCAGGAAATGCCTTATGGGACTTTCGGCCGCTGTACTGCGCACCTGAGCTTCTCTTTGAGGCTTGGTGCACTCCTGTTCTCCGGGCTCACCTTAAATAACTGGAGAATGAACACAAATGACATATTTTTGTATTTAATAGTCCTGCTGCACCCTTTCTTAGATGCAGTAGTGTAAGGTTTCATTTTTAATTATTTTTATAAAGTGACTACTTTTTTTTGGGGACATAAAAGAATCCTAAGCGCTTGTGTTCCACCGCTACCTGCGACACTGGATCCTGGCATTGACTTACCACATTTGTAATGCAGCTCTTGACTTAAAACAGAAGTGTTTGAACAGAGGAAACTAGCATAATGTACAGTCTTGTTACTGGGCTTAAAGTAAAAAGGTCTCTCTTCTGAGCAGCCTGAAGGACTTGGGGTTCACCTTCCAAAGTACCTCGTTTACATTTTTTTTTTTTTTTCCCATGTGACCACCATGCCGTCTATTTGTTTTTTTGCGTTATGATTGAATTATTTAATTCTCAGCTGTAACATAATCTGGATTCTGTTTTGCAAACATCTGAAAATGTCATGTTCGTAAAATTGTACTACTGTAAATTATTGTATAAAAGTAAATTGAATGGAATTTTTCTTCTCAGGCTTTTTTTTTTCTTTAAACTAGTCCATTCCCTTTCCCCACCAACTCAGGCTTTTTTGTCAATTGTATTGATTTAACGTTTATAATGTCCATAGGACAATTTATGTAAATGATGTTATTTACAATGTAATTTGGGGAAAGGGGAAACTAATCTATTTGTGTACTCCTGTGAAAAGACTTCCTTCAATCCCAGTTTTCTTTTCCATTTTTCAAATTCAAGTTTTAATATCTAAGGGGTTTTTTTTGTTTTGTTTTTAAAAAGCAAACAAAAAACAGCCTCACTGAAATGGCAACATCATGTCAAGAAAATCTGTGAGGAGATTAGTTAGAGGCACTTATGTGAACTTGAAATGGTTTTTTTTTTTTTTAAATGAAATTCCATCTTTGTTTTTCTACATAAATGTAGGCAATAATGTAAAATCTTCTATGCAGCCCAAGTGTATTTCTGGTGAACGGCCCAATCGAGTCAAAATGCTGTTACAGTACACACTGTATATAGATCTGCTCTATATTTCAAATCAAATTTACACTGAAAATGCATGGATTTTTTTAAAATAATTGTTTTATATAATTGTTTATAAAGTCATTAAACTCAAATCACTGTTTTCACCTGTAACACGGCTGTTGGTATCAGTTGACAACATTGAAAGGTCCCCCCCTTCTCAGCCCCCTCCGTTTCTGAAAGCTGTAGTTTTGAACGGTCACGGTTTGCTATTTTAATTTGCTCATGTTCAGAAAATTGAAAAATAAGGTAAAAAAAAAAAGGAATAAATCATGGAACCTGTCTCCACCATGATGAGCAGGTTTCTCATAATAATGACATAGTATCTCTCAATTCTGACTTATGTGAAAGTTTCTCATAGTTATGACTGTACCTTTTTATAATAATTACTGACTTTTTCATAAGTGTCATTTTGGGAAGATGTTCACTTTGATAAATAGATTTACTTTATTGATCCCAAACTGGGAAATTGTTTACAGCAGCAAGTTATCAGACATGCGGAAAGAGAGACTCTGTACAACATAATATAGAATTTAAATAAAAACACAAGACGACTATATAATATGCAGATTAAAAATACTAATTTTGAGATGTCATAATGACAGTATCTCAAAATTCTGACTTATGTGAAAGTTTCTCATAGTTATGGCTTTGTACCTTTTTATTATAATAACTGACTTGTTATGAAAAAAAGTAATAATTTTGGGAAGACGTTCACTTTGGTAGATAGATTTACTTTATTGATCCCAAACTGGGAAATTGTTAGCAGCAAGTTATCAGACAGGCGAAAAGAAAAAGACACTGTACAACATAGAATTAAAAATAAATTAAAAAATCCTAAGAACAAGACTACTATATAATATGCAGATTAAAAATGCAACGATTTTTATTTTTATGTGTGTGTGTATATATATATATATATATATATATATATATATATACTTGCTTTTATACAGGTGAACGTGCTTTAATAGTTACAGATTTGGACATCAACATCATGGACGCCGCCAGTCACCCTCTGCACACCGTCATCAGCAACCAGAGGAGCTTGTTCAGTGACAGAATGCTCCTTCCCAAGTGCAGGACGAACCATCTTAACTCCTTTGTCCCTCACGCCATCAGACTGTACGACTCCTCTCTGGGGGGGAGGAGGGGTAACAGGAGGACAGAGGATGGGAAGGGAAGGAGCAGTAGCCTAGCCTGACAATAAGCAATACCGGACAATGTGCAATACCTCTCCTGCTGGACTTTTTTCATATCTTTTTTTTAAATATTTGTATATGTAAATAGTTAATTTATCTAAGAGAGAAAGCACAACGGGTGTAGTGGTTAGCACTGTCGCCTCACAGCAAGAAGGTCCTGCCATTCTCTATTCCTGTGTTGATAAGAAATAGAGAACATAGAGCATATTTAACCCAGGGGGTAAACCAGTCTAGTCTCCTTCCTGTTTCAAAACAACATCAGAGTGCCCAAGCGGATATTACTTCTAGACTTTCTGTAAAGCTAGCTCTTCTGAACGTTAGATCACTTTCAAACAAGTCATTTTTAATTAATGATCTTATCTGCAAACACAATCTTGATTTTTTGCTTTTAACTGAAACCTGGCTGGATCAAGCAAATAGTGCTACCACCCTTATTGAAGCAGCTCCCCCAAATTTTAATTTCATGAATGCTACCCGACAGGGGAAAGGTGAAGGGATTGCAAATATATTCAAAGCCTCTTTTCAATGTAAACAGTCCTCACTTGATTTTAAATCCTTTGAACACTTATGTGCACTTGTTACATGCTCTCCTAACATATTGTTATTAACTATTTACAGGCCTCCGAGACATTCAGCCAAAGTTTTTCTGGAAGAGTTTGGTGAACTGTTGTCAGTCATTTGCTTAGAGTTTGACTGTCTTATTATATCTGGGGATTTTAACTTGCATGTAGATAATCCTGAAAACACTTATGCCAGAGAACTACTTGCACTTATTGACAACTTCAACCTAGAACAACATGTACAGGGGCCGACCCACTCTCGTGGTCATACTCTTGACCTCGTCATCACAAAGGGTCTTACTGTTTCTACTACTGTTGTTGACCTGGCCTTATCTGATCATTTCTGTGTTTTCTCTGATGTTTCTATATCTCCTCACATTCAGAACAGCTCAACGACTATGGGTAGGAGAGTCACAAACGACAACACGTGTTCTCTTTGAGCAAGCTCTCTCTTGGATCTCAACCAAAATGTCAGACTCTGTAGATGATTTACTGGAAATTTTTAATTTAAATATGACCCAAATTATGGATGATATTGCTCCATTCAAAATCAAAAGAATTAATGACAAGCAGAAAGCACCATGGAAGCAGTACCTGGCTGTTAATATGCTTGAGAGAATGTAGAAAGACTGAAAGAAAATGGCATAAATTTAAACTTCACATCCATTATCAAATCTATAAAGAGATGCTTTGTAAATATAATTATGAAATTTGTAAAGCAAGACAGTCTTTCTTCTCCAGCATCATCAACAGGAATATGAACAATGCCTGTGTGCTATTTTCAACAGTAGAGAAGCTAACTAATCCCCCACCACAATTAGCACCTGAATTTCTCTCAGTTAATAAATGCAATGAGTTTGCATCCTTCTTCAAAGGTAAAATTGATAAAATATGGCAGAATATTGCTCATAATATATCTCAGTTGCAAATAATTGAAAAGCTGCAATAACCAGTGACACAGACAGACAACTTCAACACAATGTCAGAATTTTGTTTAATTGATTACGAGACTCTTGAAAAAACTGTACAAAATCTCAGTTCCTCAACATCTGAATTGGACATTCTGCCCACCAACTTTTTTAAGTCTGTTCTTCACCTCATAATTACAGATGTGCTTCAGATCATAAATACATCCCTTGAGACTGGCATTGTTCCTGTGTCCCTGAAAAAAGCCGTTGTAAAGCCCCTACTTAAAAAGAATAATCTGGATGCTTCAGTATTAAACAACTACAGGCCAATATCAAATCTACCATTCATTGGGAAAATCCTTGAAAAAATTGTCTTTAATCAATTAACTGCCTTCTTAATATCAAACAGCTGTTTTGATAACTTTCAGTCAGGATTTTGTGCCAATCATAGCACTGAAACAGCGCTGATTAAAGTTATAAATGACATACGTCTTAATACTGATGCAGGCAAAACATCGGTCCTGGTGTTACTGGACCTCAGTGCAGTTTTTGATACTGTTGATCACAACATACTGTTATATCGACTTGAACACTGGGTTGGGTTGACTGGTAAAGTTATCGATTGGTTAAAATCATACTTAAAAGATAGAAGCTTCTTTGTTACCATGGGAAATTGTACCTCAACATCAATGTCCTTGACCTGTGGTGTCCCCCAGGGGTCGATTCTTGGACCATTACTATTCAACCTTTATATGCTCCCACTTGGACAAATTATCAAGAACAACTCAATTTTGTATCACTGCTATGCAGATGACGCCCAAATTTATTTTGCTCTATCACCTAATAATTATGCCCCCCTTGAATGTCTCTACCAGTGTATCGACCAAATCAACAACTGGATGTCAAAAATTTTTCTTCAGCTGAACACAGATAAAACAGAAGTAATTCTATTTGGGAAAAAAGATGAAAGACTCAAGATTACCACTATTCTTGACACAAAGGGGATTAAAACAAAAGATATGGTTAAAAATCTTGATGTTTTCATGGACAGCAAGCTAAACTTTGACAGTCACATGAAAGCAATTACTAAAACATCATTTTGTCACCTAAAAAACATTTCCAAACTAAGAGGACTTATGTCAAAAAATGATCTGGAAAAACATACATGCCTTCATCTCTAGTAGGGTTGACTACTGCAATGGCCTTTTCACAGGCCTGCCAAAAAAGACCATCAAACGACTTCAGCTGGTTCAAAATGCAGCGGCTAGGGTTCTCACACGAACAAAAAGAACAGAGCACATTACTCCAATTCTAAGGTCCCTTCACTGGCTTCCAGTAAGCTACAGAATTGACTTTAAAGTATTGCTGCTGGTGTACAAATCTCTAAATGGTACAGGCCAGGGCCCATTTACCTCTCTGATATGTTGCAGCGGCCTAACCCAATCAGATCTACCAGATCGCAGCAGCAAAATTTACTGGTAAAACCTGTTGTTAAAACAAAGTGTGGTGAAGCAGCTTTTAGCTACTATGCAGTACAGCTATGTAACCAACTCCCAGAGGACATCAGAAATGCTCCTGCTGTTGGCAGCTTCAAATCTAGACTAAAGACAAAGCTGTTTTCAGATGCTTTCTGCTAACTGATTAATAGTGTCATCTTTACATGTTTTAAACTTTCTTAACTTTTATAGTCTCTGCATATTTTAAACTTTACTTAAATTTTATTCTATTTTATTCTGCTGTTTTTTTTTACTGAACTTTTACTTCATTTTATTATTTTATTTCTACTATTGTTTAATTCTTATTATTTTTCTTCCCCATTTATTTTATGTAATTTTATTTTCTATTCTGTGGTTGGTTGAAGAGAGCAACTGGACTTGCTTGACGATTCTTGAAAACGTTTCGCCTCTCCTCCGAAAGGCATCCTCAGTTCTGTCTGACTACTAGGGAGTATCCAGTATTTATCCTCTCATGGATCATCATAGAATCCGAATCAGAATGCTGCATTGTGGGTGGCTGATAAGATGTCCTAGACACCCACCTCTGTTCAATGATGGTCGTTCCAGGTTGACAAAAATGAACAATCCACTCTGGCTAAGATGTCTGCCATCATTGAACAGAGGTGGGTGTCTATGACATCAGCCGCCCACAATGCAGCCATCAGCATTCTGATTTGGATTCTATGATGATCCATGAGAGGATAAATACTGGATACTCCCTAGTAGTCAGACAGAACTGAGGATACCTTTCGGAGGAGAGGCGAAACGTTTTCAAGAATCGTCAAGCAAGTTCAGTTGCTCTCTTCAACCAACCACAGATTACTATGTACCTGGACAACTGAGTTTCTTCACAGATATGTTTCTACGCACTTTGGGCTGAGATCCCTTCGACTGGTGCGGGAGTATGACAGGATTTCCAGAAAACTGGCAGACATCTTAGCCAGAGTGGATCGTTCATTTTTATTTTCTATTGTTTACTGTTTTGCTTTTACTTCTGTAAAGCACATTGAATTGCCACTGTGTAAGAAATGTGCTATATAAATAAACTTGCCTTGCCTTGCCTTGGGTTCGAGCCCCGTGGCCGGCGAGGGCCTTTCTGTGTGGAGTTTGCATGTTATCCCCGTGTCTGCCCAGGTTTCCTCCGGGTGCTCCGGTTTCCCCCACAGTCCAAAGACATGCAGGTTAGGTTAACTGGTGACTCTAAATTGACCGTAGGTGTGACCCTGTAGAACAGGATAAAGCGACTAGAGATAATGAGATGAGATGAGACACTTGTGAAATTCCTCTCTGCATTTAACCCATCTGAAGCAGTGAACACACACACCCAGAGCAGTGGGCAGCTATGCTAGCAGCGCCCGGGGAGCAGTTAGGAGTTAGGTGCCTCGCTCAAGGGCACCTCAGCCCAAGGCCGTCCCATATTAACCCTAACCGCATGTCTTTGGACTGTGGGGGAAACCGGAGCACCCGGAGAAAACCCGCGCGGACACGGGGAGAACATGCAAACTCCACACAGAAAAGCCCTCGCCGGCTGCTGGGTTCGAACCCAGAACCTTCTTGCTAACCACTACACCACCGTGCCACCATCTAGAAGTTAGTCTAGAATTTTTAATTTCCCTGAGGGAACCCTCCCAAAGGGATCAATAAAGTTCTATCTAATCTAATTTAATGATGACATACTATTTATTTATTATTAGTCAATTATGACATAGTATCTCATGAATGACGTTCTCGTTACGACATTTAACAATTCTTTAAATTATTTATTTATTTATTTATTTATTTTCCAGAAAGTGAAAACGGGCTTCCCTTGCGTGTCACGTGTAACATTTTTCCATTTCCTGAAGTACCGGAACTAGCACGAGCCACAAGAAGGCTCCAAAGAGGGAGGCGGGGTTAACAGCGTTGCTCGTTCCTGATTGGTCAGCCAGACCGCATCATATAAAGCGCGACATCATAAACACAAAAACAGACGCCATTTTTTTTTTAAATTTTTTTTTTTTTTTAGAGAAAACATTTCGGAATATGTTTTTTATTGAAAATGGAGAAAACTGAGCCGTGGCACAACAAGGAGACGAAGACGCTGATCGGTATCTGGTCAGAGGATGAGGTGCAGCGGGAGCTGGAGGGGGCTGTGAGGAATCAGAAAGTGTTTCAGAAAATCTCCCAGCGCATGTGGGAACTGGGCTACAACCGCAGCCCGGACCGATGTCGAGTGAAAATCAAAAAGCTTAAACAAGATTACAGAAGACTGAAGGAGTACAACAAGAGGAATGGGTCGAACCGGAAAACAAATCAGTGGTACGACGCGCTGGACGCGGTTCTGGGACGCAGGGCGGAAAATGTCGGCAGGAGCGTCACCGGTACCGCCGAGTCGGCCACCTCGCTGCTGGAGTCGGTGATGAGTTGTAACGGTGTGGAGGACAGGGCAGACACCGACGATGACGTCTTATCAGGTGAAAATAAGACTTAACTGGTCTTACCTAATGCGAGTTTGTGATTTAGTGCGTCTGTATTTGTGAACATTACTTCACTAGATCTGAAAATACAGTTCTGGGGGGGAAAAAAGAAGAAGAAAGAAACCATTTTAACAGTAGCAACCATTAAAAGTGCTTTCTTTATATTTTTTCCCCTCCATAGCTGTATTTCTATCACATACTTGCCAACTTTATGATGCATGGGTGAAATGATAAAAACAGTGGATCCCAATGAATTGCAAACCATTTTAAAAAGAGTTTTTGAATTGTTGATATTCATCTCCTCTCATCATCTCTAGCCGCTTTATCCTGTTCTACAGGGTCGCAGGCAAGCTGGAGCCTATCCCAGCTGACTACGGGCGAAAGGCGGGGTACACCCTGGACAAGTCGCCAGGTCATCACAGGGCTGACACATAGACACAGACAACCATTCACACTCACATTCACACCTACGGTCAATTTAGAGTCACCAGTTAACCTAACCTGCATGTCTTTGGACTGTGGAGGAAACCCATGCGGACACGGGGAGAACATGCAAACTCCGCACAGAAAAGCCTTCGTCGGCCACGGGGCTCGAACCCGGACCTTCTTGCTGTGAGGCGACAGCGCTAACCACTACACCACCGTGCTGCCCTGAAATAATAATCATCTCGTCTCATTATCTCTAGCCGCTTTATCCTGTTCTACAGGGTCGCAGGCAAGCTGGAGCCTATCCCAGCTGACTACGGGCGAAAGGCGGGGTACAACCTGGATAAGCCGCCAAGTCATCACAGGGCTGACACATAGACACAGACAACCATTCACACTCACATTCACACCTACGGTCAATTTAGAGTCACCAGTTAACCTAACCTGCATGTCTTTGGACTGTGGAGGAAACCCATGCGGACACGGGGAGAACATGCAAACTCCGCACAGAAAAGCCCTCGTCGGCCACGGAGCTCGAACCCGGACCTTCTTACTGTGAGGTGACAGTGCTAACCACTACACCACCGTGCTGCCCTGAAATAATACTCGTCTTGAATTTTAATATAACAACAATGAAAGGGAAGTCTTAAATCAGATTTTGAGCTGAAAAATCTCATGCCTGAATATTGTATACATTCAGAGACCCACAAAAAAATAGCACAAGTGATGCATTAAGAAAGAACTTTATTCATCACACACTTCTGAAATTAACCCATCTGAAGCACACATGCACGCGCACACATACCCAGAGCAGTGGGCAGCTATGCTAACAGTGCCCGGGGAGCAGTTGGGAGTTTGGTGCCTTGCTTAAGGGCACCTCAGCCCAAGGCCATCCCATATTAACCTAACCGCATGTCTTTGGACTGTGGGGGAAACCCACGCAGACACGGGGAGAACATGCAAACTCCACACAGAAAGGCCCTCGCTGGCTGCTGGGTTCAAACCCGGAACCTTCTTGCTGTGAGGCAGAGGTGGAAAAACTGGATTGACAAAGTAAAAGTCCTGCTTAGGTTTTCCTTCTGCCTGTGCTCTCAACACAGGTGATTTCACCAATTAGCACATCAACCTGGCTTAGGGGATGTGGTAATTAGGATCTGCTGGTTCATTGAATTGGCTGGAGCAAAAATGTGGCAGGGTTTTTACTTTCTGCACCCAGGTTTTTCCACCTCTGCTGTGAGGTGACCGTGCTAACCATTTACACCACCGTGCCGTCCATGCCTTAGAAGAATGTTTATCATTTCTTAAAATAGTCACAGTGAATGAAAGTATTATTGGATTGCATCAAATGTGTTTTCCTTCTGTAAGCTCATGTAAACATACAGAGAACTATATCATATATCAGTGATTCCCGTGGGAAATTATCCAATTTCACCAATTGTTCCGAAAATTATTTACTTACTGCAAATAATTTGTCTTCAGGGCGGCACGGTGCTGTCGCCTCACAGCAAGAAGGTCCAGGTTCGAGCCCCGTGGCCGGCGAGGGCCTTTCTGTGCGGAGTTTGCATGTTCTCCCCGTGTCTGCGTGGGTTTCCTCCGGGTGCTCCGGTTTCCCCCACAGTCCAAAGACATGCAGGTTAGGTTAACTGGTGACTCTAAATTGACCGTAGGTGTGAATGTGAGTGTGAATGGTTGTCTGTGTCAGCCCTGTGATAACCTGGCGACTTGTCCAGGGTGTACCCCGCCTTTCGCCCGTAGTCAGCTGGGATAGGCTCCAGCTTGCCTGCGACCCTGTAGAACAGGATAAAGCGGCTAGAGATAATGAGATGAGATGAGAATTTGTCTTCATTCGTCTGTGCCAGCGACGTATAGTGATGGGCAGAACAATTAAATACTCTTCTATTAGATGGCAGCAGGTAGCTAATTAACCTGTGTATCTACCTGTTGCCATTCAAACAGTGGCATTAGTAACGCTTCGGGTGTGATAGCGATGAATAAATATTTGAAAAGAAAAAGTACACAATCCAAACTGGGTCCTGGAGAAAATTCTGACCCAGATGAAGGCCCTAGTATGAGTAGAGGTCAGAAGAAAGCAAAAAAAGTGATTTTCCACAACCTGTCTATGCAAGCTGGGCTTATCAAGCATGACTGCTATAAAAACTAAAAAAGGAGAGTGACTGAGACCACTTTTCCACCAAATAAGTTCCAGGGCTGGTTCGGGGCCGGTGCTGGTTCACAACTCGTTCAACTTGCGAGCCAGCTGAGAACCAGTTTGCTTTTCCATAGCTCGCGGTGCTAAGGGAAGCCACGTCATTACGTCGCTGTATACGTCAGTTACGTCGCTATGTTTGCATAAACCTTGGCGCGAATATCAAAGCAAAAACAACACAGAAGAAGCAGCAACAACAATAATATTTTGTTTATTTTTTAATTGTGTGTAGTTATTTTTTGTCTGTGATAAGGGACCACAATGGAAACAAGTTTTTATGCTTTTTTGTGTCATCCCTGCCACACTTGTACCGTTTTTATTGTACGTTTATGGCCAAATAAACAAAACAAAAAATAATGGATGACTTCGCGTTTGTACAGCTGCTGCTTCTCGTCGCTTAAAAATGGCGATCTTTCGCGGTCTTATTGTTGTTGGTCTTAACAACTCTGCCCCCCTGCTGATGTAAGCGGTTCTTTCCTCTGGCCCAGCAGAGAGTTGATGCTAGCCTGGAACCGGTTTTTCTGGCCCCAGAGCCAGTTCTTTGTTAGTGGAAACAGAAAACCCTGTTCCAAACTAAGCACTGGCTCTGAACCAGCCCTGGAACTGCTTTGGTGGAAAAGGGGCATCAGAGCTGTTGAGGAACATCTTCGTGTGTGTTTTTCTTCAATTCCTGCGAGTATGTCAGCTTTGTGTTCAACTAAACAGGCCCAGGTTTCACACTGAGTAAGTAAATTGTGAGTAAATTGAGACTAGATGATCATTATATTTCATTATATATACTTTTTTTTGTGACATTTTTGTTTGGTGGTATGCCGTGGGATTTTTCGAATGTAAAATATGTGCCGTGGCTCAAGAAAGGTTGGGAAACACTGTCATATATAAATAAAATTTTAATAAGATTTGACCAAAATAGTAACAACTCAATTAAATAAATACTGCACTTTCATAGTCCTACTAAAATGCATCTCTCTCACTAAACACTTTCCAACAGAATTTTTAAAAAGCACTAGAAATCCTATCAAAATCCTATCGCAGTGCATCAAAGGAATTTGCTCATTTGCAAACTTTGAAAGTTTTCAAACAAAATTTAAAAATGGCACTATAAATACTACCATACTATCAAAATATACTCCACAAAGAAATTCACTCGAATACAAAATTTTAGTACGACCAAAATACACTCACTAGTAATCTTTCACTTAAAACCTCAAAACTCAAAATCGATCACTTTCCAGATAATTCACTTGTAAACTTTCATTTAAAACTTTCAAACCTAAATTCAAAATAACACTAAGACACGACCACACTATTCAAATACACTCGCCAAACAAATTCCCGGTCATGCAAAATTTCACTAAATACTTTAGAAGTTGTACAGTTTGTTTCTGAAATGGTACGGAAGACTAGTTTAATTTCACACTCAAATTATATTCTGATTTAAGCCACACTACCGTTCAAAAGTTTGGGGTCACCCAGATAATTTTGTGTTTTCCATGAAAAGTCACACTTTTATTTACCACCATAAGTTGTAAAATGGGGCGGCACGGTGGTGTAGCGGTTAGTGCTGTCGCCTCACAGCAAGAAGGTCCTGGGTTTGAGCCCCGGGGCTGGCGAGGGCCTTTCTGTGTGGAGTTTGCATGTTCTCCCCATGTCTGCGTGGGTTTCCTCCGGGTGCTCCGGTTTCCCCCACAGTCCAAAGACATGCAGGTTAGGTTAACTGGTGACTCTAAAATTGACCGTAGGTGTGAATGTGAGTGTGAATGGCTGTCTGTGTCTATGTGTCAGCCCTGTGATGACCTGGCGACTTGTCCAGGGTGTACCCCACCTTTCGCCCATGGTCAGCTGGGATGGGCTCCAGCTTGCCTGCGACCCTGTAGAAGGATAAAGCGACTAGAGATAATGAGATGAGAAGTTGTAAAATGAATAGAAAATATAGTCAAGACATTTTTCTGGCCATTTTGAGCATTTAATCGACCCCACAAATGTGATGCTCCAGAAACTCAATCTGCTCAAAGGAAGGTCAGTTTTATAGCTTCTCTAAAGAGCTCAACTGTTTTCAGCTGTGCTAACATGATTGTACAAGGGTTTTCTAATCATCCATTAGCCTTCTGAGGCAATGAGCAAACACATTGTACCATTAGAACACTGGAGTGATGGTTGCTGGAAATGGGCCTCTATACACCTACAGTGGTGCTTGAAAGTTTGTGAACCCATTAGAATTTTCTGTATTTCTGCATAAATATGACCTGAAACATCATCAGATTTTCACACAAGTCCTAAAAGTAGATAAAGAGAACCCAGTTAAACAGATGAGACAAAAATGTTATACTTGCTCATTTATTTATTGAGGAAAATGATCCAATATTACATATCTGTGAGTGGCAAAAGTATGTGAACCTCTAGGATTAGCAGTTAATTTGAAGGTGAAATTAGAGTCAGGTCTTTTCAATCTATGGGATGACAATCAGGTGTGAGTGGGCCCCCTGTTTTATTTAAAGAACAGGGATCTATCAAAGTCTGATCTTCACAACACATGTTTGTGGAAGTGTATCATGGCACGAACAAAGGAGATTTCTGAGGAGCTCAGAAAAAGCATTGTTGATGCTCATCAGGCTGGAAAAGGTTACAAAACCATCTCTAAAGAGTTTGGACTCCACCAATCCACAGTCAGACAGATTGTGGACAAATGGAGGAAATTCAAGACCATTGTTACCCTCCCCAGGAGTGGTCGACCAACAAAGATCACTCCAAGAGCAAGGCGTGTAATAGTCGGCGAGGTCACAATTTCCGGGGTAACTTCTAAGCAACTGAAGGCCTCTCTCACATTGGCTAATGTTCATGAGTCCACCATCAGGAGAACACTGAACAACAATGGTGTGCATGGCAGGGTTGCAAGGAGAAAGCCACTGCTCTCCAAAAAGAACATTGCTGCTCGTCTGCAGTTTGCTAAAGATCATGTGGACAAGCCAGAAGGCTATTGGAAAAATGTTTTGTGGATGGATGAGACCAAAATAGAAGTTTTTGGTTTAAATGAGAAGCGTTATGTTTGGAGAAAAGAAAACACTGCGTTCCAGCATAAGAACCTTATCCCATCTGTGAAACATAGTGGTGGTAGTATCATGGTTTGGGCCTGTTTTGCTGCATCTGGGCCAGGATGGCTTGCCATCATTGATGGAACAATGAATTCTGAATTATACCAGTGAATTCTAAAGGAAAATGTCAGGACATCTGTCCATGAACTGAATCTCAAGAGAAGGTGGGTCATGCAGCAAGACAACGACCCTAAGCACACAAGTCATTCTACCAAAGAATGGTTAAAGAATAATAAAGTTAATGTTTTAGAATGGCCAAGTCAAAGTCCTGATCTTAATCCAATGGAAATGTTGTGGAAGGACCTGAAGCGAGCAGTTCATGTGAGGAAACCCACCAACATCCCAGAGTGGAAGCTGTTCTGTACGGAAGAATGGGCTAAAATTCCTCCAAGCTGGTGTGCAGGACTGATCAACAGTTACCGGAAACATTTAGTTGCAGTTATTGCTGCACAAGGAGGTCACACCAGATACTGAAAACAAAGGTTCACATACTTTTGCCACTCACAGATATGTAATATTGGATCATTTTCCTCAATAAATAAATGACCAAGTACAATATTTTTGTCTCATTTGTTTAACTGGGTTCTCTTTATCTACTTTTAGGACTTGTGTGAAAACCTGATGATGTTTTAGGTTCTATTTATGCAGAAATATAGAAAATTCTAAAGGGTTCACAAACTTTCAAGCACCACTGTATGTAGATATTGCACCAAAAACCAGACATTTGCAGCTAGAATAGTAATTTACCACATTAGCAATGTATAGAGTGTATTTCTGATTAGTTTAAAGTGATCTTCATTGAAAAGAACAGTGCTTTTCTTTCAAAAATAAGGACATTTCAAAGTGACCCCAAACTTTTGAACGGTAGTGTATCTTTACCTATAAATGTGTAACTGGCTGGTCGAACATTTGCTTATCCATGGAAATTCATTCTCCCATGCAACCTGGTATTTGCATTCATATTTTTGCTATTTGGTTTAGTGGCCATGATGAATGACTGCTTGTAAAAAATGTCGGACAGCCTGGGTGAATCCTACATTACGGAAGCGACTGTTGTTCTGTTCGTTGATTGGTTAAAAATCAGTTGACGTCAGCAGTGTTTCTCATACGATTCTAATTGGACATAATCGGGAGTATTTTTAACTTGGCGGTAGGGATTTCCCCAAACCGGGAGGTTATCCAGTTGTTAACAAATACGATCGGGAGACGGAAGCTAAAATCGGGAGCCTCCCACCAAAATCAGGAGGGTTGGCAAGTATGGTACTGTGTCACTTGTACTTTTAACCTCATAGCTGTAACTCATCCTGTCTTTTTATTCTCCAGTCCGTATTGATAACACAGATGACAGGAGCAGAACCAGGATCAGTTCTCCTGGGCTTCCAGCAACATTACCCCTGTCTCCAGGACTGTCCTCACCTGCGTCCAGTAACATCACAGCCGAAGAACCCCGACCTCACGTCCCCCAGGTCAGAGGTGAGATCAACTTTGTATTTGTATATGTTTGGTTGTAGTACTGTCGCCTCACAGCAAGAAGGTTCTGGGTTCGAGCCTAGCGGCTGCCGAGGGCTGTTCTGTGTGGAGTTTAGCCACTCGAAATTGTCCATAGGTGTGAACGTGTGTGTGGTTGAAAAGAGAACGTCTACAATAATCCAGTCGAAGGCAACGGGAAACCAGTACTGTAATTTTTCCCTATAAACTTTGACGGCCAAAGCCGTCAGAGCGGACCTGCCATCAGGCAGAACATGAAAGAAGAAGAAGCTCTGTTACTTCAACAAAATTGACTTCATGCTGAAATTATAATGAATTTCCTGGTTACACAGTTGTACTTCGTGACTACATAAGACACAGTTGTTTATAATCACGCTATCTGTTATCACCCAAATGAGGATGGGTTCCCTTTTGAGTCTGGTTCCTTTCCAGGTTTCTTCCTCATGTCGTCTGAGGGAGTTTTTCCTTGTCAGCATCGTTACAGACTTGCTCATTAGGGATAAATATATTTATTAGGGATAAAATTAGTGCATGTTTAAAGTCTTTAATTTTCTGTTCAACTGCTTTGCGACACTGTTAAAATGCTGTACAAAAACTTGACTTGATTAAGAACAGAGTTTTATGGATTTTAGAGTTGGCAAAACACATGCCTATCTGACTAATTAGGTTATAGGTTTTTCTTTTTTTTTTTTAAACCAATCAGTTAAAAAAAAAAAAAGGAAAAAAAAAGTTGGGTGTTATGACCAAAATATCATATACCACCATATTTGAGGACATTTCTATGTATCACGCACAGTATTTGGGTTTGTTAACAATTTCTAAGCAAAAAGAGGTAGTGTTGCATTTAAAATGGAAGAAAGAACTGTATTTACTGATGAAAAATAAAAATGAGCATTTTTACAATTGGGTAGCACAGTGGTGTAGTGGTTAGCACTGTCGCCTCACAGCAAGAAGGTTCTGGGTTCAAGCCCAGTGGCCGACAGGGGACTTTGTGTGGAGTTTGCATGTTCTCGTGTCTGCGTGGGTTTCCTCCGGTTTCCCGCACAGTCCAAAGACATGCAGGTTAGGTTAATTGGTGGCTCTAAATTGACCGTAGGTGTGAATGCGAGTGTGAATGGTTGTGTGATGACCTGGCAACTTATCCAGGGTGTACGCCGCCTCTCGCCCATAGTCAGTTGGGATAGGCTCCAGTTTGCCCACAACCCTGCACAGGATAAGCGGCTACGGATGGATGGATGGAATTTTTACAGTTTTAAAGGAACAGTCCACCGTACTTCCATAATGAAATATGCTCTTATCTGAATCGAGACGAGCTGCTCCGTACCTCTCCGAGCTTTGCGCGACCTCCCAGTCAGTCAGACGCAGTCAGACGCGCTGTCACTCCTGTTAGCAATGTAGCTAGGCTCAGCATGGCCAATGGTATTTTTTGGGGCTGTAGTTAGATGCGACCAAACTCTTCCACGTTTTTCCTGTTTACATAGGTTTATATGACCAGTGATATGAAACAAGTTCAGTTACACAAATTGAAACGTAGCGATTTTCTATGCTATGGAAAGTCCGCACTATAATGACAGGCGTACTAACACCTTCTGCGCGCTTCGGCAGCGCATTGATACGGAGCTCAGATATCAATGCGCTGCCGAAGCACGCAGAAGGTGTTAGTACGCCTGTCATTATAGTGCAGACTTTCCATAGCATAGAAAATCGCTACGTTTCAATTTGTGTAACTGAACTTGTTTCATGTCACTGGTCATATAAACCTATGTAAACAGGAAAAACGCGGAAGAGTTTGGTCGCATCTAACTACAGCCCCAAAAAATACCATTGGCCATGCTGAGCCTAGCTACATTGCTAACAGGAGTGACAGCGCGTCTGACTGACTGGGAGGTCGCGCAAAGCTCGGAGAGGTACGGAGCAGCTCGTCTCAATTCAGATAAGAGCATATTTCATTATGGAAGCACGGTGGACTGTTCCTTTAAAGATGCCTTATACAGTAATGAATCCGCTTCATCCAGTCTGAGCTTATAATTATCTGAATAATAATAATAAAAATCAGTTTCTGCTATATTCAAGTATATTGTGTAATGTATAATGGTAACATTGTTATATTGTCATGTTTCCCAGCCCAAATTTAACAATATTAATGTAACTTCTATAATGTAATTGTATAAAAACGCATCACCACAAGCCTGACCGGGATAAAACGGTTAATGAAGATGAAAGAATAAATACGTATACTGCAAGTAGCAGCAACAACACTTTAATACTGTACTTGTCAAGAGAAATCTAGACAACCACATTGGAGAAGAAATCTTCACTGGTCAGTTGCCATCCACCGGCCAGGTCTCCTCTGATCATACAACAGATGGCAACCAGGGAGGGTGAAGGCTAACACATGCTTCCTCTGATGCCCCTTTTCCACCAAAGCAGTTCCAGGGCTGGTTCGGGGCCAGTGCTTAGTTTGGAACCGGGTTTTCTGTTTCCACTGACAAAGAACTGGCTCTGGGGCCAGAAAAACCGGTTCCAGGCTAGCATCAACACTCTGCTGGGCCAGAGGAAAGAACCGCTTACGTCAGCGGGCGGGCAGAGTTGTTAAGACCAACAACAATAACAAGACCGCGAAAGATCACCATTTTTAAGCGACGAGAAGCAGCAGCTGTACAAACGCAAAGTCATCCATTATTATTATTGTTGCTGCTGCTTCTTCCGCGTTGTTTTTGCTTCGATATTCGCGCCAAGGTTTATGCAAACATAGCGATGTAACTGACGTATACAGCGACGTAATGACGTGGCTTCCCTTAGCACTGTGAGCTATGGAAAAGCAAACTGGTTCTCAGCTGGCTCGCAAGTTGAACGAGTTGTGAACCAGCACTGGCCCTGAACCAGCCCTGGAACTGATTTGGTGGAAAAGGGGTATCAGATACACAAAGCCAACCACGTGCATTTTATTTATTTATTTATTTGAACTGCTGCGCAATGAATCATGAACAGGGCAGCATGATGTGCTCCGGGGGAAGAAAGTGCTATCTACCGCCTTCTGCATACATGAGCTTACAGACATCCATGATTGGCTAGTGTCACTGTGATCGACAGGGGAGAGATTGTGATCCTTCCCACCCAGCCAAATTTGCTTTCTTGGCTCAATGACAGGAAACAACTCGGTTGGTTGTGGCATTGCTGAACCTGCACGATTTGAACTAGCAAACTCTGGAAGCTGGGACAAACGCTTTCCTGTTGCATCACTCTGGAGTCCCACAAATGTGTACGTAAAGGCAAAATACATTTTAAACGGAAGTAAAGTGTCCTACACAACAACTTGTGTGCATGTCTCGGATAAATAACTTAAAAACCCTATGGCATTTTTACCAGCCCCAACCCACATCTACGTTTTACTTTAAAATATAATCGTAGCTCAGTCACATAATTCGATCTTATTATTCTTGCATTCGTGTGTGAACCCATTTATCTCCTGCTTAAAGCGTCCTTTATATGGTCATCCATTATAGGGTGTGAAAAATAATGTATGTTTTAGGATCTGACAACATTCATTCAACCCTGTTACCCGAACACATTCACACCTGTGATGTACACTATATTGCCAAAAGTATTTGCTCACCCATCCAAATTATCGGAATCAGGTGTTCCAATCACTTCCATGGCCACAGGTGTATAAAATCAAGCAGCTAGGCATGCAGACTGTTTTTACAGTTTGGAGCGGGCCCCTTCCTCTTCCAACATGACTGTGCACCAGTGCACAAAGCAAGGTCCATAAAGACATGGATGACGGAGTCTGGTGTGGATGAACTTGACTGGCCTGCACAGAGTCCTGACCTCAACCCGATAGAACACCTTTGGGATGAATTAGAGCGGAGACTGAGGGCCCGTTTACACGAGGACGCTGTCGGGTAAAAACGACTAAATATTTTATCGGAAGTGCCTTTCGTCTACACGGGGACGGCGTTTCCGAGGCTGAAAAACGGAAAAAATTGAAAACGCCTTCCAGAGTGGATAAGTTAAAAACAGCCCCCGTTGCATATCCGTCTAAACTACCCAATACGCGAAACTCTGCTCGGATCTGCTCACGTCGGGTACGCGTTTACGTCATACATATGTCATATACTGTACATGCCAGCCCGGGAAGTAAGAAAGTAAGTAAAAAAGTAAGAGCATGTCTGATTACATCGATCCAACGGACCTTCAAGCTGCTCTGGCAGCTTTAATAAACGTCCAGGAGTCCTTCGAACATCTATACCGAATCTGCACATATACCGTTAATGAACAGAGGTGGGTATAGTATGCTCTTACTTTTTTACTTACTTTCTTTCTTACCATAGCCAGAGTAGTCAAAGTTTTCGCGGCGCAGATGTGCAGATCAGACAAGACGGAAGACGTTGCGCATGCGTGCAGACATAGCGGAGGTCTTTCACAGCACCACCTAGCCGCCTGGCATGCACATCCAATTGAATTCCACACATTTATGCGTCACCGTATAGACGCAGATTTCCTCCTTGAAAACGGTCGTGTAGACGCGGAAAAAGGTGAGAACGAAAACGGACTTTTGCGTTTTTGTTTCAGACCGTCCCCGTGTAAAGTGGGCCTGAGAGCCAGGCCTGAGAGCCAGGCCTTCTCGTCCAACATCAGTGTGTGACCTCACAAATGCGCTTCTGGAAGAATGGTCAAAAATTCCCATAAACACACTCCTAAACCTTGTGGACAGCCAACCCCAAAACAGTTGAAGCTGTTCTAGCTGCAAAGGGTGGACCGACGTCATATTGAACCCTATGGATTAGGAATGGGATGTCACTTAAGCTCATATGTGAGTCAAGGCAGGTGAGCGAATACTTTTGGCAATATAGTGTACATGGAATATTCCACATGCTCAACAGGAAGTTGTATCATCTGAATTTCCTAAAAATCACAGGATAAAGAAAAATAATTTCCCTCGTACATTTTTCTGTCTTTCAAATCCTGTGATGCTGACTGATAGAGTTCTTTGAAAGTACCAGCCTGTTACCCGATTACAGATTGAAAGAAGAGAAATGAAGTAATTAAATAAATCCTTAGAACGTCCTTGATGTTCTCATGTCATTGGCAAGGTTGCTCGTTAACCACATTTTTGTCTTTTTTTTCCTTTTTTGCATAGAAATAGGAAAAAAAACACCTCAACCTTCTTATTCATTTAAAGGAGAACTGAAGTCATTTTTAAACTTGCTTTATTTCTTAATTAACGTGTTTATTCAATTACGTTTTCGGTTTTAGTAACCTTATATTGTGACTCGTATTGGCAACTAGTTGCCATTAAATATTGTACTTATCGGCCTATTCGGTTTTTAGCCATGTTGAATTTAGTTCGTTTGGTCCACGGCGGACGTCGCTTATCCGCACGATCTTCACGAGACTTGCGCGAGACTTTGAAACGTCAAGTGTCAGCGCTGCCATTTTGAAAACCGTTTTCCAAACGAAATATTGCACAAAAACGAGTTTAAATGATGATTACTGCCTACTTTTTTCAAACTTTCCTGATTGCTATCAAAACAAACAAAACTTTTGGCTTGATTACGTCAGCATTCGAAAGAGGGCGCGCATCTTTTGACAACGTTGGCAGATGTTGGTCGCTTTGATTTCCGCTGTATGTTTTACTTCCGTCCTACGATGTCTCGCACAGGTCTCGACGAATCTCGTTTACGGCCATTGCTTTGACATATGGGCTGATAGATTACATAGCATATTTCAAACACTCATAATTTGCTATCGCAGTGACAAAATGGCGAATAAAAATACATTCCTATATTTAATAAAATGAGAGAAATAGAATTTTGATTATAAATTTGCCTTCAGTTCTCCTTTAATAGCAAACTGTAGCCAGTGTTATCACCCTCTTTATCTGCTCCTGTTCAGTTCTATTCTTAGGAGGCACGACATTTCATTCCACTGTTATGCAGACGACGGTCAGATCTACCGTATGTCCCTCTTAAAAGGACTGATGCATACCCCGTCAAGCCGTTGCTCAAGTGTCTTGATGACGTAAAGGCCTGGATGGCTCTTAACTTTTTAAATTTTAATGAAAATAAGACGGAGGTGATGGTATTTGGTGGCACCACTGGGGACCCCCCCCCCCCCCCCCCCCCCCCCCCCGTAGATCTGGGAGTCCTTGGCCAATTATATTAAGCCAACCATCACTAACCTAGGGGTTAAAGTGGACGTTGATCTTAAGCTCGACAGTCAGATCAGGGCAGTCGTCAAATCGGGCTTTTTCCAGTTGAGGCAGCTGGCCAAAATAAAGCTAATTCTTTCCAGGCGGCACTTTGAGACCATAATCCATGCCTTTGTCACCACTCGGAGGGATTACTGTAATGCACTTTATATGGGGGTTAGTGGATCTTCCATCGCCCGTCTCCAGATGGTACAAAATGCTCCCGCGCGTCTTTTAATTGGCACACGTAAATATTGAACATATTTCCTCCATTTTAGCCTCACTTCACTGGTTACCCATACAGTTTGATTGATTTATTTTAAAATTATTTTATTTGCTTTTAAATCCCTTAATAGTCTTGCCCCGCCCTACCTCTCCGAGTTGCTACACCACTATACTCCCACCTGCTCTCTCAGGTCAACGGACCAGCTGCTCCTGAGTGTGCCTAAGGCCAAGTTTACATTAGACCATATCTGTCTCGTTTTCTTCGCGGATGCACTGTCCGTTCACATTGAAACCCCGGGAAACGGGAATCCGCCAGAGCCCACGTATTCAATCCAGTTCGTGTCTGGTCCGGTGCTGTGTAAACATTGAGAATACGCAGATATGCTGTGCTGAGCTTTAGCTGACGTCGTCACTGGACAACGTCACTGTGACATCCACCTTCCTGATTCGCTGGCGTTGGGATCTCACACACAGCGGCTCAGTCCCGAATCACTGCTCGTGCGCTTCACTCGCGCGCGCTCTGTGAGCTGCGCAGGGCCGGAGTGCGCACCCTCCAGAGGGCACTCGCTGTTCAGGGCGGAGTGATTTGGAGCGCAGGAGGAAGCGCTGAGCCGCACTGAGGTTTATTTACACATTTCAACCTCCTTCAGGCGCTTAAACTCAGTGAGAACATGAACATCACAGCCAGGTGTGTTTATTTGCTGGAGAAGGTGTTCGCTTGCCATCCTTCCACTTGCAAGTGGTGAGTGACTTGTGCATGCCCGATATGCACTGGGATCATGTGACGTGCCGTCTAATTAGTCATGTGATTAGCGTATCCATGTATTGGCGTTGCTGTGTGCACGCGAATCGTGTATTGGCGTTGCTGTGTGTACGCGAATCGTTTTAAAAACGTTAATCTGATGATCCGCTGATTCGAAATAATGTAAACAGGGCCTAAAACTAATACCCCTTTTCCACCAAATCAGTTCCAGGGCTGGTTCAGGGCCGGTGCTGGTTCACAACTCGTTCAACTTGCGAGCCAGCTGAGAACCAGTTTGCTTTTCCATAGCTCGTGGTGCTAAGGGAAGCCACGTCATTACGTCGCTGTATACGTCAGTTATGTCATTGTATACATCAGTTACGTTGCTACGTTTGCGTAAACCTCGGCGCAAATATCGAAGCAAAAACAACACTGAAGAAGCAGCAACAACAATAATAATAATGGATGACTTCGTGTTTGTACAGCTGCTGCTTCTCGTCGCTTAAAACAACACACACACACACCCCGCTGGCCCAGCAGAGAGTTGGTGCTTGCCTGGAACCGGTTTTTCTGGCCCCAGAGCCAGTTCTTTGTCAGTGGAAACAAAACCCGGTTCCAAACTAAGCACTGGCCCTGAACCAGCCCTGGAACTGCTTTGGTGGAAAAAGGGCATTAGTGGAAACTTCGAGGGGATTGTGCTTTCGCTGTTGCAGCTCCTAAACTGTGGAACAATCTGCCTTTGCACATTAGACGGGCCTCTTCTCTGACTGTTTTTAAATCTCTTCTTAAAACCCATCTCTTCTCCTTGGCTTTTAACACCACGTGAGACGTCGACTTTACTTTATCCGATTTGTTTTTATTATAGGGCTGTTATTTTTATTCTTCTTTAATGACTTTAAAGAAATGAATAAAAATGTATTATGTCTTTTATTTATGTTACTGTACAGCACTTTGGTCCACTGTGGTTGTAAAATGCTTTATAAATAAAGCTGGACGGATGGATCATGAAACCAATTTTAACGTTGACTTTTTTTGCATTGAATAAAATTCTCTCTTTTACGTTCCATGGCGCACGGTGGTGTAGTGGTTAGCTCACAGCAAGAAGGTCCTGGGTTCGAGCCCCGGGGCTGGCGAGGGCCTTTCTGTGCGGAGTTTGCATGTTCTCCCCGTGTCTGCGTGGGTTTCCTCCGGGTGCTCTGGTTTCCCCCACAGTCCAAAGACATGCAGGTTAGGTTAACTGGTGACTCTAAATTGACCGTAGGTGTGAATGTGAGTGTGAATGGTTGTGTGTGTCTATGTGTCAGCCCTGTGATGACCTGGCGACTTGTCCAGGGTGTACCCCGCCTTTCGCCCGTAGTCAGCTGGGATAGGCTCCAGCTTGCCTGCGACCCTGTAGAAGGATAAAGCGGCTAGAGATGATGAGATGAGACGTTCCATGGCTAAGTAGCACGTCAGTTGTGGAAATTACCCACCTTTTACTAAAAAGTTATACTGCAAGTTCTGAATTCTAAGTTCTGCGTGTGTTTTCCTCCCAAGAAATGACGTGAACACATCACTTCATGGCTTACAGTTGTTTTTCCAAATTTGTCGTTCACTCTCTGCAATACCCCACCATCTTGCTTCCTTTTTTCCCCCCTCCTCTTGTTCCTCTTTATTTCGATACTACATTTAAATCAACATGTACAGGTAAAGGATGCGCTGATGAGATTTAGGCCCTGTCCACACGGCAACGGATTCAGGTGAATCTGATAAAATTGTTTATCGTTTCGGCCTGGCGTCCACACGGCACCGGCGTTTTGGGTGCCCCAAAACGAAATCTTTTGAGAACGGGTTCCAGAGTGGAAAGATCTGACAACGGCGCCGTTGCGAAGTCGTCTGGATGAGTAGAACGGATCTGTTTACGATGACGTCACAACCACATGTGCTTCACGCCAGGTAGAAGTGTAACGAACTCGATGCGAGTTGTCAACAAATCCTATAACTTGGTTCATGAAACGCGCTTACAAAATATTTTCACTGTGAATATTTATTATGTAATGGTGCAAAGTGAGAGAGAGAAAGAGAGAGAGAGAGTTAGGGCAGAGTCAATCCCGCCAGCAAAAATAGGGAAAAAAAGGAGCGATCTCACCTCTTCAGATGTTGGTTTAAGTCCTACAATACATTCCTCAAAAAGGGCATAGAAGAACAAATTAATCCATCAACATGTAGCATTCAATTTATTCCAGACCATTAAAGACGCCGCCTTCCGCGTAGAATCATGCGTCATCCTCGCCGCCATATTGGATAGGTCAAAGCGGAGAATAAAGATGCCTCATTCATGTGCTGCGTTTAACTGTACCAACAGGTTTGCCGTCCAAACGAGATCACATGGGATTACCTTTCACAGGTGAGACTGGAAAAAGACTTTTCATTGTATTTGGTCATTATAATGTAATTTTACGAACAGATTTTTCCGACTTTGTGGCTAATATGAAGTCTCGCGCATAATAGTTTATGCGCATGCATCCTTACTTCTTCTATTGTTCTGGTGTCTCCGAAGGGACTGTCTTACAGCGCCCCTAGAGGTGTGGCATGTGTATTGCATCATTTTCAGCAAGCGTTGCGTTGCCATATGGACCTGATATTTTACTGATCCGTTGCCCATGTGGACGTGATATATTTTTAAATAACATCTCGTTGCCGTTGTCGTGTGGATGTAGCCTTATATTCATGTGGTGTTATTTCTGTAAAGTTGTGACGATCTGTCCGCTAATCATCATCATCATCATCATCATCCAGAAGGGAACAGTCGGGGCCTTTGAGGCCTTCAGTGAAGGCCCAAACAGATCAGCATTTCAAATATTGTATTTAATTTCTTTCATTCTTTAAATTGCTTTCATTCTTTAAATTGCTTTCATTCTTTCCTAATTTCATTAGAATTATTCTCTTAAATCTAATTTGGCCTCATTTTCTATCAAATTTGCTTCAGAAATGAAAGGGTTACTGTCCTGAAAACATTAAAATAGAGTTATCCAATGAGTTTTTTTATTATTATTTTTTTGTTGTTGTCTCTAGGCTGAGAAGAGTTTAGAGCCGGCTCACTCATTGGTGAGGACTTCATTGCCGAGACAGAAGGCCATGGCAGTGTATGTTTATGTAGGAAGTGACAGATGAATTAACCAATCAGATTTTGATTTATAGTGGGAGGGACAAAAAATGTATCGCTCTAGGCCTTCTCAAAGACCAACACGAGCTTAATCGTGAGTCGGCTGCATTAGCGCAGCAGTGAAGTCACCTTCCAGCCGGTGTAGTGTTCATCAGTAGTGTTCACGAATGCTAATAAAGCAGTCAAGTCAGTGCTATCGACAGTAAGTAGCACAGGCTAACGACCAAGAAACTAAGGCTACATCCACACGACAACGGCAACGAGATTTTTTTTTTTTTGGCGGGTAAAAAAAAATCGCGTCCACATGGGCAATGGATCAGTAAAATATCAGGTACATATGGCAACGCAGCGCTTGCTGAAAATGATGCAATACACATGCCACACCTCTACGTGCGCTGTAAGACGGTCCCATCGGAGACGCCAGAACAATAGAAGAAGTAGGACGCATGCGCATAAACCCCTTCTTCTGTTGTTGTTACGAATGATGCGCGCGAGAGTGCTGCTTGTTCTAGTCATGTGGTTGTGACGTCATCGTAAACAAATCCGTTCTACTCGTCCAGACGACTTCGCAATGGCGCCGAAACGAGAAAAAATTTTATCGGATTCACCTGAATCCGTTGCCGTGTGGACAGGGCCTAAGATTTCAGTCTTCAGACTCCTCTTCCTCACATGCTCGCCACAGTATTTTTCACTCATACTTAAGTATCCATTTCTCTATGTAATTTACTTCGTTACTTTTAAAATCAACATCGGCGCTACCTGGCAGCCTGCTGCTAATCCCTTGCAAAATCCTTTACCCTGTTTTTTTTTTTTGGGGTGTCTGGCTAAATTTTGGGTGAGCTGAAGTCCCAGCTCTAATAGTAACGGTTCGCTACAGTCGTCGTCATCATTTCTCATCAGAGGTCTTCACCCATACCTTAATATTAAGGTCATGATTTTTGACTTCTGTGGATTTAAGTGGTCAGTGTTCCTCAGATGACTTCTACCTTGATGACTTGCTCTACCTGTTTGCGTAGCTACAGTACTGGCTACGTACACCATTGTGATGGCTCGAACCTATTTATTTATTACATACTCTGTATTTCGCCAGGAAAAAGGAGACGAGGGTACACGAACCACATCGACGCTATGAGAGAGATCGTCCTTATGGCTGAGGATCGTGAAGATAGAAGGCAACGAGTTCAGCAAGAGTTTGAAGAAAGACGACTTCAGGTCCTGCAGGAGTTGGAACACGCAGCTGGGATTCGCGAGGCAGAGTTGATCAACACCCTGACACAGTTTAACCAAGGACTGCTCAGTGTTGTAGGGCAGCTTGTATCGGTCATGGCCAGCAATCACAGCCCTCAACCGCCACCTTAAAACTTTTTTTTTAATTTCCAAAATGGTTTTTCTTTGCGTTGTTATGCAGGACAATTGTTGAATGCAGTTACATGTTTATAATAATAATAATCTTTCAGTACACGCGTTCCAGTGTGTGTTTTTGTTCCACCTGTAAGTATTTGTATCTTTTCATTATGGCTACCATACATTTATTGGCCCTTTATCAGGTACAGCTACCATGAAGATTACTTTAACACATGTTTACTCACTGATCAGACATGATTGAGATGATAATGATTATTTTCAGTCCATGAGTGACTCAGGGTAGTGGGTGTGGTGTTAGTATTGAGGGTATTGGGCGCTTAGGCTCAGCTGCTTTGGATGTATAGGTGTGCAGTCAGAAACTGGGTTTCCATCCTAATTTAGCATAAAATGGAAACAATGTTTTAACAATTTTGACAGAACAATTGCGAATGATCCGTTTCCATTTAGTGATGTGTGATTAAAGCTGGGTTTTCTCCTCTTACAATAGCTATTACAGAGCACTCTTTTTTAATTTCCCCTAGAAAAGTAGCGTTTCCATTTACTCATGCCATATTATGTGACTTAAATGTGGAAAAAAAAAGTGTTTCCATTTTAACTTGGCAAAATATTGCTTTATTGAATCATCTGAGGAAAAACCACCTCATGCGAGCATACTTTTTTTGGCGATATTTCAGTTATGAAATTCATGTGTTTCCATTACTTTTTTTAGCTTGCAATTTCATATTGCAGATTAATAGTAACCTGGCTAGAAGACTCCAGCTTATATTTTTCCATGTACTCTCTGTATTCATCATCCACTACTTTTAATCAGTGTCAGTTTTAGACTACTGACACTCCAACACCACATGCCTGTTAGAGCAGGAAAATGCTAATGTGCAGGATGAGTACTCTAGGATCGACCAGGGTTGGCAACCCGTGAGCTAACCCTCTGGTTGAGAGGGTCGACGACCCATACAACCTCAACGACACTCCTTATGGTTGCTTTTGGTCCACTAGAGGATAAATACCTGAAACCCCCACTAGTCAGACAGAACTGAAGAAGCCTTTCGTATGAGAGGTGAAACGTCTTCAAGGATTTTAAGCAAGTCCAGCTGCCTTCTTTAGCACCCATGGTTTACGATGACCTGGATGATCGAGAATCTTCACAGACGTGGGCTAGCGTAATAGAATTTCTTGGGTGTAATGATGCATTCTGAGTGACAATTGTGCAATAGTGGTATTCTATTAATTATGTAATGCAATTGCACTGTTTGAACACCAGAGGTCCTAATACACCTATCCCACAAAGAACGTTGGTCATTATCTGCACTTGTGAAGTGACCATTAGCCTGGTAGCTCCAGATTACAACGATCAACAAGAATTATATGATTATATGGTCACGCAGCCATGTTATAGTGAACAAAAAGAGCTATTCAGTAGCTTTCAAACAACACACCAGACTCCATGATCTTTCTACAGCCTCTCCCTCTGTACCGAAGAAAGAGGCCATAGAAACCAGCCATTTTAGCCAACTTTGGAGCTCTATTTCTGCTCATAATGTTTCGGTCAAGTCCTCAGGAAAGACACTGTTTAATCAAATTTTTGAGGGAGAATCTGTACATATTTATTTTTAAGATACAGTGGTGCTTGAAAGTTTGTGAACCCTTTAGAATTTTCTATATTTCTGCATAAATATGACCTAAACCATCAGATTTTTACACAAGTCCTAAAAGTAGATAAAGAGAACCCAGTTAAACAAATGAGAGAAAATATTATACATGGTCGTTTATTTATTGAGGAAAATGATCCAATATTACATATCTGTGAGTGGCAAAAGGATGTGAACCTCTAGGATTAGCGGTTAATTTGAAGGTGAAATTAGTCAGGTGTTTTCAATCAATGGGATGACAATCAGGTGTGAGTGGGCACCCTGTTTTATTTAAAGAACAAGGATCTATCAAAGTCTGATCTTCACAACACATGCTTGTGGAAGTGTATCATGGCACGAACAAAGGAGATTTCTGAGGACCTCAAAAAGTGTTGTTGATGCTCGTCAGGCTGGAAAAGGTTACAAAACCATCTCTAAAGAGTTTGGACTCCACCGATCCACAGTCAGACAGATTTTGTGCAAATGGAAGAAATTCAAGACCATTGTTACCCTCCCCAGGAGTGGTCGACCAACAAAGATCACTCCAAAAGCAAGGTGTGTAATAGTCGGCGAGGTCACAAAGGACCCCAGGGTAACTTCTAAGCAACTGAAGGCCTCTCTCACATTGCCTAATGTTAGTGTTCATGAGTCCACCATCAGGAGAACATTGAACAACAATGGTGTGCATGGCAGGGTTGCAAGGAGAAAGCCACTGCTCTCCAAAAAGAACATTGCTGCTCGTCTGCAGTTTGCTAAAGATCAAGCCAGAAGGTTATTGAAAAATATTTTGTGGACGGATGAGACCAAAATATAACTTCTTGGTTTAAATGAGAAGCGTTATGTTTGGAGAAAGGAAAACACTGCATTCCAGCATAAGAACCTTTTCCCATCTGTGAAACATGGTGGTGGTAGTACCATGGCTTGGGCCTGTTTGGCTGCATCTGGGCCAGGACGGCTTGCCATCATTGATGGAACAATGAATTCTGAATTATACCAGCAAATTCTAAAGGAAAATGTCAGGACGCCTGTCCATGAACTGAATCTCAAGAGAAGGTGGGTCATGCAGTAAGACAACGACCCTAAGCACACAAGTCATTCTACCAAAGAATGGTTAAAGAAGAATAAAGTGAATGTTTTGGAATGGCCAAGTCAAAGCCCTGACCTTAATCCAGTCGAAATGTTGTGGAAGGACCTGAGGCGAGCAGTTCATGTGAGGAAACCCACCAACATCCCAGAGCTGAAGCTGTTCTGTACGGAGGAATGGGCTAAAATTCCTCCAAGCCGGTGTGCAGGACTGATCAACAGTTACCAGAAACGTTTAGCTGCAGTTATTGCTGCACAAGGGGGTCACACCAGATACTGAAAGCAAAGGTTCACATACTTTTGCCACTCACAGATGTAATATTGGGTCATTTTCCTCAATAAATAAATGACTAAGTATAATATTTTTGTCTCATTTGTTTAACTGGGTTCTCTTTATCTACTTTTAGGACTTGTGTGAAAATCTGATGTTTTAGGCCATATGTATGCAGAAATGTAGAAAATTCTGAAGGGTTCACAAACTTTCAAGCACCACTGTATGGTGAACCTATAGTATGTTTCATTTACAATATTAAACCTTTGTAGCAAGTTTGAATTTATTTAGTTTCATACATACAAAAACGCACCTTGGTTTGTATTGTTTTACACAGAAATAAGTCTCTTCAGTCATCATTTTTCTTCATTCAAATTTTGTCAAAATTTTCTGAGAATTAAATTGTGAACACAGTACCATGATTAAACTCATGACCGGAGTGTATCATTACACCCCTAAGAATTTCAGTTCTTTACTTTTTTTTGTTATTCAAATATCTATGCAAATTATAAAGCCAGAGACAGCTGTCGTTTATATGCTTTACTCAAGCAATAGTGATGCACAATTGTCTGTGTTTAGATAATGCACCAGGGCATCACGCACATCTACAGCTGCACCTTCAGCATCTTCCTCCGGTGGCAGTGCTACTAAAATCTGGTCTCCTGTAGCAGGAGGGTCCCACTCTTCACTGTACTGCTCATCGTGTGTTTCACATAAGTTATGGAGGACACAACAGGTAAGCACCATTGTTTTCACGAGGTCTATCTGGCTGTCATTGCGTTTAAGAAGACATCTCCATCGCCCCTTCAACCGAGTGAATGCCTTTTCAGCCACGGAACTTGCACAGCAGATTTTCTGGTTGTATGTCCTCTGTTCTGGTGTCAACTGCCCCGTTTCTGAGAAAGGTTTCATGAGCCAGCTCTGCAATGGAAACGCAGCATTACCGAGGAGGTAGTAGCCAACATCACGACCAGCGATATTTTTAGTATGGTTTGGAAATAGTCCTTGTCCTATGAGATCCCATAACCCTGATACATGCAGAACTGTCGCATCATGCATACTGCCAGGACTTCCTGCAAATACATGCCAGAAGAGCCCATTTCCATCCACAACTCCTTGGAGTATGATAGAATGCCAGCCCATGTGGTTAAAATACTCTGCATGATACTCTGTGGGGACATTTGGGATATGTGATCCAGCGACAACCCCAACACACTGTGGAAGTCCATATCTCTGTTCAAAGTTCATGGCCATTTCCATAAGCTTATCATCATTTGGGAACGGTATCAGTTCTGGCAGCAGTACTTCATTAACTGCTGTGCAGAATTCCCGAACACATCGCCACACCGTCGTAACACCAACGCCAAACAAATGTGAAACGAGTCTTAACTCACTGTTGGTTGTCAGCTTCCAAAGTGCTATGGCTACCCGTTTTTTTATGGGCACACACAGACGAAAGTTGGTGTCCCGCTTCTCCATCGCTGTTCGTAACCTATGGCAAATGTACATGAATGTGTCCTCAGACATTCTGAAATTCTGGCTCCACTGCTCATCTGTAAAGTTGGGAACTACAACAGTCCACCAATTGTTTGCTCTTTGATGAACCCACACAGATGGCGGCTTGCGACGTAACTGGTAATACATCTGGATCTGAAACACAAATCATCCAAGGCATGCTATTAACTCATAAGCCCAACACTGAAATAAAAAATTAAGAAGAAGAAGCCTTTATTTGTCACATGTACAAACACATGCGCAGTGAAATTTCTCCTCTGCATTTAACCCATCTGAAGCAGTGAACACACCCAGAGTAGTGGGCAGTTATGCTACAGCACCCAGGAGCAGTTGGGGGTTAGGTGCCTTGCTCAAGGGCACTTCAGCCATGGTACAGACGGAGGGGAAAGTGCTGTTCATTCACTCAATTCCCCTCACATTTTTCCTGCCGATCTCAGGAATCAAACCAGCGACCCTTTGGGTCCAAGGCTGCTTTTCTAACCTTCAGGCAATGGCTGCCCCCAATAAAACACCCTTAAAGGAAAATTTCACCCTGAATGACTTGCATACGAATCATTTTGATTACCTTTTCTTCAATGGCATCCAAACTTTATTTTATAATAAAATTCAGGGTTGTTTTTTTTTGTTGTTGTTTTCTCATCTCATTATCTCTAGCCGCTCTATCCTGTTCTACAGGGTCACAGGCAAGCTGGAGCCCATCCCAGCTGACTACGGGCGAAAGGCGGGGTACACCCTGGACAAGTCGCCAGGTCATCACAGGGCTGACACATAGACACAGACAACCATTCACACTCACACTCACACCTACGGTCAATTTAGAGTCACCAGTTAACCTAACCTGCATGTCTTTGGACTGTGGGGGAAACCGGAGCACCCGGAGGAAACCCACGCGGACACGGGGAGAACATGCAAACTCCACACAGAAAGGCCCTCGCCCGCCCCAGGGCTCGAACCCAGGACCTTCTTGCTGTGAGGCGACAGCGCTAACCACTACACCACCGTGCCACCCTGTTCATGCTCGTTATCTCTTAGATTGCTAACGATGCAAGTCAAGTCTCTGCCGTAACTCAGTGAGACTGCATTGCATTCTGGATCTTTGACTCTAGCACTCGCTGTCTCCACTATTATACTGGAGTCTCATAAATATGACATTCAACGTAGCTGGAAAAGAATGTGTGAGAAAACAAGCTCTTTGTCTTTTATTTTTAAGAGCTTACAGCAAAATCTTACTGTTATCAGCTGTAGCTGAGATCATTTCAATTTTTTACTCATATTAAAAACACCATTGAAACTTCCCCCTTAAACTCCCCACATGACATCAGCGAGGGAGATAACTCTTAACTTCTCACAGGAATAACAATAATACTACACCAACCAACAAATTAGCACCAACATCTTTAAGATATCTTAGGTAAAATATTTAATATCATAGATGTTACAGTGGTACTTGAAAGTTTGTGAACCCTTTAGAATTTTCTATATTTCTGCATAAATATGACCTAAAACATCAGCATTTCACACAAGTCCTAAAAGTAAATAAAGAGAACTCAAACAAATGAGACAAAAATATTATATTTGGTCATTTATTTACTGAGGGAAATGATCCAATATTACATGTCTGTGAGTGGCAAAAGTATGTGAACCTTTGCTTTCAGTATCTGGTGTGACCCCCCTTGTGCAGCAATAACTGCAACTAAACGTTTGCGGTAACTGTTGATCAGTCCTGCACACCGGCTTGGAGGAATTTTAGCCCGTTCCTCCGCACAGAACAGCTTCAACTCTGGGATGTTGGTGGGTTTCCTCACATGAACTGTTCGCTTCAGGTCCTTCCACAACATTTCGATTAGGGATGTGCGATGTCCCCTTAATTGGCATCGACGATGTTTACAGTGCAAACATCGTGATGGACGATGATATCGTGGGGGGGGGGGGGATTTTAATACCACGTTATTAAATATATTATTATTATTATTATTATTATTAAAAGTATTAGATACTCATCCGAGGCTTTGGCACGTAAAGGAAAAAAAAAGCGCTAGGTGATGTGGAATATTTGGCCTTGATAACGGATATGTGGTCCAGCTGCAACATGATGCCCTATATGTCAGCTACCGTACATTATGTGGACCGAGAGTGGGCAATGCAGTCCAAATGCCTGCAGACGAGTTTCATGCCAGAGACACATTCAGCGGACAATTTAGAAGACGCATTGCGCGAGACACTTGCCGAATGGAAAATAGAGGAGAAAAAGATCGCCTGCATAACAACGGGGCGATTATTGTCACAGCCATCAGGCAATTGAAATGGCTGTGGTTAAGTTGTTTTGGGCACAATTTGAACCTGGCCATAACCAACTCGCTTGCGCAACAGAGGGCCAGTACAGACAGAGCGTTTGGAGTTTGCCGAGCAGTCAACGCTGCGTTTGCGCACAGCTGGCTTCGGAGAAATGAGCTGCGCAAAGCGCAGGTGGAAATGAACCTCCCCGAGCACTCACTGATCACGGCAAGATATTAATCAGCTCTAACAATGAAAGACTAGTATTCAAACTATGAGAAGAAACTACACTTAAGCTATTACTCATTGTTTATTTACACCATATCAATTGAAGATGCGTTTCGGCCTTTAGTGCGCACTTGAACGCGCTAATTTTTCCAATTTATTAGTGTTTGAATTACTGCAGCCGCTTTTAAAATCATGATTTAATATTTTTTTTTTACTGTCTTTACATTTATCAGAATCACCTTCATTCTTCCATTTGGTTTGACATTATGGCTTAGAGTGGACCATTTTGAGTCTGAAAGTGGGCCTGTTTACCAGATTAAAGTTATTTGACTTCTGCCGAAGTCTGCGCTTCACTGCCGTTTGATAAGGTGCAATATTTCCCGACTGAAGTCGTTAATAGTGGCCATTTGTTTGAACAACATGACAAATTTTACATTAAAAGTATAGTGTAGGCTAAAAAATGAAGTCGAAATTTATTATTAGTAGCATACTGTATTTGTGTAACCACGTTATGTTCACTAGCACGTCCCTGCACCATAGCCTACGTGAACAAGCGGTAATAGGATATTACTTTATAATGATTTATATAATTATGTATTTATATATATACATGTTATATAATATATTTATATATTAAACAAAACTAACTAACTAAACTAACAAAAAACTAACTTTTTAGGTTAAATAGGCCCAGATGATACCGTATATGCATGTTTATGACAGGAGGGGGCGTGGTATCACGATGGTGGCTCTCCATCGCGATGGATGACCACCATCGTCGATGGACGATGGCATCGTCTATCGGCACAGCCCTAATTTCGATTGGACTAAAGGTCAGGACTTTGACTTGGCCATTCCAAAACATTAACTTTATTATTCTTTAACCATTTTTGGTAGAACAGCTTGTGTGCTTAGGGTCGTTGTCTTGCTGCATGACCCACCTTCTCTTGAGATTCAGTTCATGGACAGATGTCCTGACATTTTCGTTTAGAATTCACTGGTATAATTCAGAATTCATTGTTCCATCAATGATAGCAAGCCGTCCTGGCCCAGATGCAGCAAAACAGGCCCAAACTATGATATTACTACCACCATGTTTCACAGATGGGATAAGGTTCTTATGCTGGAACGCAGTGTTTTCCTTTCTCCAAACATAACGCTTCTCATTTAAACCAAAAAGTTCTATTTTGGTCTCAACGGTCCACAAAACATTTTTCCAATAGCCTTCTGGCTTGTCCACATTATCTTTAGCAAACTGCAGACGAGCAGCAACATTCTTTTTGGAGAGCAGTGGCTTTCTCCTTGCAACCCTGCCATGCACACCATTGTTGTTCAGTGTTCTCCTGATGGTGGACTCATGAACATTAGCCAATGTGAGAGAGGCCTTCAGATGCTTAGAAGTTACCCTGTGGTCCTTTGTGACCTCGCCAACTATTACACACCTTGCTCTTGGAGTGATCTTTGTTGGTCGACCACTCCTGCGGAGGGTAACAATGGTCTTGAATTTCCTCCATTTGTACACAATCTGTCTGACTGTGGATTGGTGGAGTCCAAACTCTTTAGAGATGGTTTTGTAACCTTTTCCAGCCTGACGAGCATCAACAACGCTTTTTCTGAGGTCCTCAGAAATCTTTGTTCGTGACATGATATACTTCCACCAACATGTGTTGTGAAGATCAGACTTTGATAGATCCCTGTTCTTTAAATAAAACAGGGTGCCCACTCACACCTGATTGTCATCCCATTGATCGAAAACACCTGACTCTAATTTCACCTTCAAATTAACTGCTAATCCTAGAGGTTCACATACTTTTGCCACTCACATATGTAATATTGGATCATTTTCCTCAATACATAAATGAGCAAGTATAATATTTTTGTCTCATTTGTTTAACTGGGTTCTCTTTATTCTACTTTTAGGACTTGTGTGAAAATCTGATGATGTTTTAGGTCATATTTATGCAGAAGTATAGAAAACTCTAAAGGGTTCACAAACTTTCAAGCACCACTGTACGTTTCTTTAATGTTGTAAGACTTCTTGAGAGATGATCAGCTCACGTGACGGGCTGTTCGCTGTAAACGTCACGCATTTAGGTTGCATTTGTTAGACTTAATAATGATTATATTAATATATAAATTCTATGAAAACGTGCCATTTTCCATTCTGAATATCAGATTTTCAAAGTATTATTTTTATTGTGTTTAAGGACTTATTTGGTTTAAATAGACCCTTACCTGTCAGAAAAATCTTATTTATTAATTTATTTCCCTAAAATAATCAACATGCACGTGTTTTGTCAATCGCGTTACCAACACCAACTTGTATTAAATAAGTATTTGAAGTGACACTTCAGAATAAATCTGGTATATTATGAAAGATATATCATCCCTGTTTACATTGCGAGTGTTTTGGTTTTTATTTTGTTTTTCTTCTTTCAGCTTTTGCTTTACTTCCTCAAGTTCAAGTCGGAGCGTTTTTCTCTCCTTCTTTGACCTTAATCTGCCCACACGACGTTGCCTGCAACACAATGAAATGCTGATTAAAAATAATATACTGATTGTCATTTATGTATACAATCTATCTTTCTCTCGCTTACTCTCTCTGTCTCATTCTCACACACATGCTCAACTCGGTCTCACTCTCTCACACACACACTTTCTCTCTCTTTCTGTCAAACCTAAAGTCACTTCATGTAATAAGCCATAACCTCTGTCCTTGAACTCTAACCTTGAGGGCTCTGGAGCTGGCTCTGGACTTAGGGGAGGGGTCATGCACTGCTCTAAGGTAGCTGTAAGTTGTGCTTTGGCTCTTCTCGATTTTGCCTGTGCTTCTCTCCAGTATTTCCGCTTGGCCACTTTCTCCCTTTCATTCAGCTCACTAATAGATAACCTTTTGCCGGCATCCTTGTCCTTCCTCGATCTTTCCCTCTCTTTTTCTAAATGCTTTTTTCTTTTCTCAGGATCAGCATCCCTACGCTGCCTGTATCGGCGCTGTTTCTCTGCTGCAGAAAGAGGCATCCTAACAAAAGCATGTAAAATACAAATGCATATTAAATCACCTTTCTTGCTTACATTAGGTTATTTCATATTTTGACATATATTTGAATGATTTGAAGAAGACGGTACTATATCAGGTCTATGCACATCGGTATTAATTTGCTATATACATATAATAAGCTTACAAACATATTTAGGGACAAAACATGCTATTCTTAATATAAATAAAGATTAATAATTATGTATTGTATAAATAATTCTGGTTTGGGGACACAAACATAGGGACATGGCAGGGAAAGGGTTAATAGTAACAGGTTTGACGAAATATGCTTTTGGCAGCCATTACTAGCTATGTGGTTCACACCATGACGCCACATGGTGTGCATCCTAGACATGCTAAAATGATTGTTTACATGTACATTTTAATTTAAAATGTTTAACTTTTTAAAACATGATATTATGGTAACGCATTTTGACACACTATGACCGTCCCCTTCAGTCAAACGAAACACAACTCAATAAAAATTCATTAAAAGAGAGGAACACTTAATTACTTCTCTGTTTGGCAGCTTCCTGATAAAAGGCAGATGATGTCACATCCTGAAACTTATGTCACTTCTGGGATAGTGCATTGTCCCTGGGGGCGTGTTTATCCAAAGTAACGCATTTGACGTAACACATAGGGACAGTACTAAAATGTTGTGTTTTTTTCAATATTCCAAAAAGGTCAAGAATAAAAAAAAGCGTCATACGTTAACTAACAACTGAGGCTTTTCATACATGAAGTTTTTTTTTTCAGATAATTTGATTTTATCCTCTCTAAAAGCCTGTTGCAATATAAGAAATGTTACCGAGGGACAGCCATTTTTACCATATTTAACAGATGTACAATACAAAATATTTCAAATTAAAAAAAAATATATCAATGTATGAATATTTAATGAAGATTTGTTTACCATGTCATACCGACTACATTTTTAAATATTTTTGTTGTTAATACAGCTTGTATGGGTAGATTTTGTGTGAGGGACACAAAATGGCACGTTTTCATAGAATGACCCATGAATATTAAACCTGCAGCTTGAGAGCTCACGTGTGTAGGTGCATCAGAAACTCACCTGTTTTTGTCTTCGTCTTGGGCGCCGTAACCTGCTGTGTGCATTTAAAATCAAATCCCTAATCATTAATCTCCTTTTTCTGATGAATCTGATCTCGGTTGATATAAGCTGATTAATCAAACGGCCGATTAGACCGAGGAACAGAGTTAAACCAACCACTTTTTCCATTTCAGACTCTGTATGTGTATCCGAGTGGACTGTAAAAATCTGGAGCGCTCATAGCTGTAAAGACGAGTGAAGCCAGCTGGCCGCCATCTTACCACTCCCATCGCGTGTATTTGGCTTATGTGTTAAACCATGGTATCCAATCAAATTTGCCCCCAAGAAAAGTATCTCCTGACTTTTTTCCCCTTTCATTACCTCCTCTTATTTGTTCAACTTTACCCCCATTCCTTACATATCTTTATACCGCTTCCCTTCACTGTTATTGTTTTTGTGACGCGGTAGCCACGATAGCATCGCGCACTGCGCATGCGCATATGCATAAGGAATACAATAGCGCATGCGCATAAGTATTAAACTCGCCAGAACGGCGAATCGTGATCTCGCGATATGAACAGTTGATCTCGCGTTATCATCGTGTTGCAAGAATGAATTGTAACAATAGCGCAGTGCGGATCACAATTTTGAAATATCCAAACTGCCCATAAAACTTTATCAAATTCACCAACAGGCTCTGTTATATTGGAAAATGATGTTCAAACATGATTTCAGCCCCCATAATGTGCCATTGTGATATATAATAGGGTGATATTGAGTCAGAGGAGGTCTATATGTTTATGGAAGACTGGATGGCAAAACAAATTTGGTCTGTAATGCATATTTTGGATGGAAATGGAAACATGCTTGAGCTAAATGATTTTAATGCTAAATATAGTATGAGTTGCTCCAGTGAGAAAGTCACACAGAATATCCCAAGAGCCTTTATCCATTTGATTAAGAATAATATTTGGAACATACCAACTCCAAATTTACACAAAGTAAAGATAGATTTGATCTGGATTTAGTAAACGAAAAATGTAACAATAAATTTTTAAGGCAGTACTTAGTAAACACTTTATATCCAAGTATAACAAAAAGCTCACTCATTCTGAAAGATTATAACAATTCTGATATATTATCTATTCGAACAAGATACTTAAAATTCCCAATTTCCTCAAAATGTAAAGAAGTTAATTTTAAAACTATAAATAACATTTATCCCTTAAATGAATTCATAAAATTTAAATCTGATGTAGAAAACTGTTATATTTGTAAAACAGATATGGAAACGACAGAGCACCTGTTTTACAAATGTGAAATTGTCCAAAGTTTGTGGAAATCTCTCCATGATTTAATATCGTCCAGCTCCAGAAATATTGACTCCTGGTCCTTTTAAAATATTCAAATGGGAGTAATCCTTAAAGATAAGAAAACTGAGTTTTTGGTGAATAATCTCATTATTTTTACAAAATATTACATACACAAGTGTCGATATGCCAAATCTCCCCCTATCTATTTTCCTTAAACCATGGGGGGGGGGGGGGGGGGGGGGGGGGGTAGTAAAAGGCCCCCTTAGCACAATGTTTGTTTTTGTAAAAAAAAAATTAAGTATTAACTTTAGGCAAACTTTAGGTGGCATTATTGTTCATGTCACTGTTGTCAAAAACTATGATTAAAACTAAACACATGGTTCATTTCAACTTGGAGAAAAACTGAATTTTCCTTAAGGGGGGCTTTTCCCCCCACTCTACTCTATACTCCTTGTATACTGTTTGTATACTTGATTTGATCTAATAAAAAAAAAAACAATAGCGCACTGCACATGCGCATAAGTATTACAATCATCAGAACGGCGAATCGTGATCTCGCGATTTGAACAGTTGATCTTACATTATTGAAGCTACACAAGAATCTGTATGAATCTTCTTTTTCTTTCGGCTGCTCCCGTTCGTTCGGGGTTGCCACAGCGGATCTGTTCCGCATACACTACCGTTCAAAAGTTTGGGGTCACTTTGAAATGTCCTTATTTTTGAAAGAAAAGCACTGTTCTTTTCAATGAAGATCACTTTAAACTAATCAGAAATCCACTCTATACATTGCTAATGTGGTAAATGACTATTCTAGCTGCAAATGTCTGGTTTTTGGTGCAATATCTCCATAGGTGTATAGAGGCCCATTTCCAGCAACTCTCACTCCAGTGTTCTAATGGTACAATGTGTTTGCTCATTGCCTCAGAAGGCTAATGGATGATTAGAAAACCCTTGTACAATCATGTTAGCACAGCTGAAAACAGTTGAGCTCTTTAGAGAAGCTATAAAACTGACCTTCCTTTGAGCAGATTGAGTTTCTGGAGCATCACATTTGTGGGGTCGATTAAATGCTCAAAATGGCCAGAAAAATGTCTTGACTATATTTTCTATTCATTTTACAACTTATGGTGGGAAATAAAAGTGTGACTTTTCATGGAAAACACAAAATTGTCTGGGTGACCCCAAACTTTTGAACGGTAGTGTATCTGTAGGTTATATTTACTGTATGGACATGGGATCAGAAAACAATTTTATTTATAAGCAGTAGCCACATGTACCCAAAGGTTACCTAATTTTTCTTTTCCAGCTGAGTCGCTGATCTTTTTTTTAATGGCTCTTTTTTTACTACTATAATTATTTTTATGGAGACTATTTCAGTTTTTCTCTTATACAGTGTACCTTTCTCTTTCATATATATATATATATATATATATATATATATATATATATATATACACACACAAGTGAAATATCTGTCTACACCCTTTGACCTGACGATTTGTACAGTTCACTGCTGCATATGTAGGCATTTTTCTTCTAATTTTTCTCACCAACTACATAAATAACTTGTCCAATCTTGTGTTGCTCCCAGTAATCTAAATGACAGTTCCGTTCCGCGATGGGAGTGGTAAGATGGCGGCCAGCCGGCTTCACTCTGACGAGCCTACGAGCTCTCCAGATTTTAGCTCTCCAGATTTCAGTGGTGCAAACACTCCGCGCACAGTGATGACGTCATTGAGCTATGGGCAGTCTTAACGTTTGTAGAATAGACTAGCACGTTGGTGGGACATGATGGCTGTTCAAAACGAGCACGAAAACCATTCCAGTGTCAGCTAAACATGGACATTGTGTCTATATAACACATTCCTAACGTCTTACACACGCATGGTGATTTTTCAGATGGATTACAGTTCTATATCCTAAAATCAAAACCACATTATTATTATATATAGACTTTGGTTCACGAGACAAGTGAAGGAAGTCTTCCAGTGTGTGGTGGATTTTGGTGGCCCAGGATGTTTTAACCACAACACTATTCGTATGCATGATCCTTTCAACATGGATAATTTTATATCACATAATGATTTAAAAGGTGAAAAAAAACAGGAAATAAGACCATCCCTTTATGTCTTAACAACATCAACAACAACAAAAACAAGCTGGTAAACATATTTTTTGCAAGTGGTGTAACTGGGTAGTTCAAGGTTGTTTTACAATATTATACACTAATAATAATAATAATAATAATAATAATAATAATAATAATAATAATAATGTGATTGGCTGTTTAGATGGTGGTATCCCTGGTGTCACCAAGGAATTAAGGAAAATCTTCAGTGAAGAGGAGAAAGCTCACTCTGTGGTTGGAACAATGCAGGAAACAATTCTGATGAATGGAGAAACAACTATCCAGAAGGTTCTATCAGGTCTAATCGAAAGTACGGTTCACAAGTAAGGTGTTGCACGTTTTCAAGTGGGTTAACAAACTTTGGTAACCCTTTTGATTGGCTGTTGGCTTATGTCAACAGCTATCATTTTCATAATAATAATAATAATAATAATAATAATTAAGCCCTGTGATGACCTGGCGACTTGTCCAGGGTGTACCCTGCCTCTCGTCTGTAGTCAGCTGGGATAGGCTCCAGCTTGCCTGCGACCCTGTAGAACAGGATAAAGTGGCTAGAGATAATGAGATGAGCTGAGATAATAATTAATGCACTCTCCAGTCGCAACATGGTATTTGTAATAATTTAGGGCAGAAAAGCAAAAATAAACAGGCTCCACATGCTCAGGGCCCAAGAAGTACCATGCCAACTCACCATATGCACAGTGACTCAACCCACTGACTGTAATTTAGACAGAGGAACAAGCTTCAGCTCCTACTTTCCTGTCATCGTTTTTTAATACTAGTCATATTGTGCTCCAAAGACTGGCAATCACATGGCTTCAGTGACATAACTTCTTATAACAGTTCCCAATAATGATTTTTTGTGATATATAGCATTGTGCAAAAGTAATGCTGTACAGCAAAGATGCCTTCAAAAATAATGAATTTAAACGTTTCTACATTAAAAAAAAAAAACTACTAAAGAGCAGTGAACAGTAATACTGCAACTGAAACAAAGTCAATATTTGGTGTATTGACCCTTTGCTGAAAAATTAAACAGTAGTCTCAGATACTCTGATACTTATGGGACCGCTGTATATTATAACATTGTTAGTATTAAAACATTAGACCGTAATCTAATGTCAGAAATGTTTTGGAAGGAAATGTTTCACAAGGCAAATGTATTATTATTATTATTATTAAAAATAATAATTTTCAATTATTAATGAGAAAGTGTGGACACTTATAGACAAATAAATCAAATGCTTCTGTTATATGTACACATGCTCTTTAAAAAGGCAAGTGGTCAAACTATGTAATATCTATCTATCTATCTATCTATCTATCTATCTATCTATCTATCTATCTATCTATCTATCTATCTAATTTGTTTTAATGTATGCACTCAGTGCTGCATCCGGTTATTCACAGCTGTACAGAGTTTTGCATGTTTGTTGTGAATGAGGGTGTGTGTGAGATGCCTTCTGATGACCTAGTGTCCCATCCATGGCGTAACATAGAATGGTTAATCATTTTCTATGAGTAAATAACTGGCTGCATAAGGCATAATCTTTTAGCATTTTTCATGCAGAAAATGCTTGCGTATAGCTTGTATGTAGTTTGAGACACAGCCAAATTATTACTACAGCGAGCCACAAAACAAAGTGCACTCTTAAATTTCTACAGGGAAAAACCACAATGTTGAGATAAGATTTTCATTTACTGGGACAGAAGCACAACAGCCAAGCATCATTGGCATTCAGTATTACGTGAAACATTTAAACTGAACTCTCTTGCAGGCACCGCTATTCGTACAGAGAGAACAAGTGAGCAAAACCAGTACGAGTATTCCAGTTGTTTACAAAGACGCACACAAAAAAATAAAGGCAACGTTTATTCAGGCCTGTCATCATCTTTGGGGATGTGTACCAATAGTGCATATGGGCATGGTGTCTCCCCTACAGCTGCTTAGGAGCTCTTTTTCTCCTCAAAGATGAGGTTAGCAGTTGCTTTCTTGGCTGCAAGAAAAGAATAATAAGCAATTACTATTAAATACTGACAGAGTAAAACTGAAAACACATTAATTCATATTTCATGCACACATAAGGACAATGGGTTATAATGGTCTATATAAGTGCGTTTTTTTGGGGGGGGGGGATGAAGTCTGTGCTTCTTTTACTTCAGTAATATGAAAAGTAATTTAATATTCCATCATCAACCAAAGGTAGAAAAGTAATTATCCTTGGAAGTAAATTTATGCTAATTGTAGGGATAATTAAGGTTAATTTAGAATAGACTTGTCAGAACTAAACCCAGCTGAAATTCCATGACAATATGAAACTTGTACCTCAAAACTGAAGAAAAAAAAAAAAAAAAAACAGTAACAGTATTTGAGGAAACTTAAAACAGTGTAGTGCTTGGGATGGTGTACATAGATAATGTATCATTAAGAGTCTCTGGGGAAAAAAAAAAAGTTAGTTACTAGTCTGTTCTTGGGTAATTAACAGTTACTAAATAACATAAGGATACAGGGATACATACATGTTATTTACCAGCTGGGAGGTCTGTATCATGAAATATCGTGACCGAGGTCTTGAAAGTACTGAGCGAGGCCCTCTGGGCCGAGGTCAGTATTCAAGGCCGAGGTCACGGTATTTCACCATACGGACCAACCTTAAGCTGGTAAATAATATATTTATTTTTTTCTTTACCAAATTCGAACAGAAAACGAGAGCGCCCGAAAGGGAAAACCGATCTGAGCCACCATTTTGAATCCTCATTCACGGCTGTAATGCAAATTGCTTCCTCCTCGGTATACAAGTGCACTTCCATGGCAGGAAAAAAAACTACATTTTGCTGCCTATGTAGTCCCCTATTTATACAAATAGGAGTCATTCAGGATTCAGCCATGTTTTTGCCTGGCGTTAGCAACAGTTACAGGTTTTTAGCTTTCTCCTGAAATGTTTTCTTTTATTTCTTCTTCCTCAGGGTAGTAAAACTCGCTTTCGCTGTGAAGACTGTCATTATCACTATCCATGATGTAAAATTAATGCTATTCTCCTGAGAAATGCTGGCAAAAATGTATAAGATTTTTGATAATCTTATAAATAAATCTTGTAAAAAAATTAAAAAAAGATAAATGTTGACAAAAAAAAATGCTACTACAGTTAGGTCCATATATATTTGGACACTGACACAAATTTTTTTTTTTTACCTGTTTACTGAAACATTCAGGTTATAGTTATATAATGGACATAAAGTCCAGACTTTCAGCTTTCATTTGAGGGTATCCACATTAAAATTGGATGAAGGGTTTAGGAGTTTCAGCTCCTTAACATGTGCCACCCTGTTTTTAAAGGGACCAAAAGTAATTGGACAATTGAATCAAAGGCTATTTCATGGGTAGGTGTGGGCAATTCCTTCGTTATGTCATTATCAATTAAGCAGATAAAAGGCCTGGAGTTGATTTGAGGTGTGGTGCTTGCATTTGGAAGATTTTGCTGTGAAGAAAACATGCGGTCAAAGGAGCTCTCCATGCAGGTGAAACAAGCCATCCTTAAGCTGCGAAAACAGAAAAAACCCATCCGAGAAATTGCTACAATAAGTGAGTGGCAAAATCTACAGTTTGGTACATCCTGAGAGAGAGAGAGAGAGAGAGAAAGAAAGAAAGAAAGAAAGAAAGAAAGAAAGAAAGAAAGAACGAACTGGTGAACTCATCAATGCAAAAAGACCTGGACGCCCACAGAAGAAAACAGTGGTGGATGATCGCAGAATAATTTCCATGGTGAAGAGAAACCCCTTCACAACAGCCAACCAAGTGAACAACACTCTCCAGGAAGTAGGCGTATCAATATCCAAATCTACCATAAAGAGAAGACTGCATGAAAGTAAATACAGAGGGTTCACTGCACAGTGCAAGCCACTCATAAGCCTCAAGAATAAAAAGGCTAGATTGGACTCTGCTAAAAAAAAACATCTAAAAAAGCCAGCACAGTTCTGGAAGAACATTCTTTGGACAGATGAAACCAAGATCAACCTCTACCAGAATGATGGAAAGAAAAAAGTATGGCGAAGGCGTGGTACAGCTCATGATCCAAAGCATACCACATCATCTGTAAAACACGGCGGAGGCAGTGTGATGGCTTGGGCATGCATGGCTGCCAGTGGCACTGGGTCACTAGTGTTTACTGATGTGACACAGGACAGAAGCAGCCGGATGAATTCTGAGGTATTCAGAGACATACTGTGTGCTCAAATCCAGCCAAACTGATTGGTCGGCGTTTCATAATACAGATGGACAATGACCCAGAACATAAAGTCAAAGCAACCCAGGAGTTTATTAAAGCAAAGAAGTGGAATATTCTTGAATGGCCAAGTCAGTCACCTGATCGCAACCCAATTGAGCATGCATTTCACTTGTTAAAGACTAAACTTCAGACAGAAAGGCCCACAAACAAACAGCAACTGAAAACCGCTGCAGTAAAGGCCTGGCAGAGCATTAAAAAGGAGGAAACACAGCGTCTGGTGATGTCCATGAGTTCAAGACTTCAGGCAGTCATTGCCAACAAAGGGTTTTCAACCAAGTATTAGAAATGAACATTTTATTTACAATTATTTAATTTGTCCAATTACTTTTGAGCCCCTGAAATGAAGGGATTGTGTTTAAAAAATGCTTTAGTTCCTCACATTTGTATGCAGTCATTTTGTTCAACCCACTGAATTAAAGCTGAAAGTCTGAACTTCAACTGCATCTGAATTGTTTTGTTCAAAATTCATTGTGGTAATGTACAGAACCAAAATTAGAAAAATGTTGTCTCTGTCCAAATATTTATGGACCTAACTGTATGTTTGTTGTTGTTGTGAATAAGCGAGTCACCAGAGGTCCATAACCGGGGTCTGTAACTGGGGTTTGTACCGTAGGATACGGACCCGCTCGCCAGCCAATCAGAGCGCAGGATTTGATGGAAACCGGACTGCGAAAAAAATAATTAACAGTTATTCCACAAAACTGAGTCGTACATGAGCCGATAGCCGACGAGGTTTGTAGCGCCGAGTCGGCTATAAGCCATGTATGACGAGATTGAGTGGAATAACTGTTTTGTTATACCCACATTCACTGGATTTTGAGAAACAGAGCATTTTTATTTTTTGCAAATTTGATAAACAAAAACGTTATACAAAACGTCTGACAAAATTTCTGCTTAGAATGTAAACAAACCGGCGAAATGACAGTATCAATTTGTGAAAAAATGTGATTCTTGGAAAAAAAGAAAAAGATATGTTCTTACCATCAAATACTTTTATTCCATATTTTGTTGCTTTTTTTGTACTTTTTGGGGTTTTGTTTTCGAGTCGTTTTTATTTCGTCCTCGGTTAGTTCAGCAACACGCTCCGCCATTTTGTTTTTCTCTACTCACGGTATATGAGCCGATAGCCTAGTAGTAGAGTAGCCAATCAGAGCACACAATTGCACTCAGTGAACGTGGATAGAACAATAAACAAATATACATTCAAGTCAAGAGCTTCAGTTAACGTTCACATCAAACAAGAAAATGGTTAAAAATGTGATCTCGGACACTTTCACTGTCGCATCAGTGTTGATACCAGATGGGCTCATTCAAGTATTTCAGAAGCTGCTGGCAGAGAATGGTGCAAAAATAATAAAAACATCCAGCAGCCATTCTTTTCTGACCTCTCTCATCAACAAGGCATTTCTGATTGCAAAACTGTTGGTCACTGGGATCACATTTTTTTTACTTGTTTGAACTTTGCCTGAAGCTTCTGACCTGCCACAAGTTTGGCTGATTGGATAACTGGCATGAAAAGTACAGGTTTCGAGGTGTTCGGTATATAAAAGTGTATCTATTACAGTGCAGACTATTAGCCTGTTGGTGAATAGGATTCTTATTTTAGGTCTTGTATTAGTAGTCATTATTCTAAAAACCCCACAATTATCTACAATTAAGCTGTCTGGTGACTATGTAGTCCGTCTCCATGCTTCTTCCCAATAACATTTACCTGTTAGAATAAATTATAATAATAGCTCTTTTATCCGACACTAGTTTTTGGGATACAGCCATTGTTTGAGATTTTGATTCTGTTTTCTCGCCGTTTTTTCATCCAAATTTCAGACATAGGATTTCCATCAGGACCTGCAAAAATCAGACCTTGTAATGGCATCTGATATGGATTTCGTGCTGAACACTCCTAAATATCCCTACAATCATGTTTTTATATATGCCTGACGTTTTACTAAGACCACCAACTAGATTTGATTTGTCATATTTGGAAGAGAGTTATTCAGAAAAAGGGACTGGTATCAGGAAGTGGAAGTGCAGTGATAAAATCACTGCTGTGACATATTTGTTCAGACATGGCGTGCTGACCGGTTAACAATTTTCCATTTAATAAACAGGTGACGCAAGTGGAAGGTAACATTACCCCATGAGGTCGTCCAACACAACAACGAAGCCGGCAAGTAAGTATAATCCCTCATGAGGAACCTAATCATGAGGAACCATGGCTCATTCAATTTCTTAAAAAGGAAACAAAACATAGAACGCAGCACTGCTAGAAATCATATCTTGTGATGTCATTACCCTCATCTTTAAATTTATCTGCAGCCTCGGATGCTTTGTCCTTGATGTCCTTCACCACAGTGTCGATCCTGGCCTCGTTCTTTAGGAAGAAAGGTCGAATGATGCGCGTGTAGATCTGTATGGAGCCGTTAGAGGGAGTTGGAGCCATGCACCACACTAGGAAAGCACACTGAGACAGCAAGATTAAAAAAAAAAAAAAACCACATCACTACTTAATCTGTAGCACATGATCTCAGAGACAACACTTTAAGGGCAGGGTTTAATTACACTGCACAAGGCATGTTTTGCTGAGACAGAAGTCTCACTAGGAAAATTAACTGAAATGGTTTCAGTATCCCACAAAACGTTTTGCGAATTAGGACCTGAGCTTGAAAATATCTGAGATGCTCACATACTGCCTGGGGATATTTTAAAACACTGTCGACAGAAGCCCTATTGTACATCAAGGGGTTTTATAACTAATACAGGTTAAACAGTCTGGTTTTCTTCCCCCAGATTTTCCATTCCATATGTTCTCATTTCAACACTCCACCACTGACTGATTAATGCATTTTAAAAGTGGAGGACAATCAGTCATCTTAAAGGCAAAGCATTAAGCAAACATTCCTGTTGTCCCAACCCTTACTCCTATCTTAACAAATACAACTGTGTGACCATTGATAAAGCATCTAAAATACTGCACAGTGGCAGGCCAGGTAGGTGCGTGTATATAATATGGATAAGTGTTTTACTGAGAAACACGCCACTTGTATTTTCCATACGAACTATATCTGGAACAGTGAGTAACATATTTAACCCCGCCGACAGTAGTCGGAGGGGTTATTATTTTCACCTGCGTCAGTCTGTGTGTGTGTGTATCTGTCTGTCTGTCTGTCTGTGTGTCTGCAAGATATCTCAAGAACCAATGGATCGATTTGGACCAAATTTTGTACGTGTTGCCAATCACCCAGGAAGGAAACCATTAAATTTTGGAGGTCAAAGGTCAAGGTCATGGCAGAACTTCGAAATTTTCGCCCAATGTATTTTAATAGGGAAAAGGCGGGGTTTGCACTCGTTAGAGTGTCCCTGTCTAGTTTGCAATATCCTCACTCTTGAAGATATCTATGAATTGTTTTGATAAATTTGGGGACTTTGTTAACCCCGCCGACAGTAGTCGGAGGGGTTATTATTTTCACCTGCGTCAGTCTGTGTGTGTGCGTGTGTGTGTGTGTGTGTGTGTATCTGTCTGTCTGTCTGTCTGTGTGTCTGCAAGATATCTCAAGAACCAATGGATCGATTTGGACCAAATTTTGTACATGTGTTGCCAATCACCCAGGAAGGAAACCATTAAATTTTGGAGGTCAAAGGTCAAAGGTCAAGGTCATGACAGAACTTCAAAATTTTCGCCCAATGTATTTTAATAGGGAAAAGGCGGGGTTTGCACTCGTTAGAGTGTCCCTGTCTAGTTTGTGAATGTGTCTATATAATCAAAAGAAAATCACATGTTGGCTTGAAGATATGAAGTTTATCTTTTCGTGTTGAAAAACTCGCATTTTTCATACGAAATACACTGCGGATCTGAGTGACATTTAAATAATATTGGCTGGCGTTGAGTGGTATATCAGATGTATTCCATTTAGCTAGCATGATACTGAACAAGTGGAAGACGAGTTCAATATCATGCTAGCTGAATGGAATATCTCTGTGTGGCAGTGGGGGCGTGGTCAAGCGTCGGTCTGTGACCGGAGGGCGGAGTCAGGGAAGGTAAGTGGCAGAATCACTGCACCTGATGTTAATTAATGTGTTTGTGTGTCTTCCCCAGTGACCGCGCCCTATTTAAGGAGAGAGAGCGAGAGCAGAGGGAGCTCTCTCTCCCCAACCAGACGACTGATGTGCGCGCGTGTGTCTGAGTGTCTGGGAGAGTGTAATGCTGAAAAGTGTAACAATAAAAAGAGTTTTGTGAACTCAGTGCTGGCCTGCCGTCCTTCTGTGCTCCTCCCGGGTTTCAGCACCACTGTGACAGTTCGTATGGGTGGGTGGAGCACAGAAGGACGGCAGGCCAGCACTGAGTTCACAAAACTCTTTTTATTGTTACACTTTTCAGCATTACACTCTCCCAGACACACGCGCACACATCAGTCGTCTGGTTGGGGAGAGAGCTCCCTCTGCTCTCGCTCTGTCTCCTTAAATAGGGCGCGGTCACTGGGGAAGACACACAAACACATTAATTAACATCAGGTGCAGTGATTCTGCCACTTACCTTCCCTGACTCCGCCCTCCGGTCACAGACCGACGCTTGACCACGCCCCCACTGCCACAATCTGAATCTACAAAAAAGCCAGCCGATATTATTATTATTAGGGCCCGAGCACCGTTCGGTGCGAAGGCCCTATTGTTTTTCGAAGGATTATTATTATTATTATTATTATTTTTCAGTCGCGCTTGGCTTTTTTTTAGGCATTTCCCATGCACGAAAACTCATGAAATTTGATACACACATCAGTCATTGTAACCGCTTCTAAGCCACAGACGTATGGCCCAGAGACTTCATAGCACCCCTTTTTCCATTTCCCATTGAAATGAAAGGGTAGAACTTTGGCGTGATGATGTCACGCCCAACAGGAAGTGAGGTAATTGGGCTTATATGCGTTTGGACACATGGTCATTTTTAATGTACTCCTCCTAGACGGTTCATCAGATTCATGTCAAACTTGGCAAACATGATACAAAGATATTGCTGGTGTTGAATTGCGAAGGGATTTTTGATATGTTGTAATATGTTGAAATAGCAATATTATGAATTTTAATACTCGCCACATAAACAGGAAATGTGTCATGAAGTCATAATACATTTAATGATTTGGCTCAAACCTTTCAAGTTATTAGAGAATGTGATTATTATGACATCTAGACGCCCAATATGCCTGTCTGGTATAGGGCCACCAGCTGGCCAAGGAAAGAATAGGGTTTTGAATGTGTGTGTTTTGACACATGGTGAATTTTAACATGCTCCTCCTAGACGGTTCATGAGATTCATGTGAAATTCATTATACGTGATGCCAAGATGTCACTGATATTAAATTGCGAAGGGATTTTTGATATCTTGTAATATGATTCTGATACTCTTTAGCCGTTATGGCATCTTTATTAACAATCACAATCTTACACTTTCTCTAGTCGCGGTGGGGAGAACTCCGAACTCTTTTCATCTCTTTACAAACATAACACACCTGGGCATGTCCTAAACAAAATGTGGTGTCACAACATGAGTTTCAGGCTTGTGACTTTAACCCACTGTGGTGAAAACAAAACACTACACCTCATTAAACTGCATTACAATCACATATCACATATTGTAACTTTACAAAATATTAGATATCGTGAGTCTGATGATAACACATATAACATCAGAAATATTGCTAAGATAAGAAATTTAATGTCACTACATGACGCGGAAAAACTAGTTCATGCTTTCGTTACCTCCAGGTTGGATTATTGTAATGCCTTACTGTCTGGATGTTCCAATAAGTGCATAAACAAGCTCCAGTTAGTTCAAAATGCAGCAGCAAGAGTCCTTACTAGAACTAGAAAATATGACCACATCACGCCTGTCTTATCCACACTGCATTGGCTCCCAATCAAATTTCGTATTGATTATAAAATACTGGAGGGTCCTCAGACAGAGTGTTTTGGTAAACTGGGATGTATGGATGCTGTCAGTCCCCACTCGCTTGCTCACTCGAGTTTGTTGACGGTGTAGCGGCTGCTGCTTTATGTCCCGGGGTTCCCTCATGCCTGTGTTACCTTCTGGCTCTCCCCTTTTAGTTATGCTGTCATAGTTAGTTGCTGGAGTCCCTGCTTGTATTCAGTGCAATATGTATACTGTTCCTACTTATTCAGGTGACATTGGGCATACCTAACAACCTGTGTTTTCTCTCTCTCTCTCCCCCCTTCCCCCAAATCTGTCCCTCTGAGTTACATGGAGTCAACAGGAAATCTTTTGGTGGAGACCTCAACTGGCTATCGTAGCCTGCAGGGAATCGGCCGTCAGACATTCTGTCGCATGTCCCAGACCCGGTGAAATGTAACTGAATTGTCTTGGCCAGCCCTAAGGGTCCCATCTGCATCCCATCATTGCTGAGGAGTGTGCTCCCATCACCCAATCAAGCATTCAGCCAGAGCAGGTGATGATATTTTTTAACCATATTAACATGCCATTGTTGTGTATTATGCCCAATGTCAAGACTCTCGTCTCTGCGAGCCTACCACACAGACTGAATACTTGTGTCATTTTTAGGGCATACCTAACAACCTGTGTTCCCCCCCCCCCCCCCCCAATCTGTCCCTCTGAGTTACATGTCGGTCCTGGGATCGAGATGCTGACCTCTTCTGCCCCTCGGACCTGCTTGATCCATCCTGGTGCCCTGTGTCTGGTCGGAGTTTTATCGCATCGCTCCTGTGGAGGACGGCCCCATGAGGACAGTTGAAAGTCACACCTGGAGGATGCTCTGGACTCTTACAGTAATGGTTTTATGGCTGAGGACTACAGTTGACTTGCTAACTTTAGGATTGCAGTTGAACAGTTTTGCACTCAAGTTTCCATCAATGAAGAGTTTATAACATCAACGAAACTGTCTTCATATTAAAACTGTTAATGTTATAGTCAGGCTGTCTGTTGTTGCCCAAATGAGGTTGGGTTCCCTTTTGAGTTTGGTTCCCCTCGAGGTTTCTTCCTCATGTCGTCTGAGGGAGTTTTTCCTTGCCACAGGCTTGCTCATTGGGGATAGATTAGGGATAAAATTAGCTCATGTTTTAAGTCGTTCAAATTCTGTAAAGCTGCTTTGCGACAATGTTTATTGTTAAAAGCGCTGTACAAATAAACTTGACAACATATACAATTCTGTGCACACTCAGTCATATGCATATTTATGCATACACGCATACACTCAAGTATGCACTCACATGCACACGCAACATCTATGAGCACACACTCTTTCACACACACACACAGGAAAACTAAGATGACTTAAGATTACAGCGTAAGATAGAGATAAGGAGACACGTATAGTTTTGTACATATATAAATGTCCATTTTCACACCACAGAAACACACACACACACACACACACACACACACACACACACACACACACACACACACACAGGAAACAGACACAGGAAAGCTAAGATGACTTAAGATTACAGCGCGAGATAGAGATAAGGAGACACATGTATAGTTTTGTACATATATAAAATGTCCATTTTCACACCACAGAAACACACACACACACACACTTACAGTCTTTGTCTGTCTATCTCTCATCCGTCAAGCAGTCATGGCATTTGCAACATGCACATCACCTTTGAACATTTGATGAATATATGACATGACTTTTTGTTGGGTGGTGGAAAGTCCTGGGTTGCGGAACCACACGTGCGAGGGCCTGTCAAGGCCGCTAGCGGCTTTAATTATTATTATTATTATTCCCTGTGATGACCTGGCGACTTGTCCAGGGTGTACCCCGCCTTTCGCCCGTAGTCAGCTGGGATAGGCTCCAGCTTGCCTGCGACCCTGTAGAAGGATAAAGCAGCTAGAGATAATGAGATGAGATTATTATTATTATACATAGACACTCTTCATATCAGCATTCTTGAAGGCCAACGCAAGCTTACCCATGAATCAACGCTGTCGGCGCTGCAGTGAAGTCACCTTCCAGCCGGTGTAGCGTTCATCAGTAGTGTTAGCAAATGCTAATAAACCAGTCAAGTCAGTGCTATCGAGAGCACATAGCACAGACTAATGACCGAGAAACTAAGATTTCTGTCTCCAGACTCTTCTTCCACGCTGCACGCCCCAGTATTTTTCACTCATACTTCAAAAGAACTGAAGTCATTTTTAAAACTTGCTTTATTTCTTAATTAACGTGTTATTCAGTTACGTTTTCGGTTTTAGTAACCTTATATCGTGACTCGTATTGGCAACTAATTGCAATTAAATATTATACTCATCGGACTATTCGGTTTTTAGCCATGTTGAATTTAGTTCGTTTGGTCCATGGCAGGCGTCGCTTATCCGCGCGATCTTCACGAGACTTGTGCGAGACTTCAAAACGTGAAGTGTCAGCCAGGTGTCAGTGCCACCATTTTGAAAACTGCTTTCCAAACGAAAGATTGCACAAAAAAACGAGTTTAAATGACGATTACTGCCTACTTTTTTCAAACTTTCCTGATGTGCTATCAAAACAAATAAAACTTCCGGCTTGATTACGTCAGCATTCAAAAGAGGGCTTGCGCGTCTTTTGACAATGTTGGCAGATGTCGGTCACTGAGTTCCGCTGTACATTTTACTTCCGTCCTACGATGTCTCACACAGGTCTCAACAAATCTCGTTTACGGCCATTGCTTTGACATATGGACTGATATTACATAGCATATTTCAAACACTCATAACTTGCTATAGCAGTGACAAAATAGCTATCAAAAATGCATTCCTATATTTAATAAAATTAAATAAATAGAATTTTGATTTAAAAAAAATTGCCTTCAGTTCTCCTTTAAGTATTCATTTCCCCATGTAGTTTACTTAGTTACTTTTAAAATAAGCATTGACAACTACACACAATGGCGCTATCTGGCACCCTGCCACTAATCCCTTGCAAAATCCTTTGCCCTGTTGCTTTTTGGTGTCTGGCTAAGTTCTGGCTGAGCTGAAGTCCCAGCTCTAATAGTAACGGTTTGTCACTGCTTGTAAATGTGTGTGAAGAATATCTAATGAAGTTTTGGTAGCCTTTCGGTCGTTCAACACATCTTTCTCTTTCCCGGCGAACAAAGAAATGCTTGTGCGTATGCGCAGCAGAAAACTCTCACTGAATATTCGCATCAGCTCCAACATGTGAGCTCATGTTGTCTTGCAATGACAAACCATATAGTCAATGCTCATTCTCCATTGGGTAGAGTGACGTAATACACGTAGGATAAGCGATCTGATAATAATATTGCATGCTATCAAACCAAATGAATGAAACCTGCTAGAAAGGAATAGAATACATACATGTTATTTACCAGCTGGGAGGTCCGTATCGTGAAATACCGTGACCGAGGTCTTGAAAGTACTGACCGAGGCTCTCTGGGCCGGGGTCAGTATTCAAGGCCGAGGTCACGGTATTTCACCATATGAACCGACCTTAAACTGGTAAATAATATATTTATTTTTTTCTTCACCAAATTCTAACAGAAAACAAGAGCGCTCAAAAGGAAAAACCGAGCCGAGCCACCATTTTGAATCCTCATTCACGGCTGTAATGCAAATGGCTTCCTCCTCAGTATACAAGTGCACTTCCATGGCAGGAAAAAAAACTACATTTTGTTGCCTATGTAGTCCCCTATTTATACAAAATTGAGTCATTCAGGATTCAGCCATGTTTTTGCTCGGCGTTAGCAACAGTTACAGGTTTTTAGCTTTCTCCTGAAATGTTTTCTTTTATTTCTTCTTCCTCAGGGTAGCAAAACTCGCTTTCGCTGTGAACACTGTCGTTATCACTATCCATGATGTAAAATTAATGCTATTTTGAATCCTCATTCACGGCTGTAATGCAAATTGCTTCCTCTTCGGTATACAAGTGCACTTCCATGGCAGGAAAAAAAACTACATTTTGCCACCTATGTAGTCCCCTATTTATACAAATAGGAGTCATTCAGGATTCAGCCATGTTTTTGCTCGGTGTTAGCAAATTAGAGGTTTTAGCTTTCTCCTGAAATGTTTTATTTTATTTCTTCCTCAGGGTAGTAAAACTCGCTATCGCTGTGAACACTGTCGTTATCGCTATCCATGCTGTAAAATTAATGCTACTCTCCTGAGAAATGCTGGCAAAAATTTATACGATTTTTGATAATCTTAAATAAATCTTATAAAAAAAAAAAAAAATGTTGACAAAAAAATTCTACCATGTTTGTTGTTGTTGTGAACGAGCGAGTCGCCAGAGGTCTGTAACCGGGGTCCGTACTGTAGGATACGGACCCGCTTGCCAGCCAATCAAAGCGCAGGATTTGGACCGCGAAAAAAATAAATGTTTTTATTCCATGAAAAAGTGTCCTGCATGTATAATTCCTGATATTTCACTCTGATGACGTCACTCCCAGTGTTTTCCACTTGATGCAGGTTGTCAAAATGGCAAACCGGTTCAAAATTAAAATCCTTTTGATTTAAGTTGCATTTTTTTTTTCTGTGGATGTGTCCGTATAATATAAAGAACACTACACGGTGGCTTGAAGATACAAAATTTATCTTCGAGTGGCGAGTATATTTCACGAGTGAGCGTAGCGAATATCCTCGCTACGAGATAGGGTCAAGACATTATCATCAAAACACACACACTCACTTTTCCCATGTAATAGAAAGGAAACCAGGACAGGAAGATGTCAGCAAAGAACTCGGCCACGCTAAATACACCATACACGACCCAGTAGGTGAGCCATTTTGTGTCATCGTCTTTGTCGGTGCTTTCAATGGCTTTGATTCTGCAAACAGATAGAACAGTTTGTGTATTAGGGCTATGTTATTACACACACATACACTACCGTTCAAAAGTTTGGGGTCACTTTGAAATGTCCTTATTTTTGAAAGAAAAGCACTGTTCTTTTCAATGAAGATCACTTGAAACTAATCAGAAATCCACTCTATACATTGCTAATGTGGTAAATGACTATTCTAGCTGCAAATGTCTGGTTTTTGGTGCAATATCTCCATAGGTGTATAGAGGCCCATTTCCAGCAACTCTCACTCCAGTGTTCTAATGGTACAATGTGTTTGCTCATTGCCTCAGAAGGCTAATGGATGATTAGAAAACCCTTGTACAATCATGTTAGCACAGCTGAAAACAGTTGAGCTCTTTAGAGAAGCTATAAAACTGACCTTCCTTTGAGCAGATTGAGTTTCTGGAGCATCACATTTGTGGGGTCGATTAAATGCTCAAAATGGCCAGAAAAATGTCTTGACTATATTTTCTATTCATTTTACAACTTATGGTGGGAAATAAAAGTGTGACTTTTCATGGAAAACACAAAATTGTCTGGGTGACCCCAAACTTTTGAACGGTAGTGTATACCACCACCACCACGTTTCACACATTCTCACTACTGTACACAAGCATGCACAATATCCTTCGAAGGCCAAAGCAAATGTTTACAGAGTGAAACAAAGAAATGACTTCAAGTGTGTCAGGCAGCTAGATAAAGATATGGGGTTTGATGTCTAAAAGCAAAGCTATTTTTACTGCATTAAACAAAGTGACAGATATTCTCTTCTGACAAAATTGACAGATACTGCCTTTGCCTTATTCAGCTAGTTTGTCACACTTTCTCTGTAAAGCACCAGCGCTATTCTGTGTAACAAATTTGAAGTTTAGTAGCAGATATTTATCTCTGTGCCTGTTTACATGACTGTGACTCGATCCGTTAATTGCAGATTGTGTGTGAAATGATAACCAGGCAAAGGCAGGAACTTTTCACACAGAACTCCAGTATGGTGGATGGCAATGAGTCAGAAGTACACGTGGAGTAACCAGGAGCACGCCGTGTGGGTAATTATTGACTCACAACAGGCTTCAGTGGTTTAGCACAGAAATGTCGCAGAAAATGCAAAGCTCAACGTTGCTTCAAGTGTCTAAGCACTGTGGTATTGCTCAGTCTGCGTAACAACTGACACACTTTTAAAAACACATGATCAGTCTTCCTGTGCATAGGGAGGAAGTAAAGCCCGCAATACCGAGCGCTAAAGATCATCTGTACTGTTATGCTGTTCTTACGAAATAGCAGGATGATATGCACATGTAAATTATTAATGTCATCGTTTTGGTTAGCTTTTCCTTTGTACCATGATGAACACACATATACTGAGGCATTTTCATATGATCACACATAATTACACTGTCTGCACATAAATAACTACCTGGCATTCATACAATGCAATCATCAACTAGCGATTTCCAAATAATTAAGCTAATCATAGAAAATTTAATTTGGAAATTAAAGGTATTTACAGTACTTTGCAAAAGTCCTAGGCACCCGATTTTTTTCATACAAACTTTATTATAGAGTTCTGTTTTACGACTTGTACATTATCGAGTCAGGACAAAAACATTTTAGAGTCCGAACACTTGTTTTCCAGCACAAAGTTAAATGTTACAGGGGAAAAAAAAGTTTGTATCTGAGCAGCATATTACATAAGAGATGACTTTTCAGATTAAAAAAGAAAACATAATGAAGGCTGCTGGGTTTTGGTGCAAAATGAAGTGAGTGTGACAGGCAAAGTGTCCAGAAGAACTGTGGCTGGTTCTGTAAGATGCTCAGTAAAACCTACAGCTCATTTCCGCATAAAACTGCACTAACTGGACCTGAGACTAATATTTAAAAAACAAACAAAAAAAAAAAACAATGAGTCGTCTCACACCAAATATTGACTTAAGTTTCATTTATTATGGCTTACAGTATGGTTTATAGTGGTTTATAGTATTTTTATAGTTTATAGCTGTTTTTATAGTTTATCGTTTTATAGTATTATGGTTTATAGTATTTTTTAATGCTGAAATATTTCATAATTTTTAAGCCATTTTTGGTCTACAGCATTTCTTTACATGTGCCTAAGACTTTTGCACAGTACTGTAGATAGTGGGGACAAAATACTGACTTGGCCCATTTTTCACAAGAAAATACTAATGAATTGCTATATAAATATTATATATAGTATGAGTAGGGTTAATTCAGGCAACGTGGCACTTTTTTGTAAACAATATTTTCAGAAACAAACGGGTGTTTAAAACCACTGGGTATTTTCCCAACTTTGGTTGTTCCTCACTACACAGATTGTTTTTTTTTCCTTTCTTCTTTTCTCGGTCTGCTTTCTTTCTGCCTTTCTCCCCTTTCACTGCTCTCTCCCTGATTGCCGTGACCCTGTAAGGCCATGTTAAACAATAAAACATTTCTATCATATCTGACACAATATGTTACACATCTTGGACCTCATCATAAAATAAATGAAAGCATGGTGACATTTCAGTGTTAATATACAGTATTTAAAAACACTGTAAATGCTATTCGATCATCCAGGGGGTATGTCCTTGTTCTCAGTGAGTGCGTTTACATGCACATAGAGAAAATCGAATTTCTGCCGTTGCTCGACTGAAATCGAAGTTCTAAATGCCACGGATACACCTTAGCTAGGCTGAAATTGAACCGAACTTGATTTCTCGTAATCGAGCTACACGACCTAGATTATGCGATTTTTGCCGAGCTACTTAGTGCATGTATACCCTATTGAGCTACGTAGTCGAGCTACTTACTTCAGCACTGCCCCTTCCGGGAGTGACGAGACCACAAGCGGGAAACACGACAGCCTCGATCGGCATAACAACAGTAGTAGCGAGCAGCAGAAGAGGTCAGGAGGAACAAACTAAGAAGAGAAAATGGCGAGCAGAAACGTGCACTTCTGGAGCAATGAGGAGACAGAGTTCATGCTCATTCAGCTTAAGGAGTTGAATATATTAAAATTCATGGACGGGAGAAAAACGCGCAATGGAGAACACGGAACTGATAACTTTGTTTACACTCTTGAATAGCTCTTCTTCATGACGACAACCGGAAGTGTACCAACACGATGGGGCGTGTAGCGCCACCTGTGGCTCGGGTGCACAACGTACCTCACACAATAGCTTGATTTCCTTGTGTGCATGTAGGATTGGATTTTTCTGGCACCCCTGCTGGGACCCTTAGCTTGATTACCGACAGTAGCTCGATTTGGATGTGCATGTAAACACACAGTGTTTCTGGGACGGGCTCTAGATCCACCAAGACCCTGACTTGGAAGTTCTTACTGAAGATGAATAAATTTGAATTGGGGAACAGATATTTAAGCAATAACTGCTGATTACATTGCATGCTGTAGCTTTAATAAGGTTTCAAAAATGGCCTGGTTTATCTAGATTAAGTGGACCGGTCGTGTCATACAGCTATACAACAGGATATAACAACAGTATTTATAGTTCTCATTCACAATGGTTTACACTTCATATCATGAGGATTAACTTTTATAACCAGTTTCTTACCATGTTCTAGACCCAATTAATAACATCAGGGAAATTAAGTCATTTAAGATGATTTAGGATTTATTTTGTTTTGTCATCTTCAGTAAACAACCTTATCCTGTTTGGGCATGTGGTGGATGTGGAGCATATCCCAGGAACACTATGAGCGCACCATGCACACACACACACACACACACACACACACACACACACACACACACACACACACACTTAAGGCCTAGGAGTTTAGAGTCGCCAATCCATTTACTGTAACTCCATATATTTGGGCGCTAGGAGCAAACAGGAGAACCAGGAGGAAACCCACATGGGCATGAGGTAGAACATATGACATTCCACGTAGACAGTAACCCAAGTTCATGATCGAACCAAGGACCTTAGTACAGTCAGACAGCAATTCTACCCACTGCGGCACTGCACCACCTTTCATCCAGGATTTTTAGATTGCTCACCCTGCTTTAGACAAATTGAAAATGATTCATTGCACAGCTGAACTTATTGTATAAAGCACATGGATTAAAGCAAAAAAAAAAAAAATCATCTGACTGGAAAAAAAAAAAGCTCCATGTCGTTGGCCCCTACCACATCAGCGATGCGTCAAATTTTAAACGCCGTGTTGTCCATTATCCCCTAGGTCCCTACTTATAGTACATTTACATAATTTTAACAATGACTAAAGCTAAGGCAAGACTTTACCATTGTCATTACTGGCTATAAATGATGAAACATCAAGTTTTCAGCGCAAAGTGCAAATTTATTTCAACAATACTTTAGTAATGCACAACAGTGGTTAAGAGAAAAGTGCAAGTGCAGTCGAACTTGAACCATGCTTTCAAAAGAGTGGAACAGAAAGAACTTGCAAGAAAAGTAAAGTGAAAGTTCACTTTTTCTGCTTCTTCACAGTGAAGCCAAAGGCATCTAGTTTTTTGCCATTGCTTCCATAGACTTTTTTTATGGCAAACTACACAAAAGCACACACCTGCCATTTTCATCTTTTTGCACCATGAACTAAATGGCTTGCCATTATCGCCCATTTCATTTAGCCAAGCCCATCTCCACTTATTCTTTACCGTTTTGTCGATGTCTGACACATCTGTGCCTTCATTTAAAAGAAGTGCGTCCATGCTGGCAAAACCGAAAGTAATTTGACGTGCTCTAGTGATGGAAATCAAAGGGCCTATATCCGGTGAAATATGGCCTTATACGCAGTACTCGAGTTGGGGGGGGGGATGTAGGGGGAGGCATCCCCCTTCTGAAATAAAAATCTCAAATCATCCCCCTTATTAAACGTCCATCCCCCCATCACATCCCTTGGGCCATTTTACCAATTAATGTGCAAATTAGTCTACTATTATTTTAACAAATATTACTGCCATTTCAGCATTAGAGGCTTTGCGCAGTGATAGCCTACATGTAGCCGGATAAAAAAGACGCATATTTATTTATTCGGTTGCACCGCTCATTCACACCTATACGGAGGTTTCAGTCACTGAAAACAGCTACTTTCGCAAACTCTGGGCAGAGTGGAGATTTCTGAAAACTCCATCTTCAGACGCGTGTAAATCGGGAAAACGAAGCAGCAGTGGGCGAGAGGGCACGCGCGAATATAATGAGTCAGAGGTGTGAATCTTTCACCGAATGCCAATTGTCCCGGTTCTTCATGAAATCACATGCGCACGCACAAATTCATTAGGTTAACTTTCAAATAACTGTTCTTGTGCACTTGCGACACCGGAGCCACTTGCCTGAATTTTGAGCTTCGGAGTATTGGCTTCTTTATCTATTTAATCAATTAATTTATTTGTCACATACATTAAATTACTAATGTAAACCATTAGTAGCCTATTTAAGCAATCGCTGTTTTCTCCACTGTTTTCCGACCTTTTGTGCTTAGTGAATGAGACACTTCATTACACTCCACTGACCGACTTCCAATTCCGGACTTTTTTGAAAATGTAAAATATAGGCCTGCGAGATGTTTTTTTGGGACTTAATTCGCGTTGGTCCTTCACTATTAATTTTTGAGACTGACGAGGCACTAAATACTGTGGAATTATTTTCTCCTTACTGTGAAGTTTGTCATTTTAAACAAGTGTCGGGAAATCTTGCAGCCCGACTCTGCAGCCTCCAATGTTTAAGTGAACTGCTGAAACCATAATGCTTAAAGATTAAATCGTAGGCTAATCAAACCAAAGAAAAACACAGCCTTTCCAGAACGCTGTCTGCTGAAGCCTACAAAAGGCTTAATAGCAAAGGTCTTGCTGCGGCTTCAACTTTTCACCTGATCACCTTTCAATAGGCAAATATCATTATTACTACTACTATTAGTAGTAGACAAGTAACCTAGTTCCCCAGTAGTCGGACAGCCAAATTGTTTCATCAGTGGCCTACGCCGAGCCTCCCCGGGACTAGACAGTAGCGGAGGCTGTATTTATTTATTTAGGCCTATCTAGCGCAACAACTTATTCCTTTACATAAACTCAAACATAGCACAAGAAAGGGTTCAACAACAGGCAATCACAGCAGCTTGGTGAAGTTCTAAATCACATCGGTGTCAGACCTATGGGCCTACCCCCCCCCCCCTTTTTTTTCCCTCGGATCTGCATCACTCTCATTATTGACCTTTAGCGCTCCCAGTTGACGGAAATCCGTCGTAGCGACGGAAAACTTTAATCCATGAAAGCATGCATGTAATATATACATATATACACACACGTATGATATATAATATATCTATATTTCCAGTACTGTGCAAAAGTCTTAGGCAGCCTATTTTTTTTTTAGTATAAACTTTGTTATAGATTTTTATTTTATCACTTCTGCATTATCGAGTCAGTATAAAACATTTTAGATTCCAAACATTAGTTTTCCAGGACAAAATTAAACGTCACAGGAAAAAAAAAAAAAAAAAGTTTGTATGTCAGTAAAGGAAGCAGCATATTATGTAAGAAACACTTTTCAGACAAAATCATAAGGAAGGCTGCTGGGTTTTGGTGCAAAATTAAGAAGCGAGTGTGACAGTCAAAATGTCCAGAAGAACTGTGGCTGGTTCTGCAAAATGCTCAGTAAAACCTACAGCTCATTTCCGCATAAAACTGCACTAAAGCAAAGGCTCATCATAGCACATAGTGACTTTGTTGCATTTATTACTGTTCACTGCTCTTTCTAGTATTCTTTTTAAATGTAGGAACATTGAATTTAATTAACAATAGTAGTCTCAGGTACAATTAGTGCAGGTTTATAAGAAAATGAGTGAAGTTTTACTGAGCATGTTGCTTCAGTTCTTCTGGACACCGTCACACTTCCTTCTTATTTTCGCAACATAAATCAGCAGACTTCATTATGTTCTCGTCTGAAAAGTGTCTCATATGTAATATCCTGCTTTCATATACAGATGACATACCAATATTTTTCTTTTGGAGCATTTAAATCTGTGCTGGAAAACCAGAGGTGAACAAACTACCCAACTTCATTACTTCAGTCAAAGTACAGATCCCACTGGTCACATGTTACTCTGATACAAGTGAAAGTTGTACAGTCAAATTTAATGTACTGAAGTACTTGCTTTTAAAAATACTTAAGTATTAAAAGTACATTTTCTGTCAATGCATTGTTGTATTATTGCCACAACGCTTACAAAACCTAACGCCTCTGAAGCAACCGACTGGATTTACAAAATGAACGCATGCTGTGCCATCATGGTGGTTTAACGTTAAGCTGGCTAGTCAGTGAAGCGCCACCTGACATGCTACCAAACTCTTTTCAAACTCGAAATCATATTGGGTAGCTAACGCTACTAGAAAAGAAAGATTTCTACATTCTAGTTATTCGGCAAGATTATGCTAAAACATATTTCTGAAAGGACTTCAGATAAGTTAACATTATTCATGTTAGTGTAACTCCATTTCACATGCTAACTAACAGTGTCCAAGTTAACTAGCTGTGTGTTATCGTTAGCCATAGACAAGGCGATGGCAACTTGGCGGGCAAATCCATAGAAAGCCATGTGACTAACCAGACTGCATAGCTATTGCAACATTACCGCTAGCTCTAAAAGCACAACTTCATTGCAAGCTTTCTCTTGGAATAAAACATTTACATACCTCGATATGCTTCCGCAGGTTGGATGGCGAGTTTTTGTGGTTCATTTTAGGCAAAGAAAGCAAACGTTTAAAATGAAACGAATCTTTAATCCATACAGAAAACTGAAACATGGGTTCTAGGTATGGCCACGAGTACGTGCATTCTCCAGAAGAACCGCCTCCTTCCATTCTGCCATCAACTGATCGTGTTTAAATAATGCTGCAGAGAAATAATTGATCTTATACAATCTGTGAACGTGATGTGACCCTAGTGATTACTGATAAGCTATCTCAGTGTCACCTGCGAAAAAACAATCACGAGAATGGAAAAGAAAGAGAAGAAAAAAAAAAATCGACTTTCTAATCTGTTTCATAGTAATGAGTAACGAGGACCTTGATAGAAATGTAGTGGAGTGAAAAGTACGATATTTGCCTTTCAAATGTAGTGAAGTTAAAGTCATAAGTTTCCGAAAAATAAATATTCAAGTAAAGTACAGATACTCAAAAAGTGTACTTAAAGCAGATACGCAAAACCTTTATTTTTAAATAAATTTCTGAGTAGATAGTATCTCCATCCTTGACTCTTGTATGCTGCATAAATGGGAATAAAAAAAATATATATATTTTTTGAGAGCGTTATAACATTTTATAAAATCGACCGCAAAGTTGGCATTCGAGCTGCCCCGCTGAGCCAGCCAGCCCTGAGTGCGTGACGTCACTGCGGGAACCGGTTTTAAGGCCGAGGCCTTTTACAGCTATAGACCAAAGTCATATAGATAAAAATTTCTGGTGAAAGTAAGAAATACCATTACCGACTTGCTCAACTAAGACTGATTTGACTTCATTGGTTGTGGGTTGACTCTCATTAAAACAGGATAGGTGTTATAACTTATGCAACATACATGTACATGCATGCATTTTCACTGATAAAACGTAAAAGGCTAATTAAATAATCAGATGAACTGAAACAATCACATTCTGAAGCAAATTAAATAATCTTATACCGGTAACTTAAACACACAACTTACATGTATTAATCTAAATGCAGGTAAACAACGTGTTGTTTTTCTTGTTTTTTTTTTATCCAAATGAGAGTCGGAGCTTACCCGTCTGTGCTTCTTGAAGGCTGATCTTGTGGCCGATTGTTTTGAAACAATTTGACTTTCAGTTCTTCGTTCAATTCTCTGTTCATTCGCTTCTTCCATGTAAGGGCAAGATGGCAGCAATATCCAGTTTAGAAATAAGATGGCTGCTCCACTCATTCTCTATTTTGTCCATACGGAGTACTTCGCCATTACTGCTCGGCTCAGGCAATTACTAAAACCCGGGACGGAACGGGAGGTCACCGGTTTTAGCAACAACCGTGGGGAGGCCACTGCCCGAGCGATAGGTCACGTCCCGTTCCATCCTGGGTTTTAGCAACAACCTTTGGCTCACGCTCCGGGAGGACTGGTGCAACCGAACTTTGCTTTTTAAAAAAAATTAAAAATAAAATACATAACTTTTCTTATAGTTTTCCTTTTTTTTTTTAATTGTTGGTACTGCACCCTCTTTCAATACGGGCTTACAGCCAACACTACTCAACAGATCAGAGGTTTCGTACAAGTCTTCAGTAAAATGTGCAGAGCAGAGGAGAGACCACTTCGTAGGCGCCCAACGTGCTCATGAACTTCTCAAAAAACGCATCCAAATCTTTGCAGTTTGAACATTCTTGGACCATGAATGCAACGTAAATCCACCTTCTGTCGTGTTGCTGGCGGGTGCAGCAACACATCTACGTGGCATGGCGATAAATTAGCTCAAAATGGAGGATCGGAGTTGCAGTCAGCTCTGTGTTTTAGTATAGCGGAAATGGCGATGAGACCAAAAGACTTCCTGCTGTGACGTTACGGACGTCAAGGTCATTCACTCAGACCGCTACCTATAGGAATCACTTTAATCGTAAAAATTACTATATTAGATTTATTGTTAACACTTAAAACTATTCCTGTGCCATTCTTGAGGTCTCAAGGCATTTATAAACGAAAGTGAGGCCGTGGCTCTGCGTATATGCTTTATTAAGTACAGTACTCAAGTACAGTGGTGCTTGAAAGTTTGTGAACCCTTTAGAATTTTCTATATTTCTGCATAAATATGACCTAAAACAACATCAGATTTTCACACAAGTCCTAAAAGTAGATAAAGAGAACCCAGTTAAACAAACAAGACAAAAATATTATACTTGGTCATTTATTTATTGAGGAAAATGATCCAATATTACATATCTGTGAGTGGCAAAAGTATGTGAACCTTTGCTTTCAGTATCTGGTGTGACCCCCTTGTGCAGCAATAACTGCAACTAAACGTTTCCGGTAACTGTTGATCAGTCCTGCACACTGGCTTGGAGGAATTTTAGCCCATTCCTCCGTATAGAACTGCTTCAACTCTGGGATGTTGGTGGGTTTCCTCACATGAACTGCTCGCTTCAGGTCCTTCCACAACATTTCGATTGGATTAAGGTCAGGACTTTGACTTGGCCATTCCAAAACATTAACTTTATTCTTCTTTAACCATTCTTTGGTAGAAAGACTTGTGTGCTTAGGGTCGTTGTCTTGCTGCATGACCCACCTTCTCTTGAGGTTCAGTTCATGGACAGATGTCCTGACATTTTCCTTTAGAATTTGCTGGTATAATTCAGAATTCATTGTTCCATCAATGATGGCAAGTTGTCCTGACCCAGATGCAGCAAAACAGGCCCAAACCATGATACTACCACCACCATGTTTCACAGATGGGATAAGGTTCTTATGCTGGAATGCAGTGTTTTCCTTTCTCCAAACATAACGCTTCTCATTTAAACCAAAAAATTCTATTTTGGTCTCATCCGTTCACAAAACATTTTTCCAATAGCCTTCTGGCTTGTCCATGTGATCTTTAGCAAACTGCAGATGAGCAGCAATGTTCTTTTTGGAGAGCAGTGGCTTTCTCCTTGCAACCCTGCCATGCACACCATTGTTGTTCAGTGTTCTCCTGATGGTGGACTCATGAACATTAACATTAGCCAATGTGAGAGAGGCCTTCAGTTGCTTAGAAGTTACCCTGGGGTCCTTTGTGACCTCGCCGACTAGTACACGCCTTGCTCTTGGAGTGATCTTTGTTGGTCGACCACCCCTGGGGAGGGTAATAATGGTCTTGAATTTCCTCCATTTGTATACAATCTGTCTGACTGTGGATTGGTGGAGTCCAAACTCTTTAGAGATGGTTTTGTAACCTTTTCCAGCCTGATGAGCATCAACAATGCTTTTTCTGAGGTCCTCAGAAATCTCCTTTGTTTGTGCCATGATACACTTCCACAAACATGTGTTGTGAAGATCAGACTTTGATAGATCCCTGTTCTTTAAATAAAACAGGGTGCCCACTCGCACCTGATTGTCATCCCACTGATTGAAAACACCTGACTCTAATTTCACCTTCAAATTAACTGCTAATCCTAGAGGTTCACATACTTTTGCCACTCACAGATATGTAATATTGGATCATTTTCCTCAATAAATAAATGACCAAGTATAATATTTTTGTCTCATTTGTTTAACTGGGTTCTCTTTATCTACTTTTAGGACTTGTGTGAAAATCTGATGATGTTTTAGGTCATATTTATGCAGAAATATAGAAAATTCTAAAGGGTTCACAAACTTTCAAGCACCACTGTAAATGTCCACCTCTATGGAAAACTAATGTTTGTGTTTAGAAAATGAAAAATGTTTTTGTACTGACTCGATAATGCAAGGGCGTAGCTGGGGGGGGGGGGGGGGGGGGGGGGGGTCCTGGGGTGTCCGTGACCCCCCTCCCCCCTTTGTTGGACCATACATTTTTTCAATAGCTGCATAAGAAAATTAGAAAAGTGCCCACTGTAATTTTTCTAACATTTTTTAAAACTAGATTGTCACCTCAGCCTCATTAGGGTTTCTATAACCTTGTACGGACTTCCTGTGGTTTGGACGCAAAAACCCAGTTCTGTGCAAGTGCAACACGATCGCACTAGAAAGCATGGTCAAGCTGCAAGTGTAGCTGCAGTCTTTTTAGTTGCGAATTACGAATAATTCCTCGTGTTAATAATTCGCCATGTCAAAACAAGCAAAACTTTCCTCCTTCTTTCGACGTGAAGAAAGGTAAACAATTTATTATATTTTTTTCCATCAAAGTTGCATTTTGTGGCTTTGTGTCGCTTCTAGAACACAACGTCAAGAAAACGTCGAAGAAACCGCAATAATGGAAGAGCCGGTTTCTAAGCTACCTAAAACTAGCAATGGTAATTATTTTGTGTTACATAATGTACTCAGGCTGTCAGTCAATGTGTGACCCCCCCCCCTGCCTTTTGAAAAATCCCAGATACGTCCCTATAATGTAGAAGTGATCCATCCATCCATTATCTCTAGCCGCTTATCCTGTCCTACAGAGTCGCAGGCAAGCTGGAGCCTATCCCAGCTGACTATGGGCAAGAGGTGGAGTACACCCTGGACAAGTCGCCAGGTCATCACAGGGCTGACACATAGACACAGACAACCATTCACACTCACATTCACACCTACGGTCAATTTAGAGCCACCAATTAGCCTAACCTGCATGTCTTTGGAGTGTGCAGGAAACCCACGCGGACACGGGAAGAACATGCAAACTCCACACAGAAAGGCCCTCGCCAGCCTCGAACCCAGGACTTTCTTGCTGTGAGGCGACAGTGCTAACCACTACACCACCGTGCCGCCCTTATCTCATCTCATTATCTCTAGCTGCTTTATCCTGTTCTACAGGGTCGCAGGCAAGCTGGAGCCTATCCCAGCTGACTACGGACGAAAGGCGGGGTACACCCTGGACAAGTCGCCAGGTCATCACAGGGCTGACACATAGACACAGACAACCATTCACACTCACATTCACACCTACGGTCAATTTAGAGTCACCAGTTAACCTAACCTGCATGTCTTTGGACTGTGGGGGAAACCGGAGCACCCGGAGGAAACCCACGCGGACACGGGGAGAACATGCAAACTCCGCACAGAAAGGCCCTCGCCGGCCCCGGGGCTCGAACCCGGACCTTCTTGCTGTGAGGCAACAGCGCTAACCACTACACCACCGTGCCGCCCTGATATGATAAGGTAAAATATCTAAAAATCTATAATAAGACTAAGACTTTTGAAGAGTATTGTATATACTGTGCCACTCAGTGTGATATCTGAGCTGCATCAGAGAGCCTGAGCAATGCAATGCCAGGCCTAAAGTGGCAACAAGGCCTTGTTCCAAAACCGCACCCTACTGTACTAGGTAGTATATATAAAAAATAGTGCACATTTTAACTCGTTAGCACACTATGCAGTACGGAAGTGTGCAGCCCCCGGACACATTGTGTGTGTGTGTGTGTGTGTGTGTGTGTGTGTGTTATTCCGTTGATCAGAGCTGGTACAGACACGGAAGTGTAGCAACAAAGCCTCATTTTAATATAAACTGTAGCTCAGGGTGTGTGTAGTGTGTTAGTTTATATGTATATATATTTATATTTATATAATTTTAAAGCAGACTTACGATATATAGGCAGGATAGACAAATCCGATGAGATTACAGAGCAGAGAAGCGCCATAACCGATGACAAGGTAAACAGAAATAACCCCAATGACAGCTACAGGAATAAAGGAGATGAACAAAGAAATCATCATCATCATCATCATCATCATGCCAAAGCTACACATCTGCCTAATGTCTCCACTTACATCACATCACATCACATGACTCTGGAACAAAAACAAAGCACTCTATTCAACCCTACATCTGTGTATCTATTAACAACAACAGCTTAAAAACCATCCACCGCTCTGTCATTTTCCTTGCAAATTGCGGAAATACATCAACTCACCGAGGGCGATGTAAGATCGGTTCACTCCGGTCCGGGCCTCGATCTTCGCCAGTGCGTCCGTCATGACGTTTTTCTCGTGCAAGAACTTGTCAAATCTTTCTTTTAATGCTTGAGCCATGTTTCTTTACTCTTTATATATCAATTACTCGACTGTGAAATAAAGTTCGTTACATACGACGCCCACAGTGAACAGCTCAACCTCCTCCTCCTCCTCCTCTCTCCTTCAGCACAGATGCTGCGTCAAAGAAAGGCGAGAGCACGGGTTGCCAAGTGTGAGGAAAGTCCGTATTTTCTATACCGCTTATCCATTGCTGGTGTCTCATTCATTGGGAATCAGTCCCGGCTCAGTCCAGCCATCGCAGGGATAACACAGAAAGACAGACAGACACACACTCTCTCTCTCTCTCTCTCTCTCTCACATACACACCTATGGGAAATTTAGAGTAGCCAAATGATCTTCATGTCTTTGGAACTTGTGGGTTCATTTGACCCACATAGGCACAATGACAACATGCAAACTCCACACCGCTTATCCATTGCAGGTATCCATTGGGAATCAATTCCAGCTCAGTCCATCCAGCCAGCCAGCCATCACAGGGATAACACAGAAAGACAGACAGACACGCTCTCTCTCTCTCTCTCTCTCTCTCTCACACACACACACACACACCTATGGGAAATTTAGAGTAGTCAAATGATCTTCATGTCTTTGGAACTTGTGGATTCATTTGACCCACATAGGCACAATGACAACATGCAAACTCCACACCGCTTATCCATTGCAGGTATCCATTAGGAATCAATCCCAGCTCAGTCCATCCATCCATCCAGCTAGCTAGCCAGGCAGCCAGCCATCGCAGGGATAACACAAAAAGACAGACAGACACACACTCTCTCTCTCTCTCTCTCTCACACACACACCCACCTATGGGAAATTTAGAGTAGGCAAATGATCTTCATGTCTTTGGAACTTGTGGGTTCATTTGACCCACATAGGCACAATGACAACATGCAAACTCCACACCGCTTATCCATTGCGGGTATCCATTGGCAATCAGTCCATCCATCCATCCAGCCAGCCAGCCATCGCAGGGATAACACAGAAAGACAGACAGACACTCTCTCTCTCACACACACACACCTATGGGAAATTTAGAGTAGGCAAATGAACTTCATGTTTTTGGACTGTGGGAGGAAACACACATAGGCACAACGACAACATGCAAACTCCACACAGAAAGGCAGGCCCCTGTCAGCTGTTGGGCTCAACACCAGAGCCTTCTTGCTGTGAGGCAACAGTACTAACAACTGCACCACTGTGAACAAACTTTCCAGCCCAAATACACTCACCATATGGCCAAAAGTTTGTACACACTTGACCATCACACTCCATCCATCCATCCATCCATTATCTGTAGCCACTTATCCTGTTCTACAGGGTCACAGGCAGGCTGGAGCCTATCCCAGCCAACTATGGGTGAGAGGCAGGGTACACCCTGGACAAGTCGCCAGGTTATCGCAGGGTTGACATAGAGACAAACAACCATTCACACTCACATTCACACCTACGCTCAATTTAGAGCCACCAATTAACCTAACCTGCATGTCTTTGGACTGTGGGAGAAACTGGAGCGCCCAGAGGAAACCCACACAGACACGGGGAGAACATGCAAACTCTACACAGAAAGGCCCGTGTCAGGTGTTGGGCTCGACCCCAGAACCTTCTTGCTGTGAGGCGACAGTGCTAACCACTGTGAACAAACTTTCCAGCCCAAATACACTCATGATATGGGCAAAAGATTGTACACACTTGACCATCACACCCATATGTGATATATACAGGGTTAGTCAAAATGATGTTAACAATAATGGATTATTTTTCTCTTGCAGATAGACGTACGCCATGGGTGACATTTCCCCCAAAATGTGTGTCCAGGCTTTAAAGAATACTGTTGCTCGCTGGTTTTTGTGTGTTGAGCATGATGGCAAACAGGCTGAGACCGTCCTGTAAATCATCTTGCACATATTATGTATGTTTTGTGAATAAATGGTTTTTACCATTTAAGTGTTAACATAATTTTGACTAACCCTGTATGTAGCCTAATATGTAATACCTTCCACTCTACTGGGAAGACTTTCCATCAGATTATGAAGTGTAGCTGTGGGGATTTCTAATGGTTTTACCACAAGAGCATAACACAAATTCAGCCCAATTTTGATATAATTTTGTCATGGCCAACAAATTTTCAGCATTGGACAATAAATATGAACATCAGGAATGATAAACAGGCTTTGTAGTGTGACATAATTGAAGAACATTGATGTGGAGTCTGGGACACCCCATGACACCCCAATGAAAAGTCTAGCATGTCAGAATTTTTGTATTTTCTCAACTAGTTTGGAAACCCCTTCAACGTGTTCCTTAACGTTCTTTCTGAAAGCAATGATTGACAATTTCTTGACCCTCCTCCCCAACAACATGCAAGGACATAAATGATGATTGGTCTGCGTCAAACTTGTTGTGTTGCCAGTCACCCGACCAACACATGGGAAGAATTTATGGTAACCATTGTGAAAGACAAAAATATTGTGTAGTCTGATCTAGGCATTAGTGAGGTCAGGCACCTGACTGGGGTGCAGTCGGTGTTCCAGTTCATCCCAAAGGTATTCAGTGGGGTTGAGGTCAGGGCTTTGTGCAGGCCATTCGAGTTCTTCTCCATCAAACTTGGCTAATCATGTCTTCATAAACTTTGGCTTGTGGGAAATTAAAGATATCTTAATGCCACAGCATACAAAAAATCATCCTGTACAATTGTGTGCTTCCAATTTTGTGTCAGTAGTTTGAGGAAGAACCACATATAGATGTAATGGTCAGGTGTCCACAAACCATTGGATTATATAGTGTACATCTCATCAAGACCTGAAACTAGCTCAAAAAAAAAAAAAAATCAGACATTGGAAAAGCAAACATATTTTGTTTGTCTTTTTCAGTCCTTGCATGGTAAATGGGTTCAGTGTCACCGTGGTGTGCATGCATTTCTGATTTGCACTAGCTGTAGTGTATCTGTAGTTAATACATAGTTTCACTGATGTCACGGCATTCCGGGGAGAGCCCTCCAGCCGCCATCTTGTGGGTCAAACAAAAGGGACCATCACCATTACCGGCTACGTTATCTCGGACGAATTTATGAAGTTATATAGTCAGTTTTCTAAAATAAAGATCAATGTCGGCAAAATCAAGCAAACAGAAGTATATAGATACATTAGACGACATCTCACGACAATGGTATGCAGCCAAACTGGCCTTGATTGGGGGAATTGACCCCTACGAAGTGGACAAAGATGCATTTTCAAGTGACTATGCAGGGCTGCCATCCATATCGTACCCTGATATTGTGAACTATTTCGTGAATAGTAAAAGTGCCTACACACTTGACGACCTCAAAGCATACAAGTCGCTGGAGTCATACAATTATTTTGTCTGTGGCTGGGTCCGTGAAGTCCACCATATAAAAACAAGTGACAGTCGTGTCCTAATTACAGCCAAGGTATGTAAACATTGGAATTTTAGAGCTCTCAACAAGTGTCAAATAGAAACATGACAAACGAGCGATATTAAGTGTACATTACAATGTAAACATACACTCAGCGGTTCCAGTTAGGCATTCTCCAGAGATTGTTTACATGATGTTTTGGTTTCCAAAAACAAACTTAAACACAATTGATTGTTTATTTAAACAACTTACCACTTATAAAATGATCGGAGCAGACTTTGCTGTGTTTGGAAGGCTGATAATCCTTGCGGTTGATTCTTGCAAGCCATAGATTTCTCCTTTGTATGCTGAGTTTCTTTGTTTGCTCGCCTTCGTGCTCCCGTACAGTGGGAATTCCATAAAAGCTCTGCTTGACGTCATCATCTGACCTATTACGACAGCCGTGAATACAACAGGTGTGCACCATTGCTAGCTTTAAATTGCCTGCTTGGGTTCTTTTGAAGACTTGTACTCGCGCGTTACAATGTGTGCTCAGTGACCCGTACGGTAAGCTTGACCCACAAGATGGCCGCCACTAAGGAATCCCCGACTCTGTGACGTCATGTGCAAACTATGTATACAGCTATTACCCCATTTTCTCCTCTCAATCCTTGATTCAAGATTGCTTTATTGTCATTGTGTAAGACACACAACAAAATCCAGTGCACTGCCTTACAAAACGGTCCTCAGATACTTACATGAAAGATTCAAGCTTTACAAACATGAAAGATGTACACACATAAGGTTTTACAAGTATACATCTCATCTCATCTCATCTCATTATCTCTAGCCGCTTTATCCTTCTACAGGGTCGCAGGCAAGCTGGAGCCTATCCCAGCTGACTATGGGCGAAAGGCGGGGTACACCCTGGACAAGTCGCCAGGTCATCACAGGGCTGACACATAGACACAGACAACCATTCACACTCACATTCACACCTACGGTCAATTTAGAGTCACTAGTTAACCTAACCTGCATGTCTTTGGACTGTGGGGGAAACCGGAGCACCCGGAGGAAACCCACGCGGACACGGGGAGAACATGCAAACTCCACACAGAAAGGCCCTCGCCGGCCCCGGGGCTCGAACCCAGGACCTTCTTCCTGTGAGGCGACAGCGCTAACCACTACACCACCGTGCCGCCCCGATTTTTGCAATATATTTGCAATATATCTTAAAACAAATGGTTCTATACCCCACAGATACACATTCCTTTTGTTTGTCATAATCTATGTTATGACAAACATAAGGAATGTGATAAGAAACTGATAAGATTTCATTCTGATTATTTGCTTTAAGACAAAAACATCCAAACGCAAATTTCTTCAAAAAAAAAGAATGCATTTTTACCACCCTGGCAACCCTAAATAACGGTGACGTCACTTCGGGGAAGTGCGTGAAACGTTTTAAACCTTCCTAAAGCTGGGTAATATAAAGTCACTGATTATTATTATTAATATTATTATTATTATACGTTCTGAAATGTTATATAAGTCCTAGCTACTTGAACGCGTTATTAAATTATAAATATATAAATTACTCCAGACCACACCCTTAATCATTCACTGCCCCCACTGGTACACCAGAGACTATAGGTTTGTAAACACAGGGTATCAAGTGAACTGTACAGCACAAGGATGCATTTGCAGAATAATGTGGTTTGTTTCTGTTGGTGCAAAAAAAAATGCATATTAACATTATTTGCTTCTTATATAAAAAGATAAGCTTGGATGAGGTGCATAGGAGCATGCAACAAAGTATTGTCACTGACATAATCACAGAATTCCTGGTTTGACCCTTACTGGTCAGTTTGTGTGGAGTTTCACACACTCTTCACTTTTCTGTGTGTGTTTCCTCCAGGTTCTCTGGTTTCCTCCCTACTCCCAAAAATACCAGTATGTGGATTTGCTACTCTAAATTGTCTTAGATGTGAATATGTGTCTGTATAAAGTGTAAGCCAATATTTCACACAGAGTTATTTGGGATTCAGTCTATGTCATTCTGATATACAGTTTAGTCCAACAGTATACATACATCTACTGATGGAAGCTGGTGACATGAAGTTCTTCCTCCAGCTCACCCTGTCTAACATAGCCATATGAAGTTCTTTTCTCTCCAGCCCAGTGTCATTCTCAAGGACTTTCTTCAAAGTGATGTTTGGTCGCCCAACTCATTTACGCACATCTGGGGTTCATAGCAGAACTCTACTAGCAGGTTCATTGTGTCTTGACATGTGCCCAGCTAAGGCGAGCCGCTGGCACCTTATGGTGTCAGAAAGGCAAGGATTTGACCTATAAAGCGCTTTGATTGTGATATGCACCTTTCAAGAAACATTTTGGACTTTTCTCAGTTTGTGAATGTATGTGCCATTGATTCTCTTCATGAGAGTTTTTGTTAGTGTCCATGACTCAGAACCGTAGAGGAGAATGATCTCAACTAATGCCTTGAATAGCCTCATCTTCATTGCTTTTTTGATTGGAGAGACCCAGACTTTTGCAAGAGGGTTGAGAGCTCCTCATGCCTTTCCTATCCTGGTATCAACTGTACTTATATAGCTGCCTAAGTACCGGAGGTCATCAACACGTTCAAGCTTGGCACCATCTAGAGTAAGTATTTGATCATCTGTTGTTGGATTAAGATGCATGTATTTTTGTTTTACCAGCATTCAAGAAGAGTCCAATGGATTGTGTTGCAACTTCAACTAGAAAGCATGATCATAGAAAACATGATGAGTACATATAGGCTAAAGATATTTAATTTCATGTTTCACAAAGTTCTGATTGGCCAATTATCATAATTAAGAGTTAATTGGAAGTCCTGTATTGACATGGACCGAAAAACTGTCGTGCAAAGAAGAAGCCCCTACTTCATCACCGGCATTAAAAAAGCCAGACTGAAGTTTGTATGTGGTCTTTTGGAGGAATTCTCTAGTCAGGTGAAACAACAACAAAAAAAATGTAACTGGCCACTAGTGTGTGTGAGGGGGTGTTTAAGCTGAAGAATGCCATCCTAACTGTGAAGCATGTGGTGAAAGGTCACGGTGTGGGGGAGTTTTGCTGGGGAAAAAAAAGAACCAGTGTGCTTCAGAAAATAGATGGCATCATAAGAAAGGAAGATTATCTAGAACTACTAAAGTGAAACAAACAAGAACCAGCCAGAAAGTTAAAATTTGGTTGTAACTGGTTCTTCCAGTAGGAAATGATCCTTAATATACCTCTAAACAAAACAGCTTAAAGAGAAAACAAAATGAAAGTAGTGGTGGCAAGGCCAACCCAAAGCCCTGACCTGAATCCCAAGGAAACTTTGTGACCTGAACTGAAAAAGTGTGCCTAAGCAAGGAGGCCAAAATCCTGACTGAGTTTACCAGCTTTTAGCTATTGTGTTAAAATGACCTCTTATGACGTATGTAAACTTTTGGCCTCCGATGTACATTGTTATTCAAAATCAGTTTTAAAATATTAATGCTTTTTCTTTAAAACAGAGTTTTACAGATTGGACATTAGAGTGTTTAAACAGACAGCTGAAAGTTCCCTGGACAAGGACAGATCTGTGTATACTTTATATAGCAAGTTCTCAAATAAACCCATCTTTAATTGCGTCTCATATCACACACCATGATGTAATATTTAAAAGTGCTCACTCTCTCCTAATCAAGGAGATTGGCACATAGACTATACTTTCATGATTAGACTAGTTATTACAATATGATCTAAAAATAATGTTTAGAATGCAAATGATGGTGATATTGTGTTTATTTTATATATTAAATAATTACAGTGTTAAGAGGAAGCCCACAGACCAATTCTATCATTATGTTGTTTTTATGTCTTTCCTGTTCTCCATCCTCTTCTCTTATGCCAGGTTTACGTTGTCCAGTGCTTATTATCCTGTATTGCACTCTGTCTGATGTACTGTTAGAAGAAGAAGAAACCTTTATTTATCACATGCACACTCAAGCACAGTGAGAGTCATCCTCTGCATTTAACCCATCTGAAGCAGTGAACACACACCCAGAGCAGTGGGCAGCCATACTACAGCACCCAGGGAGCAGTTAGGGGTCAGGTACCTTGCTCAAGGGCACTTCATCTGTAGCCGCTTATCCTGTCCTACAGGGTCGCAGGCAAGCTGGAGCCTATCCCAGCTGACTATGGGCGAGAGGCAGGGTACACCCTGGACAAGTCGCCAGGTCATTGCAGGGCTAACACATAGACAACCATTCACACCTACGGTCAATTTAGAGCCACCAATTAGCCTAACCTTTGGACTGTGGGAGAAACCGGAGCACCCGGAGGAAACCCACGCGGACACGGGGAGAGCATGCAAACTCCACACGGAAAGGCCCTCACCAGCCGCTGGGATCGAACCCAGGATCTTCTTGCTGTGAGGCGACAGTGCTAACCACTACACCACCGTGGCGCACCCCAAGGCCACCCCATGTTAACCTAACTGCATGTTTTTGAACTGTTGGGGAAACCAGAGTACCCGGAGCAAACCCACACAGACATGAGGAGAACATGCAAATTCCACACAAAACGGCCCCCGTCAGCCACTGGGCTCAAACCCAGAACCTTCTCGCGGTGAGGCGACACTGCTAACCACTACACCGCCATGGCACCAAATTGTTTATTTTTGAGCTGTAACAAACCAAATTACAATCAACACTATTATGTGGCAATAACATAATCTTGTAGATAAAAGAAACCTAGTATTTCCTCTATTCATATACATCTATATTTATATGTATATGCATTTATAGTCCATGCATCATTTGCTGTGCAATTATGATCAAATAAAAACATTTTTATGCTTTTACTAGTAATATATTTGTGACCACAATGTACAGCTGTGCATTCTCTATGCGATTTGAAACATCAGCTTTTTTTTTTTTTTTTGTACATACTTCCGTGTTCGGTCAGCCGAAAGTGCTTGCAGCTTCCTATCGCTCCATCTCGATTGGCTGTTCCCGCTTGTCAATTACACAGAAGCGATACGATTGGCTGATAATTCACTGTTAAGTCTAGTGCAGCATGTTATTGGTCCTTATAGCTTCTTTTCCCTCCCTCGCTGAAATGTTTTCCTGAAGTCCCGCCGAGGATTGAGTGAGGTAATATTTTTAGCCGATGCTAGTTAGCTAGCGACGTCGTAATGAATGCAGACGAGTAAACTAAGTGGTTTTTCTGTATTTTGTTAAATACTTAGTTTGTAATTGAAATGGTAGAAGCGTCTCTTTATCGCGGCGGTGTAAACTAAGCGGGTGCGGTTGCTTTGCACGGTTTATTTTCATCTAAGCAGTTTTGCTAGTTCGGTATGATTTTACCCTCAATAACATGGAGACAAAACGAGGGGAGATTCCCAACGGTGTATTGGACGACCTCTGCAGGTAGCTGCGTAGTTTAAGTAACTTTTTTTTTTTTAAAACATGCAACCAGTAATAATAAACTTAATTTAAAAAAAAAAAATGCACACTGCAGTAAACACTACTCCAGTGGCTATTAATCCAGTTAACCCAGACTGTATATGACTACAATACAGGCCACAGTGGCTCATGCTAGCCAGCCGCCTGTTTAACGTCTTCTTTTGGTAATGTGAGTGCTTTTGTTATGAAAGTATCACAGTTGGCAATCTGACAAAATAAACTTCACCAAGATAAGGTTGATATCTGACCCTGATGAGAGGATGAGCTTTGCAAAATGATCCTTGATGTGAACCGGAAGTCGTTCTGGCTATTGTGTGCTGAAATATTGTTTACTGTGATGGATAGAAACTAGTGAATCGTTTTATATACTGTAATATTGTGATTCTTTATGGGGTTCAGTGACTGATAAGTGATTTCTACTATCCTAAAAATGAGTTTTCATACGCCACTTGTTTGTGTGTGTCTGGGGGAAATCTTTTCACATGCTCAGATGTTCACTTTTTCTATCTAGGCTATAATTCTCAAAATGAGGTTCATGTGCTCAAATGTTTCACTTTTATATCACATGTAAAGTTCTCTCCAAAGGGACAAAATTGTATTTAAAGACTTCATCTCCTTTCCAGTTCACCAAAAGATGCTTCTCCATATTTAAAATCTAACCTGCCTATTCTAGCAAGCAAACATTACCAAATTTTAAATAGTTTTAGAAGTTTAAATTGTGGAAAAAAAGGTTCTCACTTTGACTATCGGTCTCTGTCTCATCACAAACTCATCATTTGGGGTGCTAACTTCCAGGGCTGTGAAAAATCCGCGGAATTCCGCGAATTTGGCCGCCAAAAATATAACAGGAATGTGATTTTTCTGCGAATTCGCGGAATTCCGCTTTTTTCATCTCAAAACTTGAAAAAACATTTTTTTCCGTCATTGAGATGAAACGAGCAGTGTTGCCAGATACTGCTGACGTTTTCCAGCCCAAAATATGTTCAAAACCTGCCGAAATGCACTTAAAACCGCCCAATCTGGCAACCGCCCAATCTGTTACAGAGCGATGGGCCAATCACGTACCTCGTTTCAAACGAGGTACGTGATTGGCCCATCACTCTGTAACAACCAATGAACGCGCTTGTTAGATAGCTATACGAAAGCTCGCTTCAAACAAAGAGTTGGAAGATGGCAGCCTCTGTGATCGAGCGTAAAGATGCAAATCGAGTTAAAGAAATCGACAGAATGGTGAAAAACAAGTTCTGCTGGGAATGGTTGGAGAAAGAGGTTGCTACAGACGTTGGACATAAGACGGTGAGACATTTTGTTCAGCGATTTCGTTCTTTGGGGGGAGGGCAGAGGTCTCTGGCTGTCAAGTTTGGGGCAGCTGGGACCTCCCCTGCCCGAGCTACGAGCGTGCAAAGTCGGGCTGGAGCCCGGGATAGAAATGAAACCTAAGCGGAGCGCCGCGGCTCGCCTCGGGGCGAATTACGTCCCGAGGCGCGGGCCTAGCTCGCCCTGCCAGCGCTGTTTCTTTGGGGGGAGGGCAGAGGACTCTGGCTGTCAAGTTTGGGGAGGCTGGGACCTCCCCTGCCCGAGCTACGAGCGTGCAAAGTCGGGCTGGAGCCCGGGATAGAAACGAAACCTAAGTGAGTGAACACAGTAGTTCTGAATATCCTTAAGTGAGTGAACACTATAGAGTTATGTATATGAAGTTGACATTGCTAGAGTAGAAAGTGCAGAAAAAAAGTGACTGATATGCTGGAACTGGACATGGATGCTAGCATCTTTTTTCTTTGAGAGTTCCTGAAGACTTGTGGGTGAATTCTTATGTTGCGTCATGTTTGTTTGAAAAGGCACATTTAGGTATGTTCAACTTCTACAGTAATTGAAAGTATAAATTTTGTTTTTCCTTATACAATTTTAATGCAGATGATTTAATTTAGAATGACATTTTTAGGTTTCATGTTTTGGCTTTTTGTCAGTTAAGAATCATTGAATTTACTGTAGGGGCTCAGAGTTGCATGTTGACCATTAAATTGGCTTGAATTTGTTAATCATGACAAGTTTTTTCTTGTGTGTTTGCTTGCCATTTTAGTACAATTTTTAAGTCAGAAAACCCCAGAACCCAGGAGCTTTGGGGGGGCTTCGCCCCCCTTGTCCCCCCACCAGGGCGCTGCCCTGGATCAGCTGGGGGCCTTTGGCCCCCAGACCCCCGGTTAAAATTTTCAGATAATTTCACCAGCCCCAAATCACATCCCTGATTATAATTTTAGTAAATCATCTAATTTTGCAATAACAAATTGGGTAGGGGTTGTTGTCTACCGACCGCTAGTAGTCTCGTACAGCGAGTGTCACCGAGCCGGCAAGTCTGAGAAAGAGCCTACTGCAAATTGTTCTTTCTGTAACGACATCGTAATTTTTTTGGTATCTTTTTTTTTTTTTTCTTTTTGCGACAATGACAGACCAGTTTACGGCATTTGTGCCATGTTTACAAACCATGGTGCGAATCTTGTGTTCTTTTCGTTTTACCATTGTGCTCTTTAAACACGCTTTCGATATCAACGGTTTTGAAAAGGAGAATTTCACGGTATGTCCGCGTCACGGAGGGACATCATTCAGAGGGAGGGCGGTGAGACCGACGATGTCAAAAACATTGACAAGGAAAATGGCATCAAAAATCCATGGAATTGGCGATGGCTGGAGTTTAAAGCCGGTAGTGAATATCTCCATGAGCACATACGGAAGATAAAAGAACCAGGGAAAGCTTACCGCATCTTGTGCCATCAGGATGTGAAGTACGGTTCTGGTGGAAGAACACGTTTGGTTGACCATGTTAAAGGAAAAAAAAACATGTGGAATTGGTGAAATTGAAGCTGTTGAACTATAGATTACCAGGTAGACCATCTTGTTCACATTTATTATTTATGTAGTTTTAACTTGTTATTGTTCATAATGTTCATTGTTATCATGAATATGTAATGAAAGAGAGACCAAAAGAGCAAGGAAAAGCCATATAGAAAGTCAGAAAGAGAAGAGTAGGCTTTCTAAGCTGAAGAAACTGCTAACAAAGAAAAGGAAATAAATATAAATATTGACTTGTAAATAGTTGTATATAGTTTTTGACTAGAATTTGTCTAACATGAACAAGAAAGACATTTTGGTATTGAATCAGTTCAAAAACAAGAACATTAGTGACTATTATTTAATAGTCAGTCTAGAATTTCCCCCCTGGAAAAGACATCATGGTACCCAATTAATTGATACAAATCGACACAAGAATAGAAGTGCATTTACAAAATGAGGTATGTTATTGATATTTTCATTCTTCAAGTGAACCCTTATCAATTAAAAGGTAAATCAGTTCATATTGTATTATTTCAACATAATAATAACAGTTCAAATTAAATGGCATGGTTGAGAAAATATTTGCTTTCAGGAGATGCTTCAAATCTATCATTCATTCATTCATTATCTCTAGCCGCTTTATCCTTCTACAGGGTCGCAGGCAAGCTGGAGCCTATCCCAGCTGACTACGGGCGAAAGGCGGGGTACACCCTGGACAAGTCGCCAGGTCATCACAGGGCTGACACATAGACACAGACAACCATTCACACTCACATTCACACCTACGGTCAATTTAGAGTCACCAGTTAACCTAACCTGCATGTCTTTGGACTGTGGGGGAAACCGGAGCACCCGGAGGAAACCCACGCGGACACGGGGAGAACATGCAAACTCCGCACAGAAAGGCCCTCGCCGGCCCCGGGGCTCGAACCCAGGACCTTCTTGCTGTGAGGCGACAGCGCTAACCACTACACCACCGTGCCGCCTCAAATCTATCAATATATACAAAATCTGTTCAGCTTCTGGGGCCCTGCGGCCCCCAGGCCCACAGCTCCTGGGGGGCTGCGCCTCCAGACCCCCTGCTAAAATTGTTTCCTCGGATTTTGTCATTTCTATTTCACAGTCCTGAACTTCATGCTGCTCATCTTCTATATGGTGTAGTGGTTGTCACTGTTGCCTCACAGCAAGAACGTTCTGGGTTCAAATCTCGGGGCCGACAGGGGCCTTTCTTTGTGGGGTTTGTATGTTCTCCCCGTGTCTGCATGGGTTTCCTCCAGATGCTCCGGATTCCCCCACATTTCAAAGACCTGCAGATTTGGGGGCGTCGTGGCTCAGGTGGATGGGGCGCCGTACTGTGGGTCCGGGGACCTGGGTTCGATTCCGGCCCAGGGTCATTTCCCGATCCCTCCCCGTCTCTCTCTCCTGCTCATTTCCTGTCTCTGCACTGTCCTATCCAATAAAGGTGAAAAAAGCCCCCCCCCCTGCCAAAAATCTTTAAAGACATGCAGATTTGGTATAATGGGACCACTGTAATTGGCGCAATTGGTAGTGGTTTCCCAGCCATAATGTATGTACATATATATATCTATATATTTAAAGTTCAGAACGGCCTGGCGCCAAAGTATCTCACTGAAAAATTGGTTAATTTCAGTAGTGTCCATGATGATAACACGAGGTCTGCTGCTTATCACCTTTTGTTACCTTGTGTGAACCGAAGTTTCGGACAAAAGACATTTTTATTTAGTGGAGCTAAAATCTGGAATTCTCTACCTAGAGAAATAAAAGAAATCAAGTCATATTTTGTATTTTGCGATTTGATTAAGAGCTTACAATAAAGTTAGGTTTATTAGGTTAGTTTTTATTATTAGAAATTGATAATTTAAGTTTAGTTTTTCATTTTTAGTTTCACCAATTTGTTTACTTATATTTTTGATTGTTTATTTTGAGAGCCATATGTATTTTATCACATTTTGATATTCTATGCAACTCTTGTTATTCTATTCTATCTTGCTATGGCAAAGCTAATTAAATAAATTTTTTAAATTAAATCATGTGTCACTCGTGCTATTTAAACACGAGCTTCATTGTCGTCTCTTCACTTAACTGATCTCCATCATGTACAGGTGCTGGTCATATAATTAGAATATCATGAAAAGTTGATTTATTTCAGTAATTCCATTCAAAAAGTGAAACTTGTAGATTATATTCATTCATTACACACAGACTGATATATATTTCAAATGTTTCTTTTAATTTTGATGATTATAACTGACAACTAATGAAAATCCCAAATTCAGTATCTCAGAAAATTTAGAATATTACTTAAGACCAATACAAAAAAAGGATTTTTAGAAGTGTTGGCCAACTGAAAAGTATGAACATGTACAGCACTCAATACTTAGTTGGGGCTCCTTTTGCCCGAATTACTGCAGCAATGTGGCGTGGCATGGAGTCGATCAGTCTGTGGCGCTGCTCAGGTGTTATGAGAGCCCAGGTTGCTCTGATAGTGGCCTTCAGCTCTTCTGCATTGTTGGGTCTGGCGTATCGCATCTTCCTCTTCACAATACCCCGTAGATTTTCTATAGGGTTAAGGTCAGGCGAGTTTGCTGGCCAATTAAGAACAGGGATACCATGGTCCTTAAACCAGGTACTGGTAGCTTTGGCACTGTGTGCAGGTGCCAAGTCCTGTTGGAAAATGAAATCTGCATCTCCATAAGGTTGGTGAGCAGCAGGAAGCATGAAGTGCTCTAAAACTTCCTGGCAGACGGCTGCGTTGACCTTGGACCTCAGAAAACACAGTGGACCAACACCAGCAGATGACATGGCACCCCAAACCATCACTGACTGGAAATTTTACACTGGACCTCAAGCAACATGGATTCTGTGCCTCTCCTCTCTTCCTCCAGACTCTGGGACCTTGATTTCCAAAGGAAATGCAAAATTTACTTTCAGAATCAGAAGCCCTTTATTGCCAGGTATGTTACGCACACGAGGAATTTGACTCCGGTTTGACTTAGCTTTCATAGTACAGACAGAAAGAAAAAGTACGAGAGAGCTAAGTCCCGTGGCAGCCGTCTGCGGCGCCATCTTGGATGGAAGTTATGTTCTCTTTCATCAGAGAACATAACTTTGGACCACTCAGCAGCAGTCCAGTCCTTTTTGTCTTTAGCCCAGGCGAGACGCTTCTGACGCTGTCTCTTGTTCAAGAGTGGCTTGACACAAGGAATGCGACAGCTGAAACCCGTGTCTTGCATACGTCTGTGCGTGGTGGTTCTTGAAGCACTGACTCCAGCTGCAGTCCACTCTTTGTGAATCTCCCCCCACGTTTTTGAATGGGTTTTGTTTCACAATCCTCTCCAGGGTGCGGTTATCCCTATTGCTTGTACACTTTTTTTTTTTTTTTTTTCTACCACATCTATAGAGTGGTTGGTTGGTTTTGACATGTGTCTAGAGGAGCCTCGAAATTGAATTTCAGGTCCAGTTTAGCCCAGTGCTAATGACATATTTATAGACCTTTTTGAAAGACAATATCTGATTACAAACTGAATTGATTAGGTATGTGTATGATATATGCCAAGACAAAACGAAAGTTTTGAAGCAAATGTTTGTTTTGGTGAAATACAGTACCAGCCAAAAGTTTGGTGTTTTTTTTTTTTTTTTTTTCTTTTTATTCATTAAGAGACACTTCAAGTCTTGAAGTAATGATAGATGTCGTTTCTGTTTACTTAGTTGAGCGATTCTTGACATATGGCTTACTAAAGTTGTGGACTAGGGCTATTTACTGTGTTTTTACTGTTTATCGCAAATACATTAAGAAGGCAAGAAATTGCACTAATTAACTTTTGATGAGGCACCTGTTAATTGAAAAGCATTCCAGGTGACTACCTCATGAAGCAGGTTAAGATAATGCCGATAGTGTGCAAAGTGTCAAGGTAAACGGTGGTTACTTGGAAGAATCTAAAATATGAAACGTATTTTGACACATCATTTACCACATAATTCCAGATATGGTTCATATGTTTCATAGTTTTGATGTCTTCAGTATCGTTCTACAGTGTACAAACTGGTTACAATACAGAAAAACCTATGAATGAGTAGGGGTGTCCAAACTTTTGACTGGTATTATGTGAGAACTGTTTCACAACTATGCCAGGTCTGATTGTTCGTTGTTGATGTCTTTTGTCCTGTAGTCGCTTCATCCTCCACATCCCCAGTGAAGAGAGGGACAATGCCATCCGAGTTTGCTTCCAGATTGAACTTGCCCATTGGTTTTACTTGGACTTCTACGTACAGAATACACCAGGACTACCTCAGTGTGGGATAAGGGACTTCGCCAAAGCTGATATCCTACTGCGCTGAACGCCACTTAAAAATGAAAAGAAATTCTGTTTTACGAAGAAAACTAAAGTCAATTAAAAGTTGAATTGTTTACAAGACCCCCAAATAGGACTGATATGAGTTGGTTTTCTAACTGCATTTATTTTCATGCAATACAGATAGTGTTCTCTGGATATTCTACTCTGGTACTGACATGCCTTTGAGAACAAACACAACTCCGGTCCTTACAGAAACATCAGTAGTACAATAGTGACGTACTTTTGAGGCTGTTTTTATTCGTCAGTGAATATCTTGCATGTTCCCAGCATAAAATCCATTAATACATTGGAGAGGAAAGTTCGATACACAGCCATTGTTTGACTGATTGTCATCCCATTGACCTCGTCCAAAGCCATGTCGTTTATTATAACCTCATGGTATGCTCACCTGGTCATTCAGCGCAAAGACTAATTATACAGAATAGTGTGATTCTGTAAGCCATATGTAGGCTGCATCCCAAATCTCTACTTAATGCCTGATTCATTTTCTTTAACTTTTCTTTTTACTTTTTAATCACTGTCCATTCCTGCTTCCCCAAGGCGAGGATGTTCAGAAGGTTTTAGATCAATGGAAAGAGTACAAGATGGGTGTTCCTACATATGGTGCAATTATTCTGGATGAAACCCTTGACAATGTGAGTAGGTTAAAGCCAGAACTAATGATCCCTTTTTTCAGCAATCAGAAAATGGTCTGTGTGAACGCTTCCTCTGTCAACTTTTGCATGCGACTTGTGTAGGTATTACTGGTGCAAGGATACCTGGCCAAATCAGGATGGGGCTTTCCTAAAGGGAAAGTCAATGAGGACGAAGCGCCTCATGACTGTGCTGTACGAGAGGTAAATGAACCACTGAAGCGCTTCACAATGCTTTGGTCCTGGAAGAAAAGTATAACATAGTTTAGTAATGCTCAGTTGATGCTTTGACTAAAAGTGCAGCAAAATGATTAAACTTCCAGCTTTTCACTTATTTTAAATGCAAATCGATCAGCTAGTTAATTTTGTATAAGCGCATCAGTGATGTAACTAACAAATATTTATCTATCTTACCTAAATCTTTTTTTCTATTAAAATATACATATTTAAGCACCTCTAATTACTTATTAGTAACAGTAGCCTTTCAGCTTCAGTTCAAGACATTACTGGCATTTAGCAGATGCTCTTATCCAGAGCAATGTACAACGAACCCAGAGCAGCCTGGGGAACAGTTGGGGGTTAGGTGCCTTGCTCAAGTGCACTTCAGCCGTTCCCGCTGCTCCAGGGAATCGAACTGGCAACCTTTTGATCCCAAAGCTGCTTCTTTAACCATTAGGCTATCGCTTTGCCAAGACTGGAAGTTTACTTCAAAAAGCATTCAAATTTAGATCATGTTTTGGCTCTATAACTGTATTAGAAAATGATGTAAATTTTTATTTTATATCGAACCATTTCTTTAATGGTTGTATATTTGCTGTAGGTTTTAGAGGAGACTGGTTTTGACATCAGAGACCGCATCTGCAAAGACACTTTCATTGAGCAGAAAATCACAGATCAGCTCGCTCGACTATACATAATCCCTGGTGTACCAAAGGAAACAAAATTTAACCCCAAAACCAGAAAAGAAATAAGGGTGCAGTATCTTTTCAGTCTCTGTAACTTATTGATGACTTATTGGTTCAGAACAGAGTGGTGATTTTTAATAAGCATTTTTTTTTTTTAAATTACTTTTAACAGAACATTGAATGGTTTCCTGTTGACAAACTGCCATGTCATAGAAACGACATGACCCCCAAATCCAAGCTTGGACTGGCTCCCAACAAGTTTTTTATGGCTATACCTTTCATGAGGTAGCTTCTGTTTTATTTTTTGTTCACGGTACAGTGATTTTTTTTTTTTTTTTTCTTCATGTTGAATATTCATTTTGGTACGCTGCTCTCCTCACAGGCAGCTCAGAGAATGGATAGCCAAACACAAACTGGAATCAACAAGCAGCGATGAGGACTTTTTATCCAACGGCAACACTCCATGCAAACCTTTTCGGTGAGTAGTTTAGTATGGTTTTGCTCTTCAGATCACAGGATCCTAATGAAATCTGGCCTTGCTTTTCTTGAATGAGAACTTTTTGTACAAATAACTTTCTACAAACAAATCAAAGACGCACACTGACTAGTGGTGTGCAAACACTGTCTGGCTTTCCTGAGTGCCACATGATTCTGCAGTCAGGCTTCATGAAGCTAACTCCCTCATGATGTGAATATGTTCCGTGGACTCGAACACTTTGTAGTTGGATGTGTGTATGATTTTCAGAAAAGTAGACTGTCTCTACTTTTATCAGCTTTTATCTGAATTATAAATATTAGTGCTGTCAAAAATGTCGCGTTATTAACGCGTTAACTTGACTCAATTTTAACGGCGATAATTTTTTTTATCGCGAGATTAACGCTCTGTGACATGACGTAAGTTTTTCATAAGCTTTTGAAACTGCCAGGATCTTGGAACAGAGACTTTGCTTAGAAAAACGATAGCAGCTAGACTGTAATGCCCCGCCCCGCACAGCCAGAGTCCTCTGCCCTCCCCCCCAAAGAACCAGCGCGGGCAGGGCGCGCTAGTAGAGATGGGATTTATGGCTCTTTGATGGGATCCGCATCTTTGTGATCCGTTCTTTGAAAAGAGCCATTCAAAAGACTGGCTCATTTGGCTCTTTTTAAATATTTATTCAGTTTTAAGAAGACAGCGTCTAAAGAAGCCAGATCCCTCTGAACTGTAAACTCAATGCTATCCCAGAAATCCTTCCTGTAATATGCAAATTTGGCCGCCTCTGATTGGACAGCGCGACGCATCAACGGGCAGAAAGTGTAAAAGTACAAAATGTGTTCAGTGAGCTGAAACAGTAAAGATCAGATTCAATGCAATATTTATCAACGAACAACTTAAAGTTAATATAATAGTGTACTTTATATTATAATCAAGCATGTCAAGCCTACCGTCACTGTATAATCTGTCTCTCTGATTAGAGTTGTAGACTAACTCAAGCAGTAGATCACTTCACTCATGGTTTTCTTGCTAGCCTCGGGACGAAGAGCCACGGTGCTCGGCTTAGGTTTCACTTTGCAGTGGCTGTGGCAAGACGTGTTATGCTTTGCAATAAAAAAAAAAAAATTAGTACAAAACAAGCCCATTTCACTTTTTTATGCTGATAAGAGAATTACAATGGTTTTTCATGTGACAGAAATATGCGATTAAATTGCAATTAATCGCGAGTTAACTATGACAGTTGCAACATTAATCGCGATTAAATATTTTAATCGCTTGACAACACAAATATGTAGGTCTAATTTTTGTGTGTGGGTTTTTTTTTTTTTTTTTTAAACCTGTTTCTTTCCCCAGATCGAAGCCCAGGCGCTCACAGATTGCAATGGAGGCGTCTCCAGGCGACGGCTGGACGAGGCATAAGCAGCAGAAAGCTTTTGGGCAGCCTGGCCAATGTGAGCTTGCAGACTTTCTCAGAGTCAAGGTTTGTGTTTGCACACATTTTATATTCATGAACTACATTTATGTCCATGAACAATAACAAACAGTTATGGTGTATATATCAAATATAAAATTGAATGCACAATATATGAAGTCTTTCTGGTCCTTTTGACCATCACATCTATACTGCTTGACCCCCCCCCCCCCCCCCCCCCCCCCCCCAAAAAAAAAATCGCGCACTATTTTGTTGGACTGCCTTACAGCACACATTCACTGTGGCATTGTTTCAGGAACCTTATGCAATGTCACATTTATTTCCATCCAGAGTTGCATAAATTTTTTGCCAAGATGTCTTGATCACTGCGGAGTCAAACCACTCTGTAAAGTCTTCTCCAGCACATCCTGAAGACTTTTCCTGGGATTAAGGTCTGGACTCTGTGATGGTCAGTTCATGTGTGAAAATGATTCCTCATGCTCCCTGAACCATCCATCCATTATTCATAACCACTTATCCTGTACAGAGCCTATCCCAGCGGACTATGGGCGAGAGGTGGGGTACACCCTGGACAAGTCGCCAGGTTATTGCAGGGCTGACGCATAGCAACAAACAACCATTCACATTCGCACCTACAGTCAACTTGGAGCCACCAATGAACCTAACTTGCATGTCTTTGGACTGTGGGGGGGGAACCCACGCTGCCATGAGAACATGCAAACGCCACACAGAAAGGCCCTTGTTGGTCACTGGGCTCGATCCCAGAACCTTCTTGCTGTGAGGCAACAGTGCTAACCCCTACACCACTGTGCGTCCCCTCCCTGAACCACTCTTTCACAATTTAAGCCTGATTTTTATGCCTGTTCCATCAGGGAAGAAAAAAAATCCATTGATGTGATGATCTGGCCATTCAGTACATTCAGTTTGTCAGCTGACTTGATTTTATTGCCGCATAATGTTGGAGTCTTGACCTGACCAACTGAAGCAACCCCAGATCATAACACTGCCTCCAGAAGCTTGTACTTCTGCGATGGATGCATCGCTTCATGAGCTTCCCGCCTTACCCTGACATGCTCATTGCTCTGGTGTAGAGTAAATCTGAACTCCTCAGACCACATGACCTTTATCCATTGCTCCAGAGTCCAGTCTTTTTATTCTTCCTAACAAATTCAAGCTTTTTCTTCTGATTTGCCTCACTAATAAGTGGCTTTCTTATGGCCACACAACTGTTTTAGTACCAATCCTGTGAGTTCTTGTTATGGTGTGCTTGTGGAAATACTCTCTTACTTTCACTATTAAACATAGCTGTGAGTTCTACTGACGATTTGTTTACGATTCAACTTCAAGTGTTTAATCAATCTCCGATCACAGTCGAGCTTTGTTTGCGACCATACTTGTTGTGTGATGGTTCACCACTATGCTTCCAGGTTTTAAAAATGTGTTGGACAGTTCATAACCCAGCTCATCTCATTATCTCTAGCCGCTTTATCCTGTTCTACAGGGTCGCAGGCAAGCTGGAGCCTATCCCAGCTGACTACGGGCGAAAGGCGGGGTACACCCTGGACAAGTCGCCAGGTCATCACAGGGCTGACATATAGACACAGACAACCATTCAGACTCTCATTCACACCTACGGTCAATTTAGAGTCACCAGTTAACCTAACCTGCATGTCTTTGGACTGTGGGGGAAACCGGAGCACCCGGAGGAAACCCACGCGGACACGGGGAGAACATGCAAACTCCGCACAGAAAGGCCCTTGCTGGCCACGGGGCTCGAACCTGGACCTTCTTGCTGTGAGGCGACAGCGCTAACCACTACACCACCGTGCCGCCCAGTTCATAATCCAATTCCAGAAATTTCAGCAATCTCCTTAGTATTTTTCTTTCCTTGATGCAGGCCAATAATTTGACTCCTAAACACTAACATCTTTCCCGTGACCATGGGATACATCTTCTGACATGGTTATTTAAGAAATGAGAAGCTACTCACTGCATCAGTTAGGGTTAAAAAAAGAATTGTTGACAGTTAAAACCAGGGCTTTGAACCGGTTCAAGGAACGAAAACGAAAACCGGGAACTTTTTCTATTTCACATGGAACAGAAACGAAACCAGAAACTTTATTATTTTTTATGTTCCGGAACAGAAACGCTTATTAAAAATAATGGTAACCGGTTAATACCGGTTTTTATTTCGTTCCTCAAAGTTTCCGTAGCCTACAAATAAAAAAGCCATTCTTCTCCTGCACAAGTTTCTATGACCCGCTGGGGTTCACTTCCTGTGTGACGTTCGCTGACTGAATGGAGAGAGCGGGAGGGTGGACTACTATCACGTCTCCATTACTGAGTGTCTGAGCAAAGAAGAGCCTGAATGATGCAACCTCCCTATTGGCTGTTTGTAAAAATGTATCAGTTGTTGCCCTTCCCACGGGAATCATCGCGGGCTCGAGAGACGAGACCTGACGAGTTAGTTCGTTGGTAGCAAAACAAAATGTCTGGACACAAATCGGGTTTTCAGAAAAGGAAAGAAAATAAATGGAGGGTTGAAAATACAAAAAAGGAGGCAGAAAATGCAAAACAAGTTTTAAGGTAGGACAAATGGTTACTTTTTAAGGCAGCCCGCCGTGGCTGCAGGCTTTCAGTTGTCATTGAATCAGGTGTAGTTTGTTTTATGTATGTATGTACTTGCATAGATGTGTACTTGGTCTTCCAATATGGCGCCTAACAAAATCTCGCGGCGCGGTGACGTCATGCGGTAGCCCTCTATAGGGCCTGACTCGCCTTTGGTAACACACTAAACGAATTATCTTTCATTTTTGGCACTTTTTCTGTTTGTGTAGATGGGAAGACATACTGAGAATCCAAATCGCCAACATTTGAAATAATAATTGTTTTGAATTATTTCTTGTCTTATTTAATGAAGGTTGTAATAGAATTAGCCTACATTTGGCTTAAGCTGGATGAGACAGAGACATAATTTTATAGCCGTTTGTTAAACCGCTGACAGGGAACGTAATTAACTGTTCCGGGAACGAAATTTTTTTTTGTTCTAACCGGTTCGGGAACGTCTATTTAATGGTGGAACCCAAAACCGGAAACGTTAAAATTCAGTTTCTGTTCGGAACGAACCAATAGGAAAAAAATTCTGGTTCAAAGCCTTGGTTAAAACACATTAACCACTGCAGTAATTATCCAGTCTAAGGTTCTTATGTATTTGCTTATTTAAATCCAAATGGTGACTTTTTTTTTTTTGGCCAGACGGTGTATATGTGGCTCTTTCCCAAACTGTTATGGCAAAATTAGAAGCACACTTTCGTATAGGATTTAAAGGAGAACTGAAGTCATTTTTAAGCTTGCTTTATTTCTTAAAATGTTATTCAGTTCCGTTTTTGGTTTTAGTAACCTTATATCGTGACTCATAGGCAACTAATTGCAATGAAATATTATACTTATCAGCCTATTCGGTTTTTAGCCGTGTTGAATTTAGTTTGTTTGGTCCACGGCAGGCGTCACTTATCCGCGCGATCTTCAAGACTTGTGTGAGACTTCGAAACGTGGCGTATCAGTGCTGCCATTTTGAAAGCTGTTTTTTCCAAATGAAATATTGCACAAAAACGAGTTTAAATGACTCTTACTGCCTACTTTTTTTTTTCCCCCAAACTTTCCTGATGGATATCAAAACAAACACAACTTCCGGCTTGATTCAGGGATGAGAATTTTCTGCAGATCTGCGGAATTCCGAGTTTTTCCCGCTGAAAATGTCATATTTGTGAAACGTGTAAATCCGTTGAGAAAATTTCGGGGGGTCGGCGCGAGGCTTGTCCAAGCAGGCAGGACCGACCGACCGCCAGCATCTTTCGGCAATGCTCATTAACGCAAATTAGTTGCAGCTGTGATAACAGAAATCGTCATTGCTTTCTTCAATGTTTATGCTAACGACAACTCACGACGATTTCCAGCAACGTTTTGGCGCTAGTTTCATCTCCAGGGTTTTTTCTAGAAAAATTTAGTATGATGGCGCTCACCATGGCGAGGGAGCGAAGGGGGGGGGATGGTGCCGGTTGTCTCCCCGCCCGCCGTGCGAAGCCTTTGAAAAATTGAGGCTACAATGGGACATTCTGAGGCTATCTGAGAGGGAAATTGTAACAAATTGTCTGCCAACATTGAAAAAGAAGTAATCTTCTTCTGTCCCGGACAGTCTTTGGCTTTCTTCCGTTTCGTGCTGCGGGATGACATCTTTAAATGCCCAAGTGTCAAGAAAAACAACTCGCGAACTACTTCTGTCAAAAGCTCCCGCGCCGGTGGGTGAAAGGTCATTCAGTCTCGAGAAATCTTGCTCTACAAGTCAGCTGACCTTGTATGTAACCCATGTCAAATCTCGTGAGAGCAGCCGTGACAAGTAAACAGCTAAACAACAACATGGCGCCTCAGTCTGGAAAACGCCAATTCGGATTGTTTTTGCACCGTCTGGCGGTGTATCTACTATGATTGGAATATTTTTGGAGTAATTATAACGTATTTGATGACCAGACACATTGTCACGTGGTGTTGCTGGGATGTTTTCACAGAGAAAAGATCGTTTTGAGAAAGATTGCATGTTGTGCAGTAGCATATAAGTGCATGGCCTAAGTGTGACTTGGGGTTCAATCGGCATTTCGGTAAGGGGGCGCAGCGCCCCTGTTTAGACGAAAGCCTGATCTCACTTCTACAATTCATGGAGAAACAAGCTACACAGTTTTGATCACTTCTTAAGTTCTAGTTATTTTGGTTAGTTTTCAAAGTTACTTCGCCAAGATGGCGAAAGTTTTGGACCGCAAAAATGAGGATCATGCCAGGGAAATCGATAAATCGAACGGGATAAAGAACTGTTTCCGATGGGCATGGCTCGATAGTAGTGTTACCGTGCAGATAGGGACACAAACTGTGACGACGTGCCTGACGGAACATGTCTGAAAAGTGGACGTGCCGGGAAAGGTTCTGTGTATTCTGTGCTCAGATATGATCAATTATGGAAACAGAGGAGCTAGAAACGTCCAGGAGCACATCAAAACAAAAAAGCACAAGGGTACGTTTTACTTAAATTGTCAAAGAGTCAGGAGGAATCTAGTACATCATGACGGTTACTTCCATTATCGCATATAAATAAAATAGGGATTTGTTATCTTAGTTTATAAACATTTTAAACCATCACTGAATTTGAAAACATTCATATATTTTATGTATGTATGTGGGAAAGGGGGATTGTGAATTGGGCAAATGCCCCCTAGACCGGCCAGGTTAGGCCGGCGTAAGGGGACGTTATGCTCAATTTTTTGCCCTTGGCAGACATTTCAGAGTTTGTTTGTTTTTTTTTGTTTTTTTTAAATGTCCCATTCTCATCCCTGCTTGATTACATCAGCATTCGAAAGAGGGCGCACGCGTCTTTTGACAAATCTCGTTTACGGCCATTGCTTTGACATGTGGACTGATATATTGCATAGCATATTTCAAACACTCATAACTTGCTATAGCAGTGACAAAATAGCTGTCAAAAATGCATTCCTATATTTAATAAAATGAGAAATAGAATTTTGATGATAAATTTGCCTTCAGTTCTCCTTTAAAACACCATTGTCTTTGTATGCTGTAGTGTTAGTTTCACTTCACTGGAACTAAGAGGCTCAAACATGTTCCAGCATGGCCATGGCCCTTTGCACAAAGTGGAGTTTGTGTGGCTCAAGTGTCCTGCACAGGGCCCTGACCTAGGGCCCTGACCTTAACCCCTGCTGAACACCTTTGGGATGAACTGGAACGCCGTCTGAACCCCAGGCCTCCTCGCCAAACATCAGTACCTGACTTCAGTTATGCTCTTGTGACAGAAATCCCCACAGCCGTACTCCAGAATCTAGCAGAAATCTAGTCTTCCCAGAAAAGTGGAGATTTATAACAGGCAAGGGGTACTAAATCTGGAATGGGATGTTAAACAGATGTCTACACCATATAGTGTATACACTACAACCCTGCTATAAAAAACTTTTTTTTTTAACTACAAACGTTTGCGTATAATGAACCAAGTTCATGTCCTCCACCTTTAGTGCAGCGAGTTGGAGTTGTCAAAAAAAAAAAAAAAAATCACTGAACAATGCGTCGTCTTCCCACCAGAGATGAACAATAAAGCTGTGTTCACATATATACCGCTACGATAGTGGTATAACTGTATCAATACAAAGTATACCGGTACAGTTTAGTGCATCTGTCCACACTAGCGAGAAATGTTTGCGGTTTTCTTTCATGGTAGTTGAAATGCGCGTGCGCGAAATGTTTCCGTGGTTACCGAGTAACTTCCTTCCGAGAATATGGCAGATGAAACGACGTGTGTGCTTTTTGTCAATGTACAGTCTGTATTTCTGGTGGTCATTTATTCAGTCGAATCGTATAAAACGCGCGAGGCAGTTGAGAAAGAAAAAGAAAACGAATCTCCGTTCTTCACTATTTTATTCAGCAAAGACATCGATTGAGGTGTGTGAGCGCATTATATTTGTATCGATACAGAACCACTTCATTTGTCCACACTACAGCGAAGCGCTACAGTACTGATACTGTACTGGTACGAAACCCATACATTTGTGGGTTTTGTACTGATACAGTTATACCGCTACAGTACCGGTATAGTTGCTAGTGTGGACAGGTGTTGGGGTACGAAAGTAGTATCATATCGGTACAAAATCCCTAGTGTGGACAGGGTACAGTGGGGCAAAAAAGTATTTAGTCAGTCACTAGTGATGCACGATATGAAAAAAATTGACCGATAACCGATGATTTCCTGCTTCTCAGGGCCGATACCCGATAAGTTCATATTGAATATAATCATATAATCTACAGTTTGTGTAGGATGGAAAACTGACATTTTAGCTGCTCTGGCCTATCTACAACAGCAAACAACAACTTTCTGGCTCTTCAAATGTTTATTTTCATTTCCTTACAAAATGTGGTCATTTGCTATATATAACAATAACGTAGCAAGACACCACTCCATTTTAACAAAAAAAAGTGCATCCCTTGCGGTAGGAATATTCAAGTCAAGTTTCCTTTTTTCTTTTTTTTTTTTTTAAAATGTAATCAAATAAAGTGCAAACTCAAAATGATTAATGCTTTGACTGCATCATAAAAAAAAACCTTTTGTTCAAAATAATAATAATAATAATAATAATAATAAAACTTTAATTATTTCCTGTCTCTTCTCAACATTTCTTAATCTGGACTTGTCATTGTCTACATTGTCTTTTCTATTTTCTAGGTGAGGGCATCAGTGGGAGATTTTTCTTGACAAACAAGCATCTCTGCTTTGTCACATCCAAGTCGGTTTCGTTTTTCATCGATAACATTTGCAGCGGCAGAAAATAAACGTTCACTGTCTATGCTTGTGCAAGGCGCTGACAGGTACTTCCGTGCGAGTGAGGCAAGTTCTGGGAACCGGGCTTTGTTGCTTCTCCAGTAGTCCATGGGGCTCTCCGATCGAGGAATTGTGGGCTCTGAGAGAGAGGCTTTTATCTAAAGTAGTAGAAGATTAACAAAGAATAAAAAATATATTTAACATTACCATGTTATGGTCTATTTTATCAGAGATGGCCAAAGCTTTATTTAAACAACAAATAAATTACCTGCTGATCTGTTTTGCTTTGGTTCAGCTCTTTTGTGTTGTTTTCTTGAAGGATTTCTTCATACATTGTCAGCAGGGAAACATTGTTGTTGTCATCTGTTGTTGTCTTGGTTTTCTTCTCCTTTGGCTCTTCTACATCTTTTGCTGGTGCTGCACATCTCATTTTATCATTCAATGCTTCTATTGCTTCCCTTTTTGTTGCTTGGTCAAAATAGCAGTCCTTATACCTTGAGTCCAAGACTGTGGCGAGAAAAAACAGGGACTCTGTGTAGATGTGACTGAAACGCTGCTCTATAGCTTCCAGTAGTGTGCTCTTTGACGTTTTAATTCCATGATCTGTTGCAACAGTCCTATTTAACAGACGCCTTAAGGCTTCAATGGAGGGGATGACATCAGCTGCAGTGGCTGTAGCTGAGCTTATGTTTTTTGTCAGCTGTTCACAGGGGTCAAGAATAGTGAGCATGTTTTCAATTAAAGTCCATTGATTTGGGGTCAGAAATGCAGGCAAGTCAAAATCTACAGCATATGCTGCAAGTACTCGCTTCTGCTGCAACAAACTTGTCATCATATAGAACGTGGAATTCCAACGAGTGGGCACGTCTTGTTGAAGCCTTGCCTCTTTCATACCTAGTTGTTTCTGCAAGTTTTGAAGACGGGAGGTGGCGAGCTGGGAGTGTTTAAAATGTCCTATTATCTTCCTGCCAATCGAGACACAATCTGTGATGCTTCTTTGGCTCAGTACAGCCTCATTTACAGCAAGCTGTAAAGTGTGTGCCATACAACCCAAGCTTGCAAGCCCACACTCCTCCATAGCTTTGATCATGTAACGTGCATTGTCCCTGAGCACAACATGCACTTGGTCTTTTGTTATACTCCAGTGCATGAGCATTGTGTCAAAAGCTTGGCATATCATTATTGCTGTATGTGACCCAGGGCACTCCTGGGCATGCAGAGTTGCTTTTTGCAAGTTAAAGTCTTGATCCAGCCACTGAGCCGTCAGGCTTAGCATGCTGACCGGACTAACATCTGACGTCCATATGTCTGTGGTAAAACTTACGTGTAGTCCGCCCTTGTCGATCAGGCTGTGGATATGTGTTGCAACAATATCATAAAGTGCAGGGAGGGACACGTCCGAGAAGAAGCGGCGGCTTGGGAGAGTGTAACGTGGCTCCAAATGTGCTATTAGCTTACGAAAAGATGGGTCTTCGACAACAGAGAAAGGCTGGTCGCCGAGTGCTATAAACTCCATTACTTTGTCGTTAATGGCTTTAGACTTCTCGCTATCTCTTGAAAAGCTCTTACATTTTTCGAACGACTGCTGAATGGGGACATCAAACTTCTGTGTCGTTCTTGTTTTTATTTTAACACTGTTAGCGGCTGCAGCTGCTGCCTCATATTCGTTCAGTACCTTTTCGCCGCGATGGCGACTTTTAAGGTGAGCTATAAGATTCGTCGTGTTAAAACTTGATGGCTTTCTTCCTCCTCTCGCAATCCTCGCTGAACACGTTTTGCAGATAGCGACGATGTTGTCATCTTCAGCCACAGCGAAAAACGACCATGCCGGTGAAGACATGTTTATTCATTAGCCTACTCAGGCAGCGACTGACGGCAGACTTGGGCCTCCTGTGAAATGATCACTGCGCCCCCACTGCGCCTGTTTGGCTACTCAGCCTGAATAAAAAAAAGTGGCTACTCGGTCTGAACATGTTTCACTAATTAATTTAATTTATCGGATGTTTTATCGGAAAAATATGACCATCGGGCCGATAAAAAATGACGTCATTTACCCTCAAATCGGCCGATATTTTATCGGCCCGATATCTATCGTGCATCTCTATCAGTCACCAATTGTGCAAGTTCTCCCACTTAAAGATGAGAGAGGCCTGTAATTTTCATCATAGGTATACTTCAACTATGAGAGACAAAATGAGAAAATCCAGAAAATCACATTTGTCTGATTTTTAAAGAATTTATTTGCAAATTATGGTGGAAAATAAGTATTTGGTCAATAACAAAAGTTCATCTCAATACTTTGTTATATACCCTTTGTTGGCAATGACAGAGGTCAAATGTTTTCTGTGAGTCTTCACAAGGTTTTCACACACTGTTGCTGGTATTTTGGCCCATTCCTCCATGCAGATCTCCTCTAGAGCAGTGATGTTTTGGGGCTGTCGCTGGGCAACACGGACTTTCAACTCCCTCCAAAGATTTTCTATGGGGTTGAGATCTGGAGACTGGCTAGGCCACTCCAGGACCTTGAAATGCTTCTTACGAAGCCACTCCTTCGTTGCCCAGGCGGTGTCTTTGGGATCCCTGTCCTGCTGAAAGACCCAGCCACGTTTCATCTTCAATGCCCTTGCTGATGGAAGGAGGTTTTCACTCAAAATCTCACGATACATGGCCCCATTCATCCTTTCCTTTACATGGATCAGTCGTCCTTTGCAGAAAAACAGCCCCAAAGCATGTTTCCACCCCCATGCTTCACAGTAGGTATGGTGTTCTTTGGATGCAACTCAGCATTCTTTCTCCTCCAAACACGACAAGTTGAGTTTTTACCAAAAAGTTCTATTTTGGTTTCATCTGACCATATGACATTCTCCCAATCCTCTTCTGGATCATCCAAATGCTCTCTAGCAAATTTCAGACGGGCCTGGACATGTACCGGCTTAAGCAGGGGGACACGTCTGGCACTGCAGGGTTTGAGTCCCTGCCGGCGTAGTGTGTTACTGATGGTAGCCTTTGTTATTTTGGTCCCAGCTCTCTGCAGGTCATTCACTAGGTCCCCCCGTGTGGTTTTGGGATTTTTGCTCACTGTTCTTGTGATCATTTTGACCCCACGGGGTGAGATCTTGCGTGGAGCCCCAGATCGAGGGAGATTATCAGTGGTCTTGTATGTCTTCCATTTTCTAATAATTGCTCCCACAGTTGATTTCTTCACACCAAGCTGCTTACCTATTGCAGATTCAGTTTTCCCAGCCTGGTGCAGGTCTACAATTTTGTTTCTGGTATCCTTTGACAGCTCTTTGGTCTTGCCCATAGTGGAGTTTGGAGTGTGACTGTTTGAGGTTGTGGACCGGTGTCTTTTTTATTCTGATAACGAGTTCAAACAGGTGCCATTAATACAGGTAACGAGTGGAGGACAGAGGAGCCTCTTAAAGAAATTGTTACAGGTCTGTGAGAGCCAGAAATCTTGCTTGTTTGTAGGTGACCAAATACTTATTTTACCGAGGAATTTACCAATTAATTCATTAAAAATCCTACAATGTGATTTCCTGCATTCTTTCCCCCCATTCTGTCTCTCATAGTTGAAGTGTACCTATGATGAAAATTATAGGCCTTGCTCATCTTTTTAAGTGGGAGAACTTGCACAATTGGTGGCTGACTAAATACTTTTTTTACCCCACTGTATCTGTCAAGTCTGCAGTCAAGTTAACAGTATGTGTTAATGAAATAAAACAGGCTTAACGAACCTCACTTGGGTGTCAGTCACTAACAGTTATCAAATGGCAATCGCTGACTTAAAATCCCTTTAAAAGGGCTTTTTATTTTACGAGCTAAAAGCACTTTTGATCAAGTCTGGACTCTGTAAGCATTG